>NW_026652295.1:16853823-16975484 GCF_009828535.3 Hylobates moloch | reverse complement strand
TTTTTTTTTTTTTTTTTTTTTTTTTGAGATGGAGTCTCGCTGTGTCGCCCAGGCTGGAGTGCAGTGGCACCATCTCGGCTCACTGCAAGCTCCGCCTCCCGGGTTCATGCCATTCTCCTGCCTCAGCCTCTCCGAGTAGCTGGGACTACAGGCGCCCGCCACCACGCCCGCCTAATTTTTTTTGTATTTTTAGTAGAGACGGGGTTTCACCATGGTCTCGATCTCCTGACCTCATGATCCGCCCGCCTCGGCCTCCCAAAGTGCTGGAATTACAAGCGTGAGCCACCGCGCCCGGCCGAGACAGATTCTTGCTTTGTCGCCCAGGCTGGAGTATAGTGGCATGATCTCAGCTCACTGCAACCTCCATCTCCTGGGTTCACGCCACTCTCCTGCCTCAGCCTCCCAAGTAACTGGGACTACAGGCGCCCGCCAGCACGCCTGGCTAATTTTTTGTATTTTTAGTAGACACGGGGTTTCACCATGTTAGCCAGGATGGTCTCGATCTGACCTTGTGATCCACCTACCTCGGCCTCCCAAAGTGCTAGGATTACAGGCATGAGCCGCCTTCTGGTAACCATCATTCTGTTCTCTGTCTCCATGAGTTGCCCACTGGTATTCGTCATTCTATTCTGTCTCCACGAGTTCTTTTGAGTCCGTTTTTTTTTTTTTTTAAAAGCTGTCACATTTGAGAACATGTGATAGTTGTCTTTTTGTGCCTCGCGTATTTCACTTAATGTGATGTTCTGCAGTTCCATCTGTATTGTTGCAAATGACAAGATTTAATTCTTTTTTTTAATGGCTGGATAATACTCCATTGTGTATATGTAGCACAGTTTCTTTGTCCAGTCATTTGTGGATGGATACTTAGGTCAATTCCGTATCTTGGCTATTGTGAATAGTGCTGCGAGTGCAGATTATCTCTTTGATATACTAGTTTCCTTTATCTTGGATATATACCCAGCAGTGGGATTGTTGGATCATATTGTGGTTCTACTTTTAGTTTCTGTGAGAAACCTCACTGATGTTCTCCGTGATGGCTGTATTAATTGACATTCCCACCAACAACAGTGTACAAGGATTCTCCTTTCTCTACATTCTCACCTATTGCCTTTTTGATAAAAGCCATTTTCACTGGGGGTTGGAGTACTTTTTATGTTCTGGATATTAGTCCCTTATCAATATATAATTTGTGGATATTTTCTCCCATCCTGTAGGTTGACCTTTTACTCTGTTGATTACATCCTTTGATGTGTAAAAGTTTTTAAATTTGATGTAGTCTTATTTGTCTGTTTTTGCTTCCGTGGCCTGTGCTTTTAGTGTCGTACCTAATAAATCATTTTCAAATCTCATGTCCTGAAATTCTGTTTTCTTCTAAAAGTTCTATAGTTTTGGGTGTTATACTTTGGTCTTTAATCCATTTAGAGTTAATTTTTGTATATGGTTCAAGATAAGAGTTCGTTCTTTTTCATGTGGATATCCAGTTTTCCAAAACCATTTAATGAAGAGACTGTCCTTTTCCCATTGAGTGGTCTTGAAATCCTTGTTGAAGATCGTTTGATCATATATGGTAGTTTATTTCTAGGCCCTGTGTTCACGTCCATGGTCTATATTGTCTTTCTTTATTACAGTATTACAGACCACAGGCTCTTTGGTTTCCCATGTAATGGAAATTAACACGTAGCCAAGCAGATTACCCAGACAGGACTTTTATTTCAGGGCTTGTGCTTGAGCGCAAGGGAAACAATGGAGGTGAGGCTCAAGGATCCTCCTCCCGGCTTCCTGGAAAAAGCCAGTGGGAATTTTTTTTATTAGGCAAAGCGCAGGAATTGACATGGGGTAAGGTATGCAGGCTGGGCTGGGCAAAGCACCTGCAGGGTAGGGTACGCAAGGCAGCATATCTGGTTGCGGTAATTATCTTGAGTAGTGGTCTGGCCGGTGGCAACAATGCTGTAAATCAGTTATTTTGCATTCCTTCCTGAGGTGGACTTTCTGCAACCTTGGTTTGATTTTGGATCTCCTAAGACCAATTCCTGGAATTCTTTAAAAGGTATGGTTACCTATTATGAGAGCACCGAAGAATGGCTGTTTTCTTTGTGTGACTAAAGCCTCAGGGTTAGCATGTGTAACATCAGTGAGGTAGTCTTGTGGATTTTGTGAAGAGAAGAAAAAAATATATATGTGAGGGAGAAACCACATCCCACCTCCTGTTCTCTCTCACTAGTGCCACGTTGTTTCCATTACTGTACTTCTGTAATAAGTTTTAAAATCAGAAAGCTTGAGACCTCCAACTTCTTGTTTTTAAAGATTATTTTGGCATTTTGAGGTTCCTTGAGATTCCATATGAATTTTAGGCTGGGTTTTCTATTTCTGCAAAAAATGTCTTTGGGATTTAGATAGAGATTATATTGAATCTGTAGATTGCTTAGAATAGTATTGATGTCCTACCAATATTTAGTCTTGTAGTCCATGTACGTGGGATATTTTTCCATTTCTGTTTTCTTTCTTTCGGTACTGTTTTGTAGTTTCCATGTGCAAATCTTTTACCTTGGTTCATTCCTAAATATTTTATTCTTTTTGATGCTATTATAAATGAAATTGTTTTCTTACTTTTCAGATTGTTCATTATTAGTGCATAGAAACACATTTTTTTGTGTTGATTTTTGTATCCTGGTTCTTGGCTAAATTCGCTGTAAGAGCTTTCGGCTGAATCTTCACTGTTATTTACATGTAAGATTATATCATCTGCAAACATGATTTTTTACTTCATTATGTTGTAGTTTCGTTCTAGTCTTAGTTTGTTGAGTGTTTTTATCTGCAACTGGCTTTTTTTTGTTATAGTACTTTGGAACTCAATAATCCAGAATTGTTTTGTATTGCTTAAGCTGTAAAATATTTGTTAAGACTTTTTTTTTTTTTTTTTTTAAATGAGATAGTCTTGCTTTGTTTGTCAGGCTGGAATGCAGTGGTGCCATCATAGCTCATTGCAGCCTTGAACTCCTGGGCTCAAGTGATCCTCCCACCTCAGCCTCCTGAGTAGCTGGGACTACAGGTGTGTGCAACCACGCCCAGCTGACTTTTAAAATTTTTAGCAGAGATGAAGTCTCAGTATGTTGCCCAGGCTGATCTCTAACTCCTGGGCTCAAGTGATCCTCCTGCCTTGGCTTCCTAAAGTGTTGGGACTACAGGCATGAGCCACTGTGTCCAGCCGAGACAATTTTTTAGGAAGATAGCACACAGAAGAACACTACAGAATGGCAATTACAGTCTAGCAGCACATCACAAAATGCTTACTGAGGAGAACATTAATCAAGGAATGCAAGTAAATCATTCAGCGTTTAATATAGTTTACCATGTTACTAGGTAAAATGATCTTATTTTTGCTTTTTAGTAAATAGACATTTGCTAAAATTTAAAATTTACTATTTCTATTTGGAGTTTAGAAACTATTCCTCAACATGTCAGTTTTTCAAACCAAAGGCCAGAATCTTTTTTTTTTTTTTTTTTTTGAGACAGAGGGCTCTGTCAACCAGGCTGGAATTCAGTGGCAAGATCTTAGCTCACTACAACCTCTGCCTCCCAGGTTCAAGCGATTCTCGTGCTTCAGGCTCCCAGGTAGCTGGAATTACAGGCGTGTGCCACCATGCCCGGGTAACTTTTGTATTTTTAGTAGGGATGGGATTTTGCCGTGTTGGCCAGTCTGGTCTTGAACTCCTGACCTCAAGTCATCTGCCCACCTTGGCCTCCCAAAGTGCTGGGATTACAGGTGTGAACCACTGTGCCCAGCCCAGAATCATATTTAATGGTGAAACATTAGAAGCAATCTTATTAAAGTTGGGAATAAGGTAGAAGTCCATCACCACCACTTCTAGATATTAAGAATGTAATCAGTTATGGGGACGTGGTAATATGTTAGAATAAGAAAACTCAAGCAATTGACACAAAGTTAATATTGAAAAATACCTAACGACGGCCGGGCGCAGTGGCTCACGCCTGTAATCCCAGCACTTTGGGAGGCCGAGGTGGGCGGATCACCTGAGGTTGGGAGTTTGAGACCAGCCTGACTAACATAGAGAAACCTCATCTCTACTAAAAATACAAAATTAGCTGGGCATGGTGGTGCGTGCCTGTAATCCCAGCTTCTCGGGGGGCTGAGGCAGGAGAATCACTTGAACCCGGGAGGCGGAGGTTGTGGTGAGCCGAGATCGTGCCATTGCACTCCAGCCTGGGCAACAAGAGCAAAACTCCGTCTCAAAAAAAAAAAAAAAAGAAAAATACCTAACGACTCTCTTATTTAAGCAGTAGCCAGTTAGAAAACACAAAAGAAGAAAGGATCCCATTTGCAATATCAAGCAATTGGGAGGTGGAGGCTGCAGTGAGCGGAGATTACACCACTGCACTCTAGCCAGGGCGACAGAGTGAGACTGTCTCAAAAAAAAAAAAAGGAAAAAAAAAATTATGTACTTTAACAACAAGTGTGTGACACTCTAGGAGAAATTCTCTTAAGTTCCACTGAGGGACATAAAGGAGATCTGAACCAAAGGAAAGGTGGGTAGGAAAGCAGTGTTGGGAATGCTATCAGCTCTTTTTAAAAATCTTAAATTCAGTGTGATCCTAGTCAAAATAATTTTAAGGCTCTTTTAGGAACTTTGAACATATTCCAAATAGCTGCTTTAAAGTCTTGTAATGCTAAATGTTTAAGGTCTTTGTCTGCTACCTTTGGTTAAAGTTTCTAACACCTACTCTCCCCCACCCCAACCCCTGTGCATTGATCACAGTTTTCTTTTTTCTATACATTGAGTTTTGACTATATTGGCATTTTGAATGATAATTTGTAGAGACTCTTGGTTCTGTCATCTTCCTCTGAAGAGTGTTGGTTCTTGTTTTCAGCAGGCAGTTCAGTTAATGATAATTTTGAACTTTTGTAGATGTAGTTTTGTGCTGTGTTAATGTATATTTGCGGAAAGTCCAGGGTGTTTCCTAAGTCTCCCAATGTGGTGGGCCTTAGCCTCCAAGCTCTGTCTTCCCTGTGGCTTTTTAGGAGAGATCTGTAGTAGGTCTTGTTTTAGTTATATACTTATTCCTTATTTTTAAGGGCAAACCTTTTGGTATATCAGCTGAATGCCATTGTTAATGAGATCTCTAAATTCTGGCAGCCCTAAAACTTGAAGAGTCCTCAGCATTGTTTTTTCCCCTAGCACGGTACACTGTCTAGTGTCTCTGTTTTCTCAACTGCATAGCAGCTGCTGCGTAAGGCTTAGGTGGTCTTGATATAGGTATGTACAGCCTGTCTGCTCACTGGACACTCCCATGCGGATTTCTGGGAGACCCTCTCTGCACAGTTCTCTACTCTCCAGTGCCCTAAATTCTGATTTCTTCCTGCTCTGTTTTACTTGACTCTAGGTCTCTGTTCAAGGTCTGAAAATGTTCCTAGACAGAGAGCTGGGTAATCGTAGGGCTCACCTTGTGAGTTTTTTTTTTGTGCTGTTTTCCACTGTCTGAAAGCAGTAGTAGCTTCATATTTTTTCTCCAGTCTTACAATTGTTTACAGTAGAAGGACTGGTCTGGTCCCACTTGTTCATCCTAACTGGAAGCCTCTTTTTGGGAACTTTAGAAACAATTCTAAAGTTTTTGAAAATGCCCCTGAAGACAAATAAATTCTGAAAAATAATTTATTTTAATAATTTAATATTTTAATAACGGGAAGGTGGGGTGGAGTAACTTCAACAGGCCTTAAATTTATTCTAAAGCATAATATTTAAAACATTTGGTACTCGTACGGAAGTATAAAGATACATCATTAGAGGAAGGGAAGAATAAAGACTCTCGGAATTTAGTATGGTTTAGTATATGGTAACAGTGGCTTCTCAATCATTGAGGAAAGGATGGCTTATTTAAGAGATTACCTTAGGTTATAAACAGGCTAACCATTTGGAAAACAGTGAAGCCGAATCCTTTCTTTACTCCTGCATCATAACTAATTTCAGGTGGGAGTCAAGATTAGACATATTGAAATAAAAGCCAACAGTATCAAAATATGGGTAAAACTTTTTTTTATGGTCTCAGAATGACAGGACTATAAGGCACAAGTTACTTTCTGTATTACAAAATACACCATCAAAAAAGTGAATGGGTTTAATCAACTGGCAAAAAATAGTTGTATTTCAACTGTTGTATCATATCACATCACTGTTACTGGTTTAAAAAAATTAGCTCTTATTTAAATTAATTTTAGTTAGTTGAAACTTTGTTTTGCCTAGGAGTATGTTATATTGGGCTTATTATGGGATGCCCCAGTGATTTGAATTGAAGCTATTATATACTGTAATGTGTTTTCTTAAAGTAAAAACCATTTGTGGTAGTGTATTGCTCTAAGTTGTATATTCATAATATTAATGCTTTTCTTTTAAGAACCTTCAACAACTAGTACTGCTTCAAATTATCCAGATGTGTTAACAAGGCCTTCTCTTCATCGGAGCCATCTGAATTTCTCCATGTTGGAATCCCCTGCATTACACTGTCAGCCATCTACATCCTCGGCATTCCCAATTGGCAGTTCGGGATTTTCCCTTGTAAAGGAAATTAAAGATTCTACCTCTCAGCATGATGATGATAACATCTCAACTACCAGTGGTTTTTCTTCAAGAGCTTCTGATAAAGGTATTCTTGACATGTGGTAGTACATAATTTGGGTAGTAAAATTAAATTTTATGGGTTTTTTTTTTTTCTGAGTTGGTTGTAATTTTTATTTTCTATTTATAAAAATCCAGGATCTTGTATTGGTGTTATTACTATGGATTATGTAATTTTGTTTCAGATATAACTGTTTCAAAGAACACTTCATTGCCACCTCTGTGGTCCCCAGAAGCTGAACGTTCTCACTCACTCTCACAGCACACTGCCACCAGCTCAAAAAAACCAGCATTCAACTTGTCTGCCTTTGGAACACTTTCCCCTGTGAGTACTAACTGGGTTGGATTTAATCACATTAGTTTTGAGTGTTTATTGCTTATAATTTTTTTTTCTTTTTTTTTGAGACAAGAGTCTTTCTCTGTTGTCCAGGCTTGAGTGCAGCAGCACGATCTTAACTCACTGCAACCTCCACCTGCAGTGGAGTTCATATGGCTTATAATTTATCATTGTGTTTCTGTGCAGTCACTTGGGAATTCTTCAATCCTTAAAACCAGTCAGCTTGGAGATTCTCCTTTTTATCCTGGAAAAACAACGTATGGTGGGGCAGCAGCTGCTGTAAGACAGTCTAAGCTACGAAATACACCTTATCAGGTAGGTTGCAATAGAAGGATTGATGACCTTTTTTTTTTTTTTTTTTTTCACTTTAACTGGATAATAAATTACCTTGTGCTCAAAAAAATAGTTTTGATTTATTTTTTATTTTTCTTTTATTTATATTTTTTCGAGATGGAGTCTCGGCTCTGTTGCCCAGGCTGGAGTGCGGTGGCACGATCTCAGCCCACACTGCAACCTCCGCCTCCTGGTTTCAAGCGATTCTCCTGCCTCAGCCTCCCAAGTAGCTGGGAGTACAGGCACATGCCACCACGCCCAGCTGATTTTTTGTATTTTTAGTAGAGATGGGTTTCACTGTTGGCCAGGATGGTCTCGATCTCTTGACCTTGTGATCCGCCCACCTCGGCCTCCCAAAGTGTTAGGATTGCAGGCGTGAGCCACCGCACCCGGCCAGTAGTGTTGATTTAATATTGTTCTTTGGGAAAATAACAGCTATAGCTTATATTTTTTTCATTTAGGGTATATAAACATTATTTTAGACCTAAGTGAATGTTTTATGTATTAGATACGTGTGTGTATCTCAAGAAATGTGATTCTTTTTTTTAAATGAGGTATAAATTACACATACTAAAATTTACCATTGTTTTAGAGTATTTGAGCTTTAACAAAACATTATTATGTATATAACCACTTCTACAATCAAATATTGATCAGACATTTTCATCACCCCGAAACGTTACCTTATGTATCTCTTGAGTCAACCCTTCCTCCTCCTGCCATCCTCTGGCAACCACTGATCTGTTTTCTTTCTCTGTGGTTTTGGCTTTTCCAGAATGTCATATACGTTTAGTCATATGTAACCTTTTGAGTCTGGCTATTCTACTTAGCATAATGCATTTGAGATCCATCTGTTTTTGCATCTTTTAATAGTTCCTTTTTATTGCTGAGTAGTATGGTTAGTACAGTTGGTTTATTATTCACCAGTGAAAAGACACTGAGTTGTTTCCAGTTTCTGGCAATTATGAATGAAGCTGCTATGAATGTTTTTTGTGAGCATTCATTTTCATCTCAGGTAAATACAAATACCTAGGAGTTGAATTGATGGGTCATATGGCAAGTATACAGTAAACTATATAATAAACTGCCAAACCGTTTTCCAGAGTGACTGGTACCAGGTTTCATTCTGACTGGTAATATAAGAGTTGCTGTTCATCCTTGTCAGCACTTAGTGGTGTCAGGTTTTTTGTTTGTTTTTGCTATTCTAGTAGGCATGTAGTGGTAACCCCAACTTGTGATTTTAATTTGTACTTCCCTAATGACTAATGATGTTGAATGTCCTTTCATGTGTTTATTTGGTGCTTATTTGCTATCAGCCTATCTTTTGGTGAAATATCTTTGGTGAAGTGTCTGTTCAAATCTTCCACCCATTTAAAAATTGGGTTATTTTCTTATTAATACATTTTGAGAGAGTTCATTTTTCAGGGTACAAATACTTTATGTTTTGCAAATATTTTCTCCCATTCTCTGTGTATTTTGAAGAGCAGAAGTTCTTTTGAAGAGCAGAAGTTTTTGTTTTTGTTTTTTTCTCTGAGACAGGTCTTGTGCTGTCGTCCAGGCTTGAGTGCAGTGGCGCACCCTCCACCTCCTGGGTTCAAGCAGTTCTCTGCCTCAGCCTCCTGAGTAGCTGGGATTACAGGTGCCCGCCACCACACCTGGCTGATTTTTGTATTTTTAGTAGAGACAGAGTTTCTCACCATCTTAGCCAGGCTGGTCTCGAACTCTTGACCTCGTGATCCACCCACCTTGGCCTCCCAAAGTGCTGGGATTACAGGCGTGAGCCACCGCGCCCGACCGGAAGTTTTGCTTTTGATGACATCTTTTGTGTGCGTGTGTGCGTATTCTTAATGGTTTCATGCTTTTGGTGTTGTATCTGAGTCATTTTTACCTAATCCCATGTCACAAAGATTTTGTCTTATGTTTTCTTCTACAAGTTTTATAGTTTTAGGTTTTAATTTATGCCTGTGATTCATTTTGAGTAAATTTTTGTGTGTGGTATGAGGTATTGGTCAAGGTTCATTTTATTTTCTAAATTAAAAAGGTTTTTTAAAAAATTAAAGGTAGGAGTCTTACTATGTTGCTCAGGCTGATCCTGAACTCCTAGGCCCAAGCAATCCTCCTGCCTCAGCCTCCCAAAGTGCTGAGATTACAGGTGTGCCTGGTCAAGGTTTTTTGATTTTTGTTTTTTGTTTTTTTGACATATGAGTGTGCAATTGTTCTAGTGTTATTTGTTAAAAAGACTGTTCTTTGTTCATTGAATAGCTTTTGCACCATCTTTGTTTTGTGTTTGTGTTTCGAGACAGGGCCTTGCTCTGTCACACAGGCTGGAGTGCAGTGGCACGATCATGGCTCACTGCAACCAGAACCTTCTGGGCTCAAGTGATCCTCCCACTTTAGCCTCCTGAGTAGCTGGGACCACAGGCGTATGCCACCATTCCCAGCTAAATTTTTTTTCTTTTTGGTAGCAACAGGGTCTCACTAAGTTGCCTAGGCTGGTGTTGTACTCCTGGGCTCAAGCGATCCTCCTGTGTTGGCTTCCCAAAGTGTTCGGATTACAAGCATGAATCACCAGGCCTGGCCTGCACCTTTGTTGAAATCCAGTTCACATGTCTTTATTTCTGGACTTTCGACCATCCCTCCTCCCCCCACCGCCCGCCGATTGATCTGTGTGTCTTTCCTTTTGCCAACTGTGCTGTCTTGATTGCCGTAGGCTTCCGGTAGGTCTTAAAATTAGGTGATGTGAGTAGTCCAATTTTGTTCTTTTTCAAGCTTGTTTTGGCTTTTTTAGGTCCTTTGCTTTTTATAAAAACCTAAAATTGGCTTGTTTCTACAGTCTGCTAGGATTTTGATTGGAATTGCTTTTTTTATTTTTGAGATGGGATCTTGCTCTGTCGCCCAAGCTGAAGTGCTGTGGCATGATCTTAGTTCACTGCAACCTCCACCTCCCAGGTTCAGGCAATTTTCCTGCCTCAGCCTCCCAAGTAGCTGGAACTACAGGCACACACCACCATGCTCTGCTAATTTTTGTATTTTTAGTAGGGACAGGGTTTTACCATGTTGGCCAGGCTGGTCTCGAACTCCTGACTTCAGGTGATCTGCCCACCTTGGCCTCCCAAAAGTGCTGGTATTATAGGTATGAGCCAGCGTGTCCAGCCATGATTGAGATTGCATTTGAATCTAAAGACCAATTTGGGGAGAATAGGCATCTTAACAAAATTGAGTCTTCCAAACCATGAACATGGTATATCTTCCCATTTAGGTGGTTTATAAATTTTTTTCATCAGTGTTTTGTAGTGTTCAGCATACAGATTTTGAACATACTTTGTTAGACTTATTTGTTAGACTTTTGTTATTTGGTATTAGTCAAGAATATGTAGCCTGAATAGTTTTATCTTTTCAATGAATTGAGTTCATAATTTAAAATACGTTCCAGCAAAGAAGCTTCAGGCTCAGATAGCTTCCCTGGTGAATCCTACCAAACACTTAAGAAAGAAATAATACCAATTCTACACAAACTCATGTATAGTAGGAGAGTAGGGAACACTTCCCAGTACCTTTTATGAGGCCAACGTTATTACCCCAAGACGAAAATCAGACAAAGACATTAGAAGACAGCAACAGACTATTATTTCTCATGAATTATAGACACAAACCTTCTCAACAAAAATATTTGTAAATGGAATCCAACAAATTTAAAAAGGAAACTGCATCATGATCAAGTGGGGTTTATCCTGGGAAGGCAAGGTTGACTCAACATATGAAAATTAATGGGATTAGACTGGCTGTGGTGGCTCATGCCTGTAATCCCAGCACTTTGGAAGGCCTTAGATCACCTGAGGTCAGGAGTTCGAGACCAGCCTGGCCAACATGGTGAAACCCTGTCTCTATTAAAAATACAAAAATTAGCCGGTTGCAGTTGCATGTGCCTGTAATCCCAGCTACTTGGGAGGCTGAGGCAGGAGAATTGTTTGAACCTGGGAGGCGGAGGTTGCAGTGAGCCGAGATTGTGCCACCGCACTCCAGCCTGGGCAACAGACTGAGACTCTTGTCTAAAAAAAAAAATAAAAAAATAAAAAATTAATGAGATTTACTATGTAAACAATCTAAAGAGTACTACATGAACATCTCTATAGATATATAAAATATTTTTTAAAAATCCAACATTTAGTCATGATAAAAATTTTCGAACAAACCTAGGTATAGTTGAGATCCTTCTACCTGATAAAGTGCATTGACAGAAAAATCATCTGGCATCATACTTAATGGTATGAGGAAGCAAGCAAGGATGTCTGCTATCACTGCTACTGTTTAACATCATACTGCAGGTGCTAGCCAGCGCAGTAGACACAAAAATCAAGACATGCAGATTGGAAAGGGTATTATTCCTGTAATATTATTCCTGTACACAGATAACATGCTTATCTACATAGAAAAATCCAAAGAAAATACAAAAAAAGCTACCACAGCTAATAAGCGAGTTTAACAGGGTCACAGGATACAAGGTCAATATACAAAAGTCAGTTGTATTTATATACATATATTGGCAGCAGTGACTATGAAATGCCTATATTTGAAGATTTTTGTCTTGTTTTTAGATGTCGTACTTGCTTTCCTGATTATTCTCCCATATATAATTAACAGTAATTATGAGACTTATTTCTGAGTGTTGGTGCAGGACAGTATTCTGTTATTAACGAAGGGATTAACAGAATGGTGTAAGTACGTAGAGAGCTTTTTCTAAAGCTTAAGCTAGCGTGTAGTACTCTTTAATTTTTTTTTTTTTTTTTTTTTTTTTTTTTGAGACAGAGTCTTGCTCTGTTGCCCAGGCTGGAGTAGAGTGGTGCAGTCTCGGCTCACCACAACCTCTACCTCCTGGGTTCAAAGCAGTTCTCCTGCCTCAGCCTCTCGAGTAGCTGGGACTACAGGCACACACGGCCACGCCCAGCTAATTTTTTATATTTTAATACAGACGGGGTTTCACCGTGTTGCCCAGGCTGGTCTTGAACTCCTGAGCTCAGGCAATCCGCCCTCCTCACACCTCCCAGAGTGCTGAGATTACAGGCGTGAGCCTCTGTGCCTGGCAAATATTTCGCCCGGCAAATTTTTTTTAAAAGTCAAAATAGGCTGGACACGGTGACTCATGCCTGTAATCCTAGAACTTTGGGAGGCCAAGATGGAAGGATCACTTGAGTCCAGGAGTTTGAGGCTGCAGCGAGCTATGATTATGCCACAACACTTCAGCCTGGGTAGCAGGGCGACACCCTGTCTCAAAAAGGCCAGGCGCAGTGGCTTATGCCGGTAATCCCAGCACTTTGGGAGGCCAAGGTGGGCGGATCACGAGGTCAGGAGATCGACACCATCCTGGCTAACACGGTGAAACCCTGTCTCTACTAAAAATACAAAAAATTAGCCAGGCGCGGTGGCGGGTGCTTGTAGTCCCAGCTACTCGGGGGCTGAGGCAGGAGAATGGCGTGAACCTGGCAGGTGGAGCTTGCAGTGAGCCAAGATCGCGCCACTGCACTCTGGCCTGGGCTCCGTCTAAAGAAAAAGATAATAAAAAATAATAAAAGATAAATAAAAAAAAATAAGGAAAAAAAGAAAAAAAATAGTTAAAATAGTTCAGCATGTTAGTAGAAGTTAAAATAATGTAAGCCTGTGAGTCATAGAATAGTCTTAAGTGTAGGATATGTGCTTACTCTCTTACTGCTAGTTTTGAGTCCTATAGTTTTTTTTTTTTTTTTTTTTTTTTTGGAGACTAAGTCTCGCTCTGTTGCCCAGGCTGGAGTGCAGTGGCACAATCTCAGCCCACTGCAGCCTTCACCTCCTGGGTTTAAGCGATTCTTCTGCCTCAGCCTCCTGAGTAGTTGGGATTGCAGGCGCTCGCCAGCACATCCAGCTAATTTTTGTATTTTTAGTAGGGACGGGGTTTCACCATGTTGGCCAGGCTGGTCTTGAACTACTGACCTCAGGTGATCCACCCACCTCTGCCTTCCAAAGTGCTGGGATTACAGACATGAGCCACCGTGCCTGGCCCATACTTTTCTTTAGAATGGTGCATGCTGTCTTATCATTCTTTTGTTATTGTAAAGGTAATTTCTCAATCAGAGAATTGGATTTCCAGTAAAGGCATAAAGAAAAAAATTGAACTTTTAATGATACCACCCAAAGATAAATTGCTGTTAACGCATTAAATCCTGTTTTACTTTGGACATCCATTCTATCTTGTAAATATTTATCTTGTAAATATTTTCACTGCATGAAATATGTGCCTTAGATTTTATGTTGCAACAAATAATATAGGGTTTACTTTACAGGCACCAGTTAGAAGACAAATGAAAGCTAAGCAACTCAGTGCACAGTCTTATGGTGTGACCAGTTCAACAGCTCGGCGAATATTGCAGTCTTTAGAGAAGATGTCAAGCCCTTTAGCGGTAAATTTTTAAAATCACAATTAATACAGGAGTGTAACAAAACTTGATATTATTGAAAAATCTTAATTTTGTTATTTTTTCAACATTAACAGGATGCAAAAAGAATTCCATCCATTGTTTCTTCTCCACTGAATTCTGTAAGTTGAGATTTAAACCTTTTTAAAAAATATTGTTCATACAAAAATTAGCCGGGTGTGGTGGTGCACGCCTGTAGTCCCAGCTACTTGGGAGGCTGAGGCAGGAGAATCGCTTGAACTTGGGAGGCAGAGGTTGCAGTGAGTCAAGATCGCACCACTGCACTCCAGCCTGGGCGACAGAGTGAGACTCCGTCTCAAAAAAAAAAAAAAAAAGGTATTTTTCATAACTCCCCATCTATTCTAATAGTATTTTTTTTTTCAGCCTCTTGATAGGAGTGGGATAGATATCACAGATTTTCAGGCCAAAAGAGAAAAGGTAAAACTTCTTTAGCATTTAGTTATTTAACCTGTCTGTGATTTTGTTGTGTTTAAAGTTCACAAGTATACAAATTGGATTTAGTTTAGACATTAGGGAACATGTTTGAAAAATAATAGTCTTTTTTTGTTTTTTGAGTCTTAGTCTCACTCTGTCATCCAGACTGGTGTAAAGTGGCACCATCTTGGCTCACTGCAACCTGTGGCTCCCAGGTTCAAGCAATTCTCGTGCCCCAGCCTCCCTAGTAACTGAGATTACAGGCACACGCCATCATGCCCTGCTAATTTTTGTATTTTTAGTAGAGATAGGGTTTCACCGTTTTGGCCAGACTGGTCTCAAACTCCTGAGCTGAGGTGGTCTGCCTGCCATGGCCTCCCAAAGTGCTGGGACTAAGGTGTGAGCAACTGTGCCTGACCCTGAAGAATAATATTCTTCTACTTAGACATTTTACTCTCTTCTGCAGGCCTCAGGAGAGTGTTGTATATGTGGTAGATACTCATCCAATTTTTTTTTGGAGGGGGGAGAGTTATTCAGCATTTCCATCTTCAGGATCTTGACAGACTTTGTGGCTTACTGTTACCTTTTGATAAATAAAAATAGGAGTGATCGGCCAGGTGCAGTGGCTTATGCCTGTAATCCCAGCACTTTGGGAGGCCCAGGCCAGTGGATCATTTGAGGTCAGGAGTTCAAAATCAGCCTGGACAACATGGTGAAACCCTGTCTCTACTAAAAATACAAAAAAAATTAGCCAGGTGTGGTGGTGCACACCTGTAATCTCAGCTACTCCGGAGGCTGAGGCAGGAGAATCACTTGAACCCGGGAGGCGGAGGGTGCAGAGAGCCAAGGTCGCGCCACTGCACTCCAGCCTGGGAGACAAAGTGAGACTCTATCTCAAAAAAAAAAAAAAAAAATCAGTAAACTAAAGTCCTCATTACACATCATCATCTTTGTATACTTTCCTCATTAACCAAAATTTTATGAAATCTATTGTGTGTAGTAGAATTTCAATTAGGCAGATCTCTCATCAGCCAAACAAAATACTGTTGATCATTGTATCTTGCTGCCCTTTTAGTATATCCTATTTGCTTAAAATTAACTTTGGAGGTTACTGTGGGAAAAAAATACAATGTTTGATAGTTTGGGTTAAAGAGGTATCTTTTGTTAGTTTATTTATAGCTGGTTAAGCATCCTTCATCCTTCAGGGAAAGCAGACTGTTGGATTTTTCTTTTTTTTTTTTTTTTTTTTCTTTTTGAGGCAGCATCTTGCTCTGTCACCCAGGCTGGAGTGTGCAGTGGCACAGTCTCGGCTCACTGCAACCTCCACCTCCCGGGCTCAAGCAGTTATCCTGCCTCAGCCTCCCAGCTGGCTGAGACTACAGGCGCCTGCCACCATGCCTGGCCGATTTTTTGTATTTTTAGTAGAGATGGGGTTTCACCATATTAGCCAGGGTAGTCTTGATCTCTTGACCTCGTGATCCGCCCGCCTTGGCCTCCCAAAGTGCTGGGATTACAGGCGTGAGCCACCGTGCCTGGCCTAGATTTTTCTTTTGAAAGCATTTCTTATAATACCAAGTTCCTCAAAAGTAATTATGTAAATTATAATTTTATGAATTAATTGCATTTACTAAGATGTTGATAAATTATTATCTGTAATGAAATTCTGATGCAAAGAAAGCTAATATTGAACTTTTTATTGGAAGAGTGTTGCTTCTCAATTTTTAGAATTACCTAGACATTTGTAATTAGGCAAGAAGGAATCTATTAGTAGTTTCTATGATGGGATTAATTTAAGCTACTAGCTTTTCTCAACCCCTCATTTATATCAGGTTATTTTATAATAGGTGAAATTTTAAAATTATGTCATAATGTAAGTTCTTATCAATAACAGTTTTACTAATGGTTGAGTATCGTATCCATAAAAGTTTATTAATGGGTGCTAAGAAATAAAAAGCCAGAATACAGTATCATAGCTCATGTTTCACAGATGTTACCAGAACAGTCTACAAAATAGACTCTCTTATTGAGTTGTATGTAAGGTCACATTTGCGAAGAGGTTTTAGGGAAGAGTTAGTAACCATACAGAGGCTTTGCCCTGGAAACCAATGTTGTTCACAGCTGCTGCTGAATGAAAGGACCTTATTCATAGGATTACAGTCTTTGGACAGAGTTAGAAGCTTTTGGCTTTATAGTGGTTTTATACCAACAGGATTTTTACTATGTTTCAGTTTAGCAAAGGACTGTTGTTAACAAAACACTTGGTGTGTACTTATATAATAAATTGAGTTCATTTTACAGTTTGGAAGTCTTAACAGTGATTTACCATTTAGACTTACATTGTAAGATTTTTGGTTTGATTTGGTATTTAAATAACAATGGGGGAAATAACTTGGAGAGGGATTTGGTCACATTTTTGGGAGTTAAAATATTTTCATAGCTAGTTTTTTTGTTTGTTTGGAGACTGACTCTTGCTCTGTCTCCCAGGCTGGAGTGCGGTGGCACAATCTCGGCTCATTGAAACCTCTGCCTCCCGGGTTCAAACGATTCTCCTGCCTCAGCCTCCTGAACAGCCAGGATTACAGGCGCATGCCACCACGCCTGGCTAATTTTTACGTTTTTAGTAGAGACGTTTTCACCGTGTTGGCCAGGCTGGTCTAGAACTCCTGACTTCAAATGATCCACCTGCCTCGGCCTCCCACATTGCTGAGATTACAGGCGTGAGCCACCACGCCTGGCCCATAGCTAGTTTTAAAATATCTTATTTGCAGCTCAAAAACTATGGACAGTAATTCAGGGAAAATGTGACAAAAGTACATTTTAGTTCATGCATTTAAAATTCACTCTGGGCCAGGTGCAGTGGCTCATGCCTGTAATCCCAGCACTCTTTGAGAGGCTGAGGCGGAAGGATTACTTGAGCCCAGAAGTTTGAGATCAGCCTGGGCAACACAGCAAGACCTAGTCTCCATTAAAAAAAAAAAAAAAAAAGCCAAGCGAGGTGCCTCATGTCTGTAATCTCAGCACTTTGGGAGGTTGAGGCAGGCAGATTGCTTGAGTCCAGGAGTTCGAGACCAGCCTGGGCAACATGGCGAGACCCTATCTCTACAAAAAAATACCAAAAAAATTAGCCAGGTACGGTGGTGCACGCCTGTCTACACAGAAGGCTATGGTGGGAGGATCACCCAGGTCTCAGCTACAGTGAGCCGTGGTCTAGATGACAGAGCAGGAGTCCGTCTCTTAAAAAACAAAAACAAAACTCTGTAAATGCTTTGACCTGTAGTGCTGTTTTGAATATAGTTCATTTTGTATGCATGCATGTGTGTGAAAAGTCATTAAGTCTGGAATGAAATATAGTGTATCCATGAAGCCATTTTAGAATTACATGTGTGTATATTTATGTACATATGTATATGAATAGATACATACCTTAGGTTCCATTATTATCAGTTTTTCTTCTTATTTGTTTGTATCTACTGTATATTTCTCTAGGAAATACTCATGGTCTTTAGGTCACATTAGCTATTGTCAAAATTTAGATATGAATCATTGATTTATATGAAAATAAATGTCTTTGATTTCTGTTTACCTGTAAGGTGGATTCTCAGTGTCCTCCTGTTCAGAGACTTATGACCCCAAAGCCACTTTCCATAGCAACAAATCGAAGTGTTTATTTTAAACCATCTCTGACTCCTTCTGGTGAATTCAGGAAGACTAATCAAAGAATAGATAAAAAGTGCAGTGTGAGTATATGTATATTTCTACCAGTCTTTGAATATTGATTAGAATAAGTAAGACTAAATAATGTAAAATATAACTACCGTTGTATTCTAGCAACTGTTTAACACATAAAGGTTGTGAATTAGTGATGATTATGAATCGGGATGCTTTTAAAATAGCTGTCACCTTGATCAAATCTTTTTTTTTTTTTTTGAGACGGAGTCTCACTCTGTCGCCAGGGGTGGAGTGCAATGGCATGGTCTCAGCTCACTGCAACCTCTGCCTCCCAGGTTCAAGTGATTCTCCTGCTTCAGCCCCCCGAATAGCTGGGACTACAGGCGTGTGCCACCTCACCAAGCTAATTTTTGTATTTTTAGTAGAGACAGGATTTCACTATGTTGGCCAGGCTGGTCTCAAACTCCTGACCTCAAGTGACCCACCTGCCTTGGCCTCCCAGAGTGCTGGGATTACAGATGTGAGCCACCGCGCCTGGCCGCTACCTTCATCAGATCTTAGGTTAGTGTTGACTAATAAACTCTAGCATGTACTCATTGTTTAGGTTAAATAATTTTGCCGGATTTGCTTTAATCTGTTTCTTTCGTGTTGAACTATCTGAAAGTAAATTTCAGACATTATCTTTTGAACCCTAAGTACTTTGATATGCATCTCCTAAGTACTTTGTCCTGTATTATCCCATCTAAGAAAATTAATTCTAATTCCTTAAAATTATCTAATATCCAGTCCATATGGAAATGTTTTTCATAATTGCTTTTTTGAACCAGGACTCGAGCAAGGTTCAGATACTGCTTTTGGTTTTGTTGTTCCAGACCTCAAACCCTCACCCTGGCCACACTGGTTTCTGTTTCTTGAGATAATTCACATATCATACAATTCTCCTATTTAAAGTTTTCAATTCATTGGTTTTAGCATGTTTGGAAAACACTTTATAAATAAAGTGGTGTCTGTGAGTTGTTCAACTGTTAAGCCATCGTAATGGTAAATTTTAGAACATTTGTATTACCATCTCTCCCACCCATCGAAATCATACCCATACCCGTTAGTAGCCACTTAGCATAATGTTTTCAAGGTTCATTCGTGTTGTAGTATGTATCAGTACTTCATTTTTTCCCTTTTTATGGCTGAATAATATTTCATTGTAAGGATATACTAGATTTTGTAGATATTTCATTGTATGGATATACTAGATTTTGTTTTATCCATTAATCAGTTGAAGGACATTGGGGTGGTTTTTACTTTTTGGCTGTAATGAATAATGCTCCTATCAACATTTATGTATAAGTTTTGTGTGTGTGTGTGTGTGTGGACATGTTTTTATTTCTCTTGGGTTTATAGCTAGAAATAGAATTGCTGGATCATAGGTTTTTGAAGAGACCAGGCCAGTTGTCTTATAAAATGTCCCATAATCTGGGTTTGTCTGGTTTTTTGTGTCATTTAACTTGTGTTTATTTTGTTTACTTAACACCTTATTGTTTATGCCTTTACTTATATTTTATCTCATTTCTAACAACTCAATTTATTGAAAACTTTGAAACTTAGAAAGATTAGTACAGTGATTTGCCATGTACTTCTTTATGTTGATTCACCAGTCATTAACATTTTGTCATATTTGCTTTATCTCCCTCCATACTTTTAAGTTAACATTAAAATTTTGAAAAATATTTTGAACATAGGGTGATCATGGTGGCTTATGCCTGTAATCCCAGTGCTTTGAGAGGCTCAGGCAGAAGGATCACTTGAGGCCAGGAGTTCAAGACTAGCCCAGGCACCATAGCGAGACCTTGTCTCTAGAAGAAATAAAAAAATTAGCCAGATGTGGTGATGTGTGTCTGTAATCCAAGCAAGGCAGGAGGCTGAGGTAGGAGAATCACGTGAGAGCCCAGGAGTTCAAGGCTAAAGTGAACTACGATTGCACCACTGCACCCTCGCTTGGGTGACAGAGTCTAAGACCCTGACTCAAAAAATATCTCTCTCTCTCTGTGTGTGTGTGTGTGTGTGTGTGTGTGTGTATTTTTTTTTTAGCATAATATTGGACTTTTACAGATTTGCAAGAAAAATTTCATGAACTTCACATTTTACTACATTTGCTCTTTTTCTCTGTGTTCTTATAAACAAGGAGTTCCCTTACATAATGCATAACAGTGGTCAAACCCAGAAACTTAACATTGGCACAACACTGTAATCTACAGATTCTATTTATATGTTGTCACTTGGCCCAAAAGAAAAAATTCTAACATCATGTCTTGCATTTAGTTGTCATGTCTCTTCATCTCCTTTAGTCTAGAACAGTTCCTTTTGTTTTTTGTTCTTGTTTTGTGTTTCACAATATTGATAATTTTGAAGTATAGAAGCCAATTATTTTGTAGAATGTTCTGCAGTTTTATGATTGTCTGATGTTTCCTCATGATTAGATTTCAGTTACGTGCTTTTGGCAGTGAAGACCATTGAGGGAGTTTGCTAAGCTGTTCTCACTGTTCAGAAGGCACAGGCTACCAGTTTGTCCCATTCCTGGCAGTGTGGTTATTACATAAAGTGGGTCTGTGAGGATTCTCTACTGTAAAATTACTATTTTACCTTTCGTAATGAATAAGTATCTTGTGGGAAGGAAACTTCCCAATTATATTCTTTTAAGCCACTAGTGTTAGCATTATTGATGATTCTTGCCTGTATCTTTTTGAGCACTTAATTGGTTTTTGATATCATAAGATAATTCAGGCTCATCACATGCATTTCCTGCCCCAGCCCTGTAATCAGCCATTTTTCCAAGAAGTCTTGATTCCTTTCAGTGGAAGTATTAATTCTTTAAGTTGTAGGGAGCTATTTCGAAAGGAATATCTTTGTATATTTGGTTGCACAATTAACAGGACAAAAAGAGGGATAAGTAAAAGTAATTTTGTGGTTAGGTTAGTGAGTGTATTGTCTATATACTACCATTTTGTTAAAATAATGGTTGTGCTCACTGACATTTTTTATATATAATCTCACTGTAACTCTTGGTTACCATTCAGAAGGCAGGGTCTAATTTCAAATTTCAGGATTCATTAACTAAAAAGCCATCAAATTCCTGATTCTAAATATTAAAATTAATAGGAAGCAAGGTGATACTAAGAAAATTACAACAAATAAGCAAACGTAAATATGTGTGTATTTCCCCTGCAGACTGGATATGAAAAAAATATGACACCCGGACAAAATAGAGAACAACGAGAAAGGTACTGTCATTTCTTATACAGCTATACTTCTTTATATTTAACTTGTAAGGTCTGTATTTGATTTACATGTACCTTTTTGAAGATTAAAATCAAAGAACAGAAACCTTATATAAAGAAATCTAAGATTTTAGAATCACGTTCAGCTGTTTTTTTTTTTTTTTTTTTTACTTGTTAGCGGTTCTAGTTAACAAGTTATGGACCACAATAGATATATCAATTGTTTTAATTTTCTTTTTATTTGCCAGTGGCTTTTCATATCCAAATTTCAGTTTGCCTGCAGCCAATGGTTTATCTTCTGGAGTAGGTGGTGGAGGTGGCAAGATGAGACGAGAAAGAACACGCTTTGTTGCTTCTAAACCTCCGGAGGAGGAGGTAAGGTTGTATACTTATATACTCTTGAGGTTTATTTAAAAAGCATTGGTGTGGTGGTGGTAAAGGGAGACCTGTAGGGGTGGGGTTTGAAGAGACCCAGAGCAAAATTAATCTGCCACTGAATCAGTTCTTTCAAAATGTACGTTAAATTTCATGGGTATCATAGAACAAAACAAAACTACCCATACTTTTTCAAATAAGGGAATTGCAGTTGAAATTATTTGACCCTTGGTATTACTGTATAGTTTTGTCTGTTTGTAAAACATATGTAAATAAGTTCATAAATAGGATTAATACTATATGTATTCTTTTTTTAAGATATAGTCTTGCTCTGTCACTCAGGCTGGAGTGCAGTGGCGCAATCTCGGCTCACTGCAACCTCTGCCTCCTGGGTTTAAGCGATTCCTGTGCCTCAGCCACGCAAGTAGCTGGGACTATAGGCATTTGCCACCACACCTGGCTAATTTTTGTATTTTTAGTAGAGATGGGGTTTCACCATGTTGGCCAGGCTGGGTCGAACTCCTCACGTCAAGTGATCCACCTGCCTTGGCCTCGCAAAGTGCTGGGATTACAGGTGTGAGCCACCATGCCCTGCCTGTCTTCTTCTTGGTTGCCTGTTTCTCCTTTTTTGATGTTGTATTGTGAAAGGTAACTGTAAGTTTTTTAATTTCACTGCTTATATATTTATCCAGTTTGAAGATATACCATAATCCATTCTGCCATCAGGATACATTTTGGTAGATTTCTAATACACATTAAAGTGAATATGCACTTTTCTGTCTGCACTCGTGCAGTATTTTCTCTAGAGTATCTAGGAATGGAATTGTTGGATTATAGGGGATGATCCTGCTGCTGTATTAGATGTTGCCATGTTTTCTCTTCAAGATAGTTTTGCAGTTCAACATTTCCACCATATGACAATAGATAGATCTTGGGGCATCCTTTTGTGTGTTTTTTGGACATTTGAGTTTTCTCTTGATCCATTTTTTTCCTATGGGGTTATTTCCTATGGGGATATATATATAGTTTCTTATGTGTCTATTAAGAAATATGTATGTGTGTATATATATATAATTTATTATTAGAAAGAGTTCTCTATATATTCTGACCATAAATGTTTAGGAAAGATAGGGACAGATTTAAGATTGGTTACATTAACGTTTCTGTCTATATATTGCTCTTTTTTCTAACTACTTTAAGTTGAATGCAAGTCTCATTTTAGTTGTATTATAAATGCATTTCAGCCTAGCTTAACCATATGAGTTTTGATACATAGTCCTTGCATTTGTCATTTGTTTCTAATTAAAATGTCACCAGTGACTCCCTCATTCACCCATGGGTTTTAGGAGTATATTTTTAGCTTTTTAAACATGCTTTTTCTGTTTATGTTGACAGAAACAAAATCATGTTTTGGTTGAAGTTGTTGGATGTCTAAGATTTCTTCATGCCTATTGGTGTTTTGCTCTGCAGGCTTGGAGTGGGATGCCTTGCTTTCTTTTTATCTCTGCTTTTCCTAGTTAGCAGTACTGTAGCTCACCACAATTACGACCTCCTTGGCAGTTTTCACTATCTTCCATATAAATTGACTTGTAATGAGATTTGGGATTATGTTAGTAGACTTGGCTCTATTGCTGGTCTGGAGGCTCTGTCTTTCCTTTAGTCTCTGTTTCTCACTCTACTAGAGTGTTGTGAAGGGAGGGAATGTATTACTGTATATCATTATCTGGAAAGGAAATATCTTGAATGCCATTGATCATACGAACAGTATATAAATTTTGTAGGTTTTGTAGCAAACCAATTTTCTTTTGTCATTAAAGCTCTTTATTAATTATATTTAAGAACCGAGTTGGCGGCTGGGCACGGTGGCTCACGCCTGTAATCCCAGCACTTTGGGAGGCCAAGGCGGGCAGATCACGAGGTCAAGAGATCGAGACCATCCTGGCCAACATGACGAAACCCCGTCTTTACTAAAAATACAAAAATTAGCTGGGTGTGATGGCGCATGCTTGTAGTCCCAGCTACTCGGGAGGCTGAGGCAGGAGAATCACTTGAACCCTGGAGGTGGAGGTTGCAGTGAGGCAAGATTGTACCACTGTACTCCAGCCTGGCAACAGAGCAAGACTCTGTCTCAAAAACAAAACAAAACAAAACAAAAACAAAAGAAATGGGCTGTCTTACCTTGTGTAAATAAGGAATTTATTACGTTGGTACAAAAGTAATTGGGGTTTTGGACCATGAATTTTAAATCATTATAACTAGGCTCAAACACATCTTTATTGAACAAAACAGGAGCCATTACAATCAACACATTTTTGCCAACGAGAAATAAATTTGCTTATTCCTATAGCACAAAAATCTGTGCTTTGGGATTCAACAAGCTCTTGGAAAGCATTTTCTGCATCCCACTGTTGTGGAAGTGTTCTCCCTGCAAAAAGTTTTTGAGATGCTTGAAGAAGTGATAGTCAGTTGACGAGAGGTCAGGTGAATATGGCGGATGAGGCAAAACTTTGTAGCCCAATTCCTTCAACTTTTGAAGCGTTGGTTGTGCAGTGTGCCATCAGGTGTTGTTGTGGAGAAGAAGTAGGCCCTTTCTGTTGACCAGTGCCAGCTGCAGACATTGCAGTTTTTGGTGCATCTCATTGATTTGCTGAGAAGACTTCTCAGATGTAGTGGTTTCGCTGGGATTCTTAAAGCTGTAGTAGATTAGACCGGCAGCAGACCACCAGACAGTGACCATGGCCTTTTTTTGGTGCAAGTTTGGCTTTGGAAAGTGCTTTGAAGCTTCTTCTTGGTTCACCCACTGAGCTGGTCATCACCAGTTATCGTATAAAATCCACTTTTTGTCTCATGTCTCAATCTGAGAAATGGTTTATTGTTGTTGCATAGAATAGGAGAATATGACACTTCAAAACAATTTTTTTTTATTTTCACTCAGCTCACGAGACACCCACTTATTGAGCTTTTTCACCTTTCCAATTTTCTTCAAATGGCAAATGACCATAGAATGGCTAATGTTGAGTTCTTTGGCAACTTCTTGTGTAGTTTAAGAGGATCAGCTTTGATGATTGCTCTCCAATTGGTCCTTGTCAACTTCCAGTGACTGGTCATTGTCAACTTCCAGTGGCTGGCCAGTACGCTTCTCATCTTCAAGGCTCTCGTCTACTTTGCGAACTTTGTTTTTTGTTGTTATTGTGTGCTTCTTTGGGTGTTTTGTTTTGTTTTGTTTCTGTTTTGAGACAGTCTTGCTCTGTGGCCCAGGCTGGAGTGCAGTAGCATGATCTCAGCTCACTGCAGCCTCTGCCTCCTGGGTTCAAGCTATTTTCCTGCCTCAGCCTCCCAAGTAACTGTGATTACAGGCGTGTGCCACAGGCCCAGCTAATTTTTTGTATTTTTAGCGGAGACAGGGTTTCACCATGTTGACCAGGCTGGTCTTAAACTCTTGACAAGTGATCCGCCTGCCTCAGCCTCCCAAAGTGCTGAGATTATAGGCTTGAGCCATCATGCCCAGCCTCCTTTGCAAAACTTCTTGAACCACCACTGCACTGTAAGTTCATTAGCAGCTCTGGGCCAAATGCATTGTTGATGTTGGCGAGTTGTCTTTGCTGCTTTACAACCCATTTTGAACTCGAATAAGAAAATCACTCGAACTTGCCTTTTGTCTAACATCATTTCCACAGTCTAAAATAATATAAAATAAACAGCAAGTAGTAAGTCATCAGTTAAAAAAACATAAAGTGAGAAATTTGCATTAAAATGATGTATAATGTAACCACATTTAAGAATGTATTCCAATTATCAAGTGGCAAATTGTTATAATGCAAAACTGCAATTACGTTTGCACCAACCTAATATCTGATTCATATAGCATGAGCTTATTTTTTTGACAAGTTTTTACATTTCCTGGTAAAATCTGTAGCATGTTTTGTGAAGTTTATCTCTCTCTGTATGAGGAAAATACAGCTTGGCTTTGTTTGCCAGATGATGCATTGTATAGATATTGCTCATTTCCCTTACTGCCTGATGAGCACAGAAGCCAATACCATGGCACCAGGTTTTGTTTTGTTTTTTTTGAGACAGGGTCTCACTCTATTTGTTGCCAAGGCCGGAGTGCATGATCTTGGCTCACGGCAACCTCCACCTCCTGAGTTCAAGTGATTCTCACGTCCCAGCCTCCCAAGTAGCTGGGATTATAGGCATGCACCACCAAGGCTGGCTTTTCTTTAATTTTTAATTTTTTTTAGTAGAGACGGGGTTTTGCCATGTTGTCCAGGTTGGTCTCGAACTCCTGGCCTTAAGTGATCCCCACCCGCCTTGCTTCCCAAAGTGCTGGGATTACAGGTGTGAATCACTGTGCCCAGCCAGAATACAATTTTTAGTATACCGGACAAATAAGAGCAAAATATTATTAATATTAGTAAACTGTTCAATACAGCAAAGTCACACCAAACATGTATCTGCAAAACAGCCAAAACTAAGCTATAGATAATCAACCTGAGCTTCAGCCTAAAATCTCAGAACTTTTATCTTTAAAAACTGAGGCCGAAGATGAAGCCATGCTCCAAAGAATTAAAGAACTCAGTGGCTAACAGGTATTCTTGAACTTACAAGATGGCAGATAAGAAACAGCTTGCTAAAGCCTTCTCCACTTGTAAGATAACAAAATTGACTGAAATTGGCTGGAACTAATATGACCAACTAGAGTCTGTGCAGACTGAGCTTGCTGACATCACAGCCCAAATTTCCACATTTCGTTCTAACTGCCCCAGAATTTGCACATGTGGCCCCTAAAGAGGCATGAAGAGACAACTGTGCACTCCCAAGGACTTTTCAGACCTCCTCTTTCCTTCCCCGGAATCTACCCCCTAAACCTTTCCTAATAAACATACTACCTTAAGGCCAATTTGCAGGAAGACAGATTTGAGCTGGACTCCTGTCTTCCTTGTTGGTTGTCTAAGTAAAGCTTTCCTTTCTTCAAAAACCTGGTGCCAGCTAAGTTGGGAGGATCGCTTGAGCCCAGGAGTTTGAGATTAGCCTGAGCAACATGGCAAAACCCCATGTGTACAAAAAAAAATAACAAAAATTAACCAGGCATGGTGGTTAGCGCCTGTGGTCCCAGCTACCAGGGAGGCTGAAGTGGGAGGATCACCCCAGCTGGGGAGACTCTGTCTTTAAAAAAAAAAAAAAAAACTCCTCTTCACTCATGTCTGTATCACCTCCTCCCCTCTTTGGGCCCCTTCTCTTCATTCTGGCCAACTGCCAATTTTGCGTCACAGGATTCTTCACCCAGTCCTTCCCATCACTGGCTCTGTTCCACCCTGAAGTTACAATGTCCACATTTCTGAGGAAAGAGGTACTAATATGATGTTGGCCCCAAACTTTCTGCCCACCTTGTGGTTTGTTTATTTATTTATTTGACAGGGTCTTGCTCTGTCTCCCGGGGTGGAGTGCAGTGGCGCAATCTCGGCTCACTGCAACCTCCACCTCCTGAGTTCAAGCAATTCTCCTGCCTCAGCCTCCTGAGTAGCTGGGATTACAAGCATATGCCACCATGCCCAGCTAAATTTTGTATTGTTAGTATAGATGGGGTTTCACCATGTTGGCCAGGCTGGTCTCAAACTCCTGACCTCAAGAGATCCACCCACCTTGGCCTCCCAAAGGGCTGGGATTGCGGGGGTGAATCACTGCACCCAGCCCCACCTTGTGTTTTATATCTATCTAGAATAGGTTTGGATACACAATTCTATAGTTATTTTGAATGCAGTGCTGCTTGTTTGTATCAGATGTCAGATATGTTCAGACCACGAATTGTTTCTTTGTTCAGTTATAATTAGTGGGAATTTTTGGTAAAAAATTAAAAGATTGGCTGGTCACGGTGGTTCACACCTGTAATCCCAGCACTTTGGGAAGGCTGAGGCCGGCAGATCACCTGAGGTCAGGAGTTCGAGACCAGCCTGGCCAACATGGTGAAACCCCGTTTCTACTAAAAATACAAAAATTAGCCAGGTGTGATGGCGGGCACATGTAATCCCAGCTACTTGGGAAGCTGAGGCAGAAGAATCTCTTGAACCTGGGAGGGGGAGGTTGCAGTGAGCTGAGATTGCACCACTGTACTCCTGCCTGGGTGACAGATTGAGACTTTGTCTAAAAAAAAAGGTAATAATAAGATTAAAGTTATTTTTGTGGGGGCGGCATTTTCATGGGCCTTTGGAAGAGTCAAATGGAAGAGATTTAGTTTTAATGAAATATAAACACATTATGCTAACTGATTTCAGATAGTGTTGCTATTTAGCAGGAATGGATGTATTCTGATCCATTAAATTCAGGTTAATAGAACTCTGTGTGTAAAATTACCCATTTGGAATGATCTTTTACCTTTCGCCTTATCCTAGATTCTAAAATGTGCAAGGATTGTAGTCATTAAATATATTGGCCTTTTGCTTTTACTGTCCTACCAATCCATGAGTTTTTTTATGTGTGTTACTAAAAAGCTCATTGATACAAAACATGTAGCAGTATATAAGAAGACTTGAGTTTGGAGAGACTTAATTGCTTGCTCTTGTCTTATACAATACTGCCACTTATTAGCTGGATGACCTTGGTCAAATTAACCTCTTGTGTACCTCCTCAGTTTTTTTATCTGTAAAATGGAAATAAGAATAAATATTGTCTTCATGTCTGTAAGATTTCTGCCACTTAATAGCTGTATGGTATTATGCCATATATCTCCCTGCCTCAGTTTCTTCATATGTAACAATAGTATCTCTCTCATGTGAGATAACCCGTGTAAGGATATTACAAAGGTATTAGATAGTGAATTGTGAAGTGTGTATTCTACTTGAGATGTCTGTAAGCATCAAGTTAGCAGAATTCTTGGCTTTTTTTTTTCCTCTTAGATTAGTGGGACCCACTTATCTACTAAGTCAAAATTTGGGGGAGTAGAAATCAAATGATAGAATTGGTTCAAGGTCAGCCGGGCGCAGTGGTTCATGCCTGTAATCCCAGCACTTTCGGAGGCTAAGGTGGGCGGATCATGAGGTCAGGAATTCGAGACCAGCCTGGCCAACATGGTGAAACCCTGTCTGTACTAAAAATACAAAAATTAGCCAGGCGTAGTGGCAGGCGCCTGTAGTCCCAGATGCTTGGGAGGCTGAGGCAGGAGAATCGGTTGAAACCAGAAGGTGGAGGTTGCAGTGAGCCAAGATCGCACCACTGCACTCTGGCCCGGGCAACAAGATCGAAACTCCGTCTCAAAAAAAAAAAAAAAAAAAAAAGAATTGGTTCAAGGTCAGTAATATAAGGAACCAGTGTGGACAAGTGCGTGCCTTAAGGAGTTGGCATGAGAGAGTAGATTATCTAGTTGATGTTTTTAGGGTTCTACGCTGGAGGTTGGACAGAGAAGAGAAGCTTCCCTACAAAAATTGCCAGATGCATCTTTTGTTTGCTCCTCTTCCTTCAGTTGATTATGACAAATTTCAAACATGAAATGTTGAAAGAACTGTGCAGTGGACACACACAGTAGCAGTTAGATTCCAACATTTTGTGTTACATTTGCTTTATCAAAAAAAGAAAATTTTACCTGTCCATCTTTTTTTTTTTTTTTTTTGGTGCATTTTAAAGATAGTTGAAAACATTAGTACATTTTGCCCCAAATATGTCAGCATACATAGAATGAAGTAGAGATAAATATTTGTTGTTCTTTTTATAGCATAGCAAAATTGACATATAGTGAAATGTTAAATTCTTAGGTGTGCCATTTAATAAATTTGACAAATGCTTACATCTGTGTAATGCAAGCCCCTATCAAGAGATTGAATATTTCTATCATCCTAGAAATTTGATTTGTCCTTCTCAGTCAGTTGTCACCTCCTACCCCGGAGGCAATCACTGTTCTCATTTTTTCTACCATGTATTGGTTTCACTTGTTCTGCAACTTCATATAGTTACTCACTACGTATCCTTTTGTCCCTAGCTATTGTGAGTAAAGCTACTAGGAACATTCTTGTTCAGGTCTTTTTGTAAATAAATTTATTTCTCTGGGGTAAATACCTGGAAGAAGAGGTGTTAAGTTGTATGTTTAACTTTCTAAGGAGCCGTCATACTGTTTTCCAAAGTGTGCCATTATATATCCCTCTCAGCAGTGTATGAACATTTTATTTAGTTTGTATCCTTACCAATAGTTGATAGTCATCTTTTAAATTTTAGTCATTCTGGTTTGTGTGTGGTGGTATCTCATTGTAATTTTAATTTGCATTTCCTTGATGACTAATAATATGGTGTTGTTTTTTATGTGCTTATTGGCCATTTGTGTATCTTTTTTTGTGAGGTGTCTGTTGAGTTTTTTTTCTTTGAGATGGAGTCTCGCTCTGTCACCCAGGCTGGAGTGCAGGGGCACGATCTTGGCTCACTGCAGCCTCTGCCTCCCAAGTTCAAGCAACTCTCCCGTCTCAGCCTCCCAAGTAGCTGGGATTACAGGCGGACACTGCCATGCCCGGCTAATTTTTTATATTTCATTAGAGACAAGGTTTCACCATGTTGCCCAGGCTGGTCTCAAACTCCTGAGCTCAGGCAGTCCACCCGCCTCGGCCTACCAAAGTGCTAGGATTACAGGCATGAGCCACTGCGCCTGGCCATTCTGTTCAGTTATTTTGCCCTTGTAAGAATTGGATTGTCGTCGTCTTCTTCTTCTTCTTCTTCTTCGTCTTCATCTTCGTCTTCTTCGTCGTCGTCGTCTTCTTCGTCGTCGTCGTCTTCTTCGTCGTCGTCTTCTTCGTCGTCGTCTTCGTTGTCGTCTGCTTCGTCTTCTTCGTCTTCATCTTCGTCTTCTTCGTCGTCTTCGTCTTCTTCCTCCTCCTCCTCCTCCTCCTCCTTTCTTCTTCTTCTTTCTTCTTCTTTTTTTTTTTTTACATTGAGACAATGTTGCTCTTGTTGCCCAGGCTGGAGTGCAATGGCGTGGTCTCAGCTCACCGCAACCTCTGCCTTGTGGGTTCAAGTGATTCTCCTACTTCAGTCTCCCTAGTAGCTGGGATTACAGGTGTGCACCACCACGCCCAGCTAATTTTTTTTTTGTATTTTTAGTAGAGATAGGTTTCACCATGTTGGTCAGGCTGGTCTTGAACTCCTGACCTTAGGTGATCCACCTGTCTTGGCCTCCCAAAGTGCTGGGATTACAGGCCGTGAGCCACCGCGCCCAGCCAGTTGTCTTCTTACTGAGTTTTAGGGGGTCTTTATAAATTCTGGACCTAGGTACTTTGTCAGATATATTTCTTAACAAATATTTTTTTCCCAGTCTGGCTTGCCTATTCATTTTCTTAATGATATCTTTTGATTGGCAGATGTTCTAAATTTTATGAAGCCTGGATTTTTCTTTCTAATATTTTTATTCTTCTTTGTGTCCTAAGAAAATTTTGCCTATCCCCAGGCTACAAAGGTAGTTTCCTGTGCTTGCTTCTAGAAGCGTTGTAATTTTGCTTTTATAGTTTTTCTAATTTCTTTTGATTTTTGTATTTGACCCATGGATTATTTAGAAATGCATTGAATTTCCAAATATTTAGGGGGAGGGTATTGATTTCTAATTTAATTTCATTGTGATTAGAAAAAGATTGAGATTATGACTTCAGTGTTTTGAAATGTATTGAGACTTGTTTTATAGTTCAGTGTATGGTCTGCTTGATAATTCTTAAAGAAAATATATTCTGTAGTTGTTGGGTATAGTGATCTATAGAAGTAAGCTGATAGTATTAGATCTTTGTTCTTATTCATTTTTCATGGGGAGGGAGGGTATGGTTAGCCTGTTAAATTATTGAGAGATGGGGGTTAAAATTGCCAGCTTTTATTTGGTGAATTTGTCTTATCCCCTTAGTTATTTATTTATTTATTTATTTATTTTTGAGATGAGATGTCACTCTGTCACCCAGGCTGGAGTGCAGTGGCGTGGCCACCTGAGCCTCCCAAGTAGCTGGGACCACAGGCATGTGCCACCATACCTTGCCAATTTTTAAAATTATTTGTAGAGACAAGGTCTCACTGTATTGCCCAGGCTGATCTCGAACTCCTGCGCTCAAGTGATCATCCCATCTTGGCCTCTCAAAGTACTGAGATTACAGGCATGCGCTACCATGCCTAACCTCAATTTTTGTTTCATGTATTTTGAAGCCCTCATGAGAGCATACACTTTACATTTATTTTATGGCTCCATAGTGATTTGTCCTTTTAATATTATTAAGTGTCCTTTTTAAAGAAACTTTTGGAAATATTTTTTGTCTTGAAATCTACTTTGGTGTTAATACAGCCACTCTTCTTACTGGAATAAGCCTTCTTATGCTTAGTCATTTCAGGGCATATCTTTTTCCATTCATATACTTTGAGCCTGTCCATATTTATATTTAAAGTAGGTCTCAGGTAAACAGCATATAACTGAGTTTTACCTTTCTGTCCATTTTCTGTCTTTTAATTGGAACACCAAATCCATTTATAGTTAATATAATTTTTGATATGGTTGGAATGAGGGCTATCATTGATCCACTGTTTTGTTGCTTTTGAAAGCTGCCATTTGGGGGTTAAGGGAATATTTATTATTTAATTATTTAATATTTATTATTAGAATTCTGTTTTTATTGGTTTTGTTTTTGTTTTTGAGATGGGTTCTTGCTGTCACCCAGGATGGAGTGCAGTGGCACAGTCATGGCCCACTACAGCCTCGAACTCCTGGACTCAGGCCATTCTCCCACCTCAGCCTCCCAGGTATTGGGACTATAGGCATGCCACTGCACCTGGCTAGTTTTTTGTTTGTTTAATTTTTATAGAGATGGGGTCTCGCTGTGTTGCCCAGACTGGTCTCGAACTCTAGGCCTCAAGCTGTCCTGCCTCGGCCTCCCGAAGTGCTAGGGTTACAAGTCATTTTAATTTATTTGTTAGATTTTTAACTCTCCCTCTTTTGCATTATTTAGTGGTTCCTCTTGGGATTTCTGTGTCTTCCATAACGTTTTTCAATTACTTTATGTTACTTTCATACCACATCCTATAAAAATAACAAGATTGCAGCTGTGTAGTTAGATTTACTACCTGTCTTCCCTGGCATTTATGCTGTACTTACTTGTATTACATCTGGAGAGGCTGCAAATTCAATGTGTACTTTTTGCTTTATGTAGTTAAATATATTTTAAAGAAATTAAGAGAAAAAAGTTTTTATTTGCTCACATATTCCTCATGTCTTTCTGAAATCTGAATTTCCGTTTGGTAACATTTCCTTTCAGCCTGAAGAACTTGTAGAGCAGGTTTTATAGAAGTAGATTCTTAGTTTTATCTGGAAGTGTCTTTATTTTGCTTTGGGCTTTTGGATCAGTTTTATTGAGGTGTGATTTATTTACAATAAACTGCATCCATTTGAAGTATTCAAATTATTTAAGCTGGCAATGGACTTCTCTGAACTCATTCTGTCTCCCCTGTGGTAGGCAGCAGCTGAAACTTTTTAGTTTTATTTGGCAGCTTGGAGTCTGCCTTACAGCTGTGTAGTTTACAGGTCCACCAGAGATTTGGGTGGCTTATATATATAGACTTTGAGGTTCCCTTGCTGTGGCTTTTCATTTCTGCATCTCACCTCCTTTTCTGGCTGATTGTTCAGTTAACAGGTTTGCTGTTTTCTCTCAGAACTTCAGGTATTCAGTGGCACCAACTCATGAAAAGAACAGGAAACTCACTCAGTGCCCTTCCCATCTTCCAAGTGTCCTCCCATCCAGTTTCTTCTTGCTTTTGGTTGCTCTCGTGCCTTCAGATGATTGTTTCTTTATAATTTTTTCCAGAGTTTATAATTATCATATATCTAAACACTTATCAGGTAGAAGCTACTCTGCCTTTAGCAGAAGTGGAACTCGTTTTGTTTGTTCTTCTTCTGAGGATCATTGGAGACTTAGGGTGCTCTTTGTTCAGTTGGGTTAAAAATCAAAGTGGCTCTCCAGACTCCTCAGTACTGACAGTTACTAAATGCTTGTTTCACATGCCAAGACCATATAGTGCTCCCCCTCACCCCCTTATCTGCAAGGGATATGTTCCAAGAATCTCAGGGCATACCTGAAACTGCAGATAGTACTGAACCCTGTATATACTGTGTTTTTTCTTATACATGCATATCTATGATAAAGTTTTATTTATAAGTAGGCACAGTCAGAGATTAACAACAACAATAAAATAGAACAATTATAACACTATAATGTAGTAAATGAATGTAGTCTCTTTTTCTCTCAAAATATCTTATTGTATATACTATCTTTGGATCATGGTTGACCATGGGTCAGGGAAACTGGAAATTGAAACCATGGATAAGGTAGGCTACTGTATATAACTTTATGTTTCATATTATTACAACAACTGTAGTATATTGTAAGAATTACTATTTTTTTTCCCTCAGTTTTACCAATTAGGAAATTGGTACAGAAGGCAGTTAGGTTCCCAAAGTCAAATGGCTGGTTGGTGGCACAGCTGGGATTAAAAATCTTGTTTAGTTTTTCTGATTGAAGAACCCACAATGTTAACACTACATGGTACCATCTTCTTCCTGTATACTTTCATGCTGAAAATAAGTAGAGATAAAAGAATGATGTGAAAGATGAAATATATCATACAACATGTTGTGTTTTAGGAAATGGAAGTTCCAGTATTACCGAAAATCTCTCTACCGATCACCAGTTCTTCACTGCCTACCTTTAATTTTAGTTCCCCTGAGATCACAGCTTCCTCTCCATCACCCATCAATTCGTCTCAATCATTAACAAACAAGGTACAAAACCATTATATAAATACAGGTGACATTTGTTCTTTCTTAATTCTTTATTTAAAAAAGCATACTATAAACAGTGTTTAATTTTCATTATGGAAATTAATAACATAGTAAAGAGAAATGGAAATGCTGTTTTGCTTTTTAAAAAAATGTACAAATATCTTGGATACATTATAATGGAGTGTTTCTCAACTCTTATGCAATACCATAGAGAAGGAGATTTTTATAAATTTGTTTCCAAATAATGTTTCCAGTAAGATACTTTTTGGGTAGGAGTGCACTCAATGTTTCATGTTTTTACTTCTCAGCTAGGCTTAACATCTTTTAATGTGCTCCTGAATTTTTTTTTTGAGATGGTGTCTTGCTGTATTGCCGAGGCTAGAGAGCAGTGGTGCAGTCACAGCTCATTGCAGCTTCCATCTCCTGGGCTCAAGTGATCCTCCCGTCTCAGCCTCCTGAGTAGCTGGGACTACAGGTGTACACCACCACACCCAGCTAATTAAAAAAAATTTTTTTTAAATATTAATTTTTTCAGCTTGAGTCTCGCCCTGTCACCCAGGCTAGAGTGCAGTAGCACGATCTTGGCTCACTGCAACCTCCACCTCCCGGGTTCAAGCGATTATCCTGCCTCAGCCTCCTGAGTAGCTGGGATTACAGGTGCGCACCACCATGCCCGGCTAATTTTTGTATTTTTAGTAGAGACAGGGTTTCACTATGTTGGTTAGGCTATCTCGAACTCCTGACCTCAGGTGATCCGCCTTCCTTGGCCACCCAAAGTGCTAGGATTACAAGCGTGAGCCACCACTCCTGGCCAAAAAATATTTTTATAGGTGAGGTCTTGCTGTGTTACCCAGGCTGGTCTTGAAATCTTGGGTTCAAGCAGTTTCCTCTGTCATGGCTTCCCAAAGTGCTGGGATCACAGGTGTGAGGCACTGTGCCTGGTCTGCTCCTGAAATTTTAATGCTTGCTTTCTTGCTTTCACTTCTTCTGAACATATTCTTATAGATGTTACTTTACTTTCTTTTACAAATATCCACCTCTAAGATTGTGTGAACTCCTTAGAGGAAGCCAGATTTTATAACACTTACAGTTCCATGTTTTTCAGAACTTAAAGTGAGATTTTTAAATTTAAAAGGAAAAAAATACTTAGTGTCTTTGGAATAATCAGTTTGCTTAATGTCTTTTATTGTCACTTTATTTTTCTAAAAAGCTCTTTTTGTATCATTTCTTAATAATTTGGAAAACCAGGTACAAATGACCTCTCCAAGCAGCACTGGCAGTCCCATGTTTAAATTTTCATCTCCAATCGTAAAATCTACTGAGGCAGATGTACTACCTCCATCATCTGTAAGTAACAAGCAAGGAATAGTATATTTACTGATTTCAAAGCCATGTTATATTTTTATCAAATCTAAGATGCCATTGGTGGTGAGAAACACTGTGATTTTTCTTCCAACTTAAAAAATACTCTGTGTAAAAAACTTTTGAACAATCATGTATTCTTCACTACATAATGTACGTATATATGCATATTCATTTTCTTCTGTACCATTTGAAAGTTAAAATGCAAACATCTGGATTTCCTTAATTCTTCTCCACGTGTCCCTTAAGAAAAAGGGCATTCCTTTGCATCCCCACAATACAGCTATCATACCCAAGAAATTTGACATGATATAATAACGACATGGTCCATATTCAGATTTCCCCATTATCCCCAGACTGTCCTTTAATTGCTGTTTTATTTCTGTTGGTCCTAGAGCCAATTAAAGACTAGGACCTAATCAACTACATGATATTGCATTTAGTTAAAATGTGTCTTGATTTACCTTTAATCTAGAAAAGTTCTGGGCATTTTTTTCTTTCATGATTGAAAAGTGAATGTTTGGGGTAAGAATAACACGTAGTTTAATATTCAAATTGCCCCAGACTTGGCATGTTTATATTATTTTAATATGTAATTTTCTAGTTTTGACTGTGTCCTTGTCTTCTGACACAAGTAGATGTTACAGATCAAATGTAATTTCCTTGCCACATGCTGAAATCCATCAGTTGTCCCAGAAGTGTCATACTTTTTATTAGAAAATGGCATTTGAGTCCGGGCACGGTGGCTCATGCCTTGCCCATGCCTGTAATCCCAGCACTTTGGGAGGCTGAGGCAGGTGGATCACTTGAGGTCAAGAGTTCGAGACCAACCTGACCAACATAGTGGAACCTCGTCTCTACTAAAAAAAGAAAATACAGAATTAGCCGGGCATGGTGGTACACGCCTATAATCCCAACTACTCAGGAGGCTGAGACAGGAGAATTGTTTGAACCTGGGAGGTAGAGGTTGCAGTGAGCCGAGATTGTGCCATTGCATTCCAGCCCGGGCAACAAGAGGGAAACTCCACCTCAAAACAAAAAAAAAAGAAAGAAAATGGCATTCAGAAATTGGAACTGGGCATTAGGAACACACCATCATTATTTTATATACTGTTTTGAAAGAAAAAGTGCCTGAGAAATTTAAAATGCTGCCTGTTAAACTGTGACATTGCCATTCAATATAAGAATCTCACTTTTAGAGATAGTGAAATATTATAAACTATATCTTAAAATAGGTGAAAGTATGTTTTTGACTTGGGATAAAAATAACCTCTATATTTGGGCTGGGCGCAGTGGCTCACGCCTGTAATCCCAGCACTTTGGGAGGCCGAGGCGGGTGGATCACAAGGTCAGTAGATCAAGACCATCCTGGCTAACACGGTGAAACCCCATCTCTACTAAAAATGCAAAAAATTAGCCGAGTGTGGTGGCGAGCTCCTGTAGTCCCAGCTGCTCAGGAGGCCGAGGCAGGAGAATGGTGTGAACCTGGGAGGCGGAGGTTGCAGTGAGCCAGGATTGCGCCACTGCACTCCAGCCTGGGCGACAGAGTAAGACTCCATCTCGGGGGGAAAAAAAAAGCTCTATATTTGATACTTATTGAAAACTAAGTATAAGGATATTCTTTCTCTTTACAGATTGGATTTACATTTAGTGTGCCTGTTGCAAAAACAGCAGAACTTTCTGGTTCTAGTAGTACTTTAGAACCAATTATAAGTGGTTCAGGTAAGTAAAAATTTCTCACATTTTAACATAAAAACAATTGCATACAGTAGATTAGTATTGCAGGTTCTTTCACCTTTGGTAATTCTTATAAATGCCTTCATTTGGATGAAATTAGCTCTGAAAAGCAAGCAGGCACTATTATTTAACCTTTTGACAGTGCTTTTTATTAATTATCTTTAGAGATACTTAGCTCCTTAAATGGAAGTGTCAGTTTGGTTTTGAGAGAGATAGGCATGGTAGCAAATTTATCCACTATCTTTGTTTAGTCAAAACAAGGTGACAAGTTAGTTATAAAGCAAGTCTCATTTTAAGAAATTTATAGGTTGTCTACATTATAGTTGTAGTAGATTTTATTTCTAGTTTTTACTGTTCAGTTCACAAGCATTTTTATGTACAAAGGTTATGCAGGCCCATGTAGATTGTGATACATAATTTCTGAACCGAAGAAATCAGCATCATTGAAGGAAGGAGGCCATGGGTCATGCCTGTAAACCCAGCAGTTTGGGAGGCTGTAGTGGGAGAATTGCTTGAGGTCAGAAGCTCAAGACGATCCTGGCCAGCACAGCGAGACTCATCCCTACTGAAGAAAAAAGGAAAAGAAAAAGAAATAACCAGGTGGTGGTGTCAGCCTGTAGTCCCAGCTACCTGGGAAGCTGAAGTGAGAGAATTGCTTGAGCCCAGGAAGTCAAAGCTGCAGTGAGCTATGATTGCTCTGCCACACTACAGCTGGCTGACAGAGCAAGACCCTATCTCAAAAAAAAAAAAGAAGAAAGAAATGAATAATCAGAGAATTAAAACATAAAATTCTTTTTTTTTTTTTTTTTTTGAGAGACAGTCTCGCTCTGTTGCCCAGGCTGGAGTGCAATGGCACGGTCTTGGCTCACTGCAACCTCTGCCTCCCGAGTTCGAACGATTTCTCCTGCCAGTAGCTTGGATTACAGGTGCCTGCCACCCTGCCGGCTACTTTTTTTTTTTTCTTTTAATTGTGAGACGGAGCCTCTTTGTGTCCCCCAGGTTGGAGTACGGTGGCATAATTTTGGCTCACTGCAACCTCCGCCTCCCAGGTTCATGCCATTCTCCTCCTCAACCTCCTGAGTAGCTGGGACCACAGGTGCCCGCCACCACGCCTGGCTAATTTTTTTGTATTTTTAATAGAGACGAGGTTTCACCATGTTAGCCAGGATGGTCTCGATCTCCTGACCTCATGATCCGCCTGCCTTGGCCTCCCAAAGTGCTGGGATTACAGGCATGAGCCACCGTGCCCTGCCCCCTGGCTAATTTTTTGTATTTTTAGTAGAGACAGTGTTTCACCATGTTTTGGCCAGGCTGGTCACGAACTCCTGACCTCAGGTGTTCTGCCCACCTCGGCCTCCCAAAGTATTGGGATTATAGACGTGAGCCACTGTTCCTGGCTGAATTTTTTTTTTTTTTATAATGGTAGTTTTCTTTTAAGTGTTTGGGAAAATCAGAAACACCTGAGCTGAGTTACTCAGGTCAAGAATTTTGAGCAAGGGCATTTTACCCAAGAATATAAACACAAAGCTCAAGGGCACAGGAACAAGAGAAAAAGCATGACACACTTTAGAATTGCAAACAGTTTGTCATGAGGTTGGAGAGGTAGCTTTAAATCCTAAAAGTTCTGGAATGCTATGCTAATGAATTGGATTTTACTCTGACTGCATTAGGGAGATGTTGAATGATTTTTATCTGGGGGTGAGATGGATGTGAGTATAGTGATAACAGTGTGGTGAGTGCTAGTGTGGGTTGGAGTGGCATGTTAGAGGCAGAAACATGAGTTGGGAGATAGTACCCTATCCAGAAGCGTTTCTTAACAATCTTCTGAGTTTGGGAATTTTTAAAAACTAGATCCTCGAAAGATAGATTAAAAAATAAAAAGAGTCAGGACATAGAAGCTAAAGAAATATCTTTGGCTTTGAATGATCTTGAAGATAAGAGCCCAGATTATGGAAGTGGCCCAAACTAAGAATTTGACTGGTATGTTTGCAACCTTATCTTTTTTTTTATTGGCTAACACAGCCTTACGTTATAGAAATTAACAAGCAATTTCCATTGTATTTCCTGTCACAAAAGTTTTTTTTCTTTAATGTTAACTATTAATTCAAGAGGATTAAACCTCTTCAAATTACCAATTTCATGACTTATTACGAGGAAAGGCATTAAAATATTTCCCACTATTTGCTAATGCTTTACTAATGATAACTGAGTAATTAACAGTTTGTTACAACAACTTTGTTTCATTATATCTCAGGAAGTTACCCAGATTTTTAAGGAGTCGGTTATGAGTGGCCTATTTAGAGTTGTGTGTTCTCACTTTGACACCGTTGGTTCTCACCACTTCTATCATTTAAAAAAGCTAATTGAAAATGTGGAAGTCATGATTAATTTGTGACAGGAGCTAAGTTTTCCGTTGTCTCCTTTTCCCCATCTTTCTAATCATACTTTAGGGAATCCTAACATTTTACCATAAATTACTAAAAGCAATTTAACTTTCATTATAAAGGAAGCTAGAACGTGATTAAATTATAAGTTTTCTTTGTTTTGGCATAGTTGTAAGGGTGATGGTTATTTTTGGTGGGATGGTTGGGGGGTGTGTTGCACATTCTGTCACCCAGGCTGGAGTGCAATTGTGCAATCTCAGCTCACTGCAACCTCCATCTCCTGGGTTCAAGCAATTCTTGTGCCTCAGCCTCCCGAGTAGCTGTGATTACAGGCACCTGTCACCATGCCTGGCTGATTTTTATATTTTTAGTAGAGATGGGGTTTCGTCATGTTGCCAGGCTGGTCTTGAACTCCTGACCTCGGGTGATCTGGCCACCTAGGCGTCTCAAAAGTGCTGAGATTACAGGTGTGAGCCACTGCGTCCAGCCTGCATTTTTGTTATTGTGATGAAGTTGACATGATACAGCCATTTTAAAGGGAATAATTGAGTGGCCTTTAGTACCTTGACAGTGTTGTGCAGCCACCACTTTTTATCTAGTTCCAAAACATTTATCACCCTCACCAGGAAACCCCTGGTCATTAAAAAGTTGCTCCCCATTCTGCCTTCCCCCTAGCTGTCAACTTGTGTTCTGTCTCTATGGATTGATTTATTCTGAATATGTCATGTAAGTAGAATCATACAATGTGGCTTTGTACAGTTGAGTTCTTTCACTTAGCACAGTGGTTTCAAGGTTCTTATGTCTCAATACTTCATTCCTTTTATGGCTGATAATATTCCATTGTATTGATGTGCCACGGTTTATTTTTGTTCATCCATTAATGGACATTTGGGCTGTTTCCACCATTTGGCTATTGTGAATAGTGCTGCTGTGAACATATGTCTACATGTATTTGTTTGAGTACTGGTTTCAATGCTTTTTCATATGTGCCTAGGAATGGAATTGATGGGTCAGATGGTAGTTTTCTATTAAACTTTTTGAAGAATCACTAAACTGTTTTCCACAGTAGTTTAACCATGTCACATTACCACTAGCAGTATACAACTTCACCAACACTTAGTATTTTCTGTTTTTTGACTATAGCAATCTTAGTGGATGTAAAGTAATACTTTGTTGTAGTTTTGATTTGCATTTCCCTAATGCAAATGATGTTGCATTTTTTCAGGTGCTTATTGTCCATTTAAATATCTTAGGAAGGAATGCCTTTCACGTCCTTTACCCATTAAATAGTTTGTCTTTTTATTACTGAGTTATAAGAGTTCTTAGTCTGGACACTAGACCCTTACCAGATACATGATTTGCAGATATTTTTTCCCATTTATAGATTGTCTTTTCACTTTCTTGATAATTTCCTTGAATGGACAGAGGTTTTTAATTTTGATGAAGTCCATTTTTTTCTTCTGTTGCTGTGCTTTTCGTGTCATATCTAAGAATACATTGCCAAATCCATGGTCTTGAAGCTATACTCCCTAGGTTTTCTTCCAAGAATTTTATGGTGTTTATGTCATATTTAGGATATTGATCCATTTTGAATTTTTGTTTATGGCGTGAGGTAGGGAAAGGTTTTTCTCGAAAGTACTTTACCTACTACTTTTTAAATTGGCAAACACTTAAAAAGAAAAACTTGGTTATTAGTATATTTCATTATGGAAAACTTGATTCTCAGAAGTAGAATTGTAGACTGAATCCCCATATACTATTTAGCCAGCTTCAACTTTTACCATTTTGACCCATCTTGTTTCTTTTTCTTTTTCTTTTTTTTTTTCTGAGACGGAGTCTCACTCTGTCGCCCAGGCTGGAGTGCAGTTGTGCAAGCTCATTTCACTGCAAGCTCCACCTCCCGGGTTCACTCCATTCTCCTGCCTCAGCCTCCTGAGCAGCTGGGACTACAGGCGCCCGCCACCATACCTAGCTAATTTGTTTTGTATTTTTAGTGAAGATGAGGTTTCACCATGTTAGCCAGGATGGTCTCGATCTCCCGACCTCGTGATCCGCCTGCCTCAGCCTCTCAAAATGCTGGGATTACAGGCGTGAGCCACCGCTGCCTGGCCTTTTTGTTTGGTTTTTTGTTTTTGAGATGGAGTCTCGCTGTGTCACCAGGCTGGACTACAGTGGCACGATCTTGGCTCACTGCAACCTCCGCCTCCCAGGTTCAAGCAATTCTCCTGCCTCAGCCTCCTGAGTAGCTGAGACTACAGATGTGCAAACCCAGCTACTTTTTGTATTTTTAGTAGAGATGGGGTTTCACCATGTTGGCCAAGATGGTCTCGATCTCTTGACCTCGTGATCTGCCCGCCTTGGCCTCCCAAAGTCCTTGGGATTACAGGCATGAGCCACCGTGCCTGGCCGCATCTTGTTTCTTATTGTTTCTTTTGTTCCATCCCTCCTCTCCCCATCCCACACAGAAACTTACATGTCAGGTCAGTCTTTAACAATCGCAGACATCTTAGTTTCATCTGTAAATAGAAATCTCCCTTTAAAAATGTAACGATAAAACCATTATCACACTGAAAATGTAGATCTCTAAATATAAGGATGCAAGTTTAGAAAGCATAAAAAGTAAAAGCAGTAAGTCACTCATCTTACTGCTAGCAGCTACCATTACTCTTTAGATGTAAACATTCTAGACTTTTCAACCTGCTTTTACCCATAACTACACTTTTAAGAATGATTTTTGTGGGCCAGGCATGATGACTCATGCCAGTAATGCCAGTGCTTTGGGAGGCTGATGTGGGAGGATCACTTGAGGCCAGGAGTTTAAGACCAGTCTGGCCAGCCATAGCGAGACCCCGTGTCTACAAAAAAGTAAAAAAAAAATTAGCTAGATGTGGTGGCATGCACCTGTGTTCCTGGCTACTTGAGAGGCTAAGGTGGGAGGATTGCTTGAGCCCAGGAGTTTGAGGCTGCATTAAACCATGATTGCACCAGTGTACTCCAGCCTTGCTGACAACAGGACACTCTCTGTTTTGAAAAAGAACGATTTTTGTGGCTGCATAAGTATTTCATCATGGCACTATTATGTAATTTATGTAACCATATACCCTTATTTAATATTTTACCGTATAGGTTTTCAATATTATAACTGAAGGATATTTTCAATTATATTAATAGTGTGAATTTCTAAAAATGAAATAATTGCTCAGTTGAAAGTTACTTTTTTTGATTAGTTTTGTAAATTGTTGTGTAATCAAATAGATATTTCATGCATTGAATGGGCTTGCCCTAGTTGCCATATCCTCTCCAGTTTTTTAGTTTGATTGTTTTGATTATCAGTCAGTTAATTGGACGATAGTTATAGTTTATATATATTTTTTTGCCTTTTTATTGGTGGGGGGAGTTATACAGTGTGGGAGTAGTGTTTTTATCTCCTTGTAACGGCAAAGTATCCCTGTAAAGTCATTTGTTTATTGAATTACAGTGACTTTTTTCATGAACTTTTAGAAATTAATCCAAAAGATGGTTTTGAAAGATTTTTTAAAATGCATTTGAGAGTCCAGTGTTTTATTTGGCATAATGTTATTAAATTAAAAAAAATTACAGCTCATGATGTCACTGCAGTGAACAGTACAAATTGTAAGAAGATACCACCTGAAGATTGTGAGGGTCCTTTTAGACCTGCAGAAATCCTGAAAGAAGGAAGTGTTCTAGATATTCTGAAAAGCCCTGGTAAGATAATTAAAAGATAAGACTTTTGATTACAAACTGATGATCTCAATTTAATGTCATTTTGTATTATACTTTAGGCTTTTAAAAATTTCTGACTAGTTTGGTAGGAGATTTACTTTTGAATAGAGATGTAGTTCGGTGTAATTCTTTTGCTGGAAATATCTTACAAGCCAAAGGACTCTATACTAAAATGAAATTTCTAAGAGGCAAGTGTAGGAGGAGAAAATGGATTTTCCATTAATAGAGGCAGGCCAGTGAGGAATAAGAGTAAGTAAACCTAATGATACCCATAGACATGTCTTTCTCTTATGAGAGCACTGAACTGCCTTCTTGAATTATTCCCCAGTTTGGTAAATATGGAACAAGGCCAAGTGGAAAGCATCTGCTGAATTGTAACATATACGTAGGGAGCAGTACTCACTTGAATTGAAGCAAGATTTGAAAGCTAGTAGGTAATAATTAGAAAGGGAATAAATAGTTCTCAGATAAGAATAATTTTTTGTTTGAAAACAGAGGATGTTCATAATTCCATTTATGATACATAGTATAAGAATGTAAAACTCTCCAGGCACGGTGGCTCATCCCTGTAATCCCAGCACTTTGGGAGGCCAAGACGGGTGGATCACTTGAGGCCAGGAGTTTGAGACCAGCCTGGCCAACATGGTGAAACCCCATCTCTATTAAAAAGAGAAAAAATTAGCTGGGCGTGCTGGTGTGCCCCTGTAGTCCCAGCTACTCAGGAGGCTGAGGCAGGAGAATTGCTTGAACCTGGGAGGTGGAGGCTTCAGTGAACCGAGATCGAACCACTGCACTCCAGCCTGGGCGACAGAGCAAGACTGTCTTTAAAAAAAAAAAAAAAAATGTAAAACTGTCTGTGAGATAATCTAATAGCTCAGAAAGAATTTAAACATACCCACCAGATGTGTCCATGTGTAATAGGATAGGTTTTCTTAAAAAATAAGTTTGACTTTTACAACAGGATTTAGAAGGATTCAATTTTTCTGGTCCAGCTCTCTCATTTTATAGATAAGTATACTGCCTACAGGAGTCCAGTAGCTTAGACAGTTCCTTGCAGTTATGGCAGAACTCCAGAATGCTTGTACTGGAATTACCCAAGTCGTAGGCAGGCCTCGAATGTGTATAGTCTGTCTTATCGATCTGGGGTTACACTTTGCATTCATGATGCCAACCTCCCCCTGCTCCCTTTTTACTTAAGTAGGAAATGTTTGGGGAGAATCTTCATTTGACTGAAATTAGGAAAATCTGAAAAAGTGGAAGAAAAAGAAATCTGTAATGCCTTGAGATGGTTATTGTTAACATCTTGCCAATCTTAGTGATTTAAATTAATCATAAGCAAAATAACACATTGTTGACTACTGGGAATAACTCAAGTATGTGGTATTTTGTCCTTAGGCTAAAAATAGCTCTAGGCTGGATTCTTTTGTGGAACTAGAAAACCTCTAATAACCTTCTACATTTTCTCTCCTTTTAATTTCTTTTTCTTTGGCGGGTAAAGGCTGGAGAAACAGATCACAGATGGTGTTGGTGTGTGTAAGACAAAAGTTAACTGGTCCTAAGTAAACAATTACAAAGTCATTCTCATGAGTAAAATACAGCTTGAGTGAATGAACTCAATGACAGCAGTTTTGGTAACAGAAAGACTTGCTGAGCTGGTTTTACTGAAGGTAGAGAATACCACAGCAGTAGGTTATGACTGGACAAAATTCAAAGATGATATTGAAGCCATTGGGCATAGCCAATGGAACACTTAAAAGAAGAAACAGATGAAGGAGGAAGAGGACTGTGAGTATTCTGTGTTTGTAGAAAGACAGAATATAGCAAAATGTGGATGGCAATAATACATATCAGTAAATTAGTACCATTGAAAGCATCAAACTAGAAATTCCTTGAAGGAGAAGGTGATATCCTGTAAACAAAACATCTTTTGTAGAATTTTAAATGGTCTAAGTGTAACTTATTAGGTAATTGATAAATATGATTACTTAAGTGAAAAACAATTCTTAAGTAGTTCATCTTGCGTTGTAGTAAGTGTGCAGTGAGGTAAATGTCTTCTCAGTAATAATAATCAAATTAATGCTTTGATTTATAAAGCTTCTCTAACGTTGCACTCTCTCCTTTCGTTGTAGGTTTTGCATCACCGAAGATAGATTCTGTTGCTGCTCAGCCCACCACAACAAGCCCAGTAGTTTATACAAGACCAGCAATAAGTAGCTTTTCTTCTAGTGGAATTGGGTTTGGGGAGAGTTTAAAAGCTGGGTCATCATGGCAGTGTGATACATGTCTACTCCAGAACAAAGTTACAGACAACAAATGCATAGCCTGTCAAGCAGCAAAATTGTCACCCAGAGATACTGCTAAACAGACTGGAATTGAAACACCAAATAAAAGTGGCAAAACAACTCTTTCTGCATCAGGGACAGGCTTTGGAGACAAATTTAAACCAGCGATAGGCACTTGGGATTGTGATACCTGTTTAGTGCAAAATAAACCTGAAGCAATAAAATGTGTAGCCTGTGAAACACCGAAACCTGGAACTGGTGTGAAGCGAGCCCTTACATTGACAGTGGTTTCGGAAAGTGCTGAGACTATGACTGCTTCATCTTCCAGCTGCACTGTGACCACTGGTACTTTAGGATTTGGAGATAAATTCAAAAGGCCCGCTGGATCTTGGGAGTGTTCAATATGCTGTGTTTCTAATAATGCAGAAGACAATAAGTGTGTGTCCTGTATGTCTGAGAAACCAGGTATGTTTTTGGCTTTATGGAGTAATTTTGCTTATTTTGTCGAACAGTTTAATTTATTCTAAGAATCCCTGTTTTAGATGTTTCAGGATGAGCATTTCTCCTACATATTAATTTTTCTAAACTATCTTGAGGTAAAAGTCTTGTTTGCAGTTAGATCTTTATATTCAATTAGGATAGGTTATGTGTTAACTAGTCTGGTATATATGCCGACCTCCTCTTTCTGTACAGTTTTATCAGAAATTTCTTGTTCAAAGTTGACTAATACAGATTCTGAAAGATCTTAGAATGGGGTAGTATTTCTCAAACCTTTGTACAGAGTAAAATATTACTTCTCCAAGTAGAAATCAGGATAGCTAGTGGTCATTTACAGGGAAAGTTTGTTTAGGGGATAGACTATAGTCGTTAATGAAAAGGCTGTAGCTGTTGCAATGATTGTAAATTACCAAATCACTAATTCTAATCTAGGCAGCCAGAAACATGGAGTTACTTTTGAGTTTCTTCTGTTTCTCTGTTCAAAGTTGGAAGAATTAGTGAAGATTCGTATTGAATCTTTAACTCATCCAGAGTGGCTCTGATGGTTTTGTAATACTATATAATTATATGGTACAGCTATATGATAACATGGATATCCTGGGAATGATGCTGTTTTCAATGCATTATTCATGAATATGCAGTTTTGTGTCTGTAATGTACAGCTCTGAGTTACTAACCTAGACCTCTTGCCTGAGCCTTCATGCCATATTTCTAATTCCTACTGGATATTTCCCTATGAGTAAGATTTTAGAATCTTCATTTCTTTCTTTTTTCTGAGACAGAGTCTGACTGTGTCACCCAGGCTGGAGTGCAGTGGCATGATCTTGGCTCACTGCGACCTCCATCTCCCAGATGCATGCAATTCTTGTGCCTCAGCCTCTCAACTAGCTGGAATTACAGGTGCATGCCACCACGCCCAACTAATTTTTTGTATTTTTAGTAGAGACAGGGTTTCGCCATGTTGTACAGGCTAGTCTTGGACTCCTGACATCAAGTGATCCGTCCGCCTTGGCCTTCCAAAGTGCTGGGATTACAGGCATGAGCCACCGTGCCCGGCCTAGAATCTTCGTTATGAAATATCTTTGTCTTCCCATCTGGTACCCCTGCCTCACCTACAGAAAGAAAGCCCTTGATGTATGGAGGAAAGCAAAATTAATTTTAAGTTGAAGGGGAGTAACAAAACTTTGAGTCAGGAAGTAATTTGTTACACATGAACAAAGGAAGCTCACATATGTATTAAAGAACTTGGACTTCATCCTTTCAATGATGAACTATCATTTTCAGCAGAGGAGTGATACAGTCAAGTTTGTATTTTTGATGGGTCACTCTGGCTTTTTAGATAGCGGATTTGAAAACAAAAAAATTTGGAGACTGGAAGATAGATTAGGAAGTGGTATCAATCATATAGGCAATAGGCCAGACGCTGTGGCTCACGCCTGTAATTCCAGCCCTGGGAGAGGCCAAGGCAGGTGGATTGCCTGAACCCAGCTCAAGACCAGCCCAAGCAGCATGGTGAAGCACTGTCTCTACAAAAAACACAAAAATTAGCCTGGCTTGGTGGCACCCGCCTGTAGTCCCAGCTACTTAGGAGGCCAAAGTGGGAGGATTGCTTGAGCTCGGGAGGTGGAGGTTGCAGTTAGCTGAGATCATGCCACTGCGCTCCAGCCTGGGTGACAGAGTGAGACCCTGTCTCAAATAATGATAAGCCGGGTGGGATGGCTTACATCTGTAATCCCAGCACTTTGGGAGGCCGAGGCAGGCGGATCATGAGGTCAGGAGATTGAGACCATCCTGGCTAACACAGTGAAACCCTGTCTCTACTAACAATACAAAAAATTAGCCGAGCGTGGTTTCGGGTGCCTGTAGTCCCAGCTACTCGGGAGGCTGAGGCAGGAGAATGGCGTGAACCTGGGAGGTGGAGCTTGCAGTGAGCCGAGATCGTGCCACTGCACTCCAGCCTGGGCGACAGAGCGAGACTCCATCTCAAAAAAAAAAAAAAAAAAAAAAAAAAAGATAAGCCAAGCTGTGCAACCTGTGGGCTGCATGTGGCTTAGGATGGCTATGAATGAGGCTCAACACAGATTTGTGAATTTTCTTAAAACATCATGAGATTCTTTTGCGATTTATTTATTATTATTATTTTTTAAAGCTCATCAGCTGTTGCTAGTGTTAGTATATTTTACATGTGGTCCAAGACAATTCTTTTTGTCCAGTGTGGCCTAGGGAAGCCAAAAGATTGGACCACCCCCACATCCCCCGCTGATATAGGCAATAGATAATGTACTGATCGAACTGAATAAGGAATGGAGGATGTACAATTAAAGACATTGATTTCAAGCTACTGAAGTCAACATTCAGATATATGTAATGTGGCTAGGCATGGTGGCTCATGTCTGTAATCCCAGCACTTTGGGAGGCTGAGGCAGGCAGATCACCTGAGGTCAGGAGTTTGAGACCAGTCTGGCCAACATGGCAAAACCCCATCTCTACTAAAAATACAAAAATTAGCCGGCGTGGTCATGGATGCCCGTAATCCCAGCTACTTGGGAGGCTGAGGCAGGAGAATAGCTTGAACCTGGGAGGTGGAGGTTGCTGTGAGCTGAGATTGTGCCACTCTACTCCAGCCTGGGCAACAAAGTGATACTCTGTCTCAAAAAAAAAAAAAAAAAAAGATGTATGTAAGGCCTTTGGATACACCCTTTGGGTGGAGATACGGATTTGGGGTCATTAGTACATAGTTTTGGTATTTGAAGTCATGAGAGTAGAGTTGAGTGAATAGAAAAGATGGCCTGAAATGAAAGTCCACTAACTTACAGGGAGTGGCAGGAATAAAGCTTTTGAACAGTTAATCTTTTAAAAACGTGCAACCAGAGAGGAAAAACAAAAACTACATGGCACTGGTTGCTTCAGAGGAAGATGGATTTCAAAGGAACAAGATCAGAGGTCTCAATAAAAAGGCTGTTATTCAAGCAAGAGATGGGTTAGTGATGGGGGTAATGGGGGGGTGTTCATGAACCAGAATAGCAGTAGAAGGGTCAGAAATTGATTGAAATAGATTTGAGAAAAATGTAGAGGAGGAGGAGTATCCAGCCAAGCTAACCAAGTAGACAGTGGAGTCACCAACTAAGAGACTACAGTGACAAGCTCAGAAGTGTAGATTGCAGGTGTAGATTAGGAAACTGTTTTGTTGGGATTTAAAAACCACTGTGGTAAATGAGAGCTTAGAGGACAGTGGGCCAAGATGGAACCCCAGGGAGCAATTTGGTTGGCAAGATGGAAGAGATCATACCTATAAAATGTAGAGATCATTTAGGTAACTATGGAAGAGGTGGCAACAGTTGTAGGCCATCTAGAGAAGTAGGAATACCAGAATGAATGGCTTCACTGTCAGCACTATATTTTGGGCCTTACCAAGCCATTCTTCCTGTGCCACCTCTCCCACAAACATGCTAGTTTTGCTTAAGATTTGTCACCTGTGTATCCTTTTCCTGCCTCTTAGTCATTTCTTCCTTCTTTGCACACTTGTTTTAGGTTGTCACTTGGTGATGGTGCTACTGTGCTTTTATTTTCCCCCTTTAAGACCATGAGCATCTTACAAGTTAAGCAACATTTTATTCATCTTTAATGTCCCCAGAACCCAAGTATATTATGATGCTTAATAAATGTCTGTAAATGGCTAGCATGTAACAGAAATGTCAGGAATGTAGTAGGTGTCAAGTTAGATTGTGAAGTGGATGTGAAGTAGATGCACTTCTATGCAAAAACTCATTCAGAGGCAGAGATCTATGCTTTCAGATCTTGAAATTCGTGTGGTCTGTGGCTATGTATTTTATATGTTAGGATATTGCCTACAATTTACATCTTATGTCTTAGAATGCTTGCTGTTTTGAAGAAATTTGAAAAAGATTCTTAAGAAAAATTTAGTCTTTGAGCCCCTAATTTGTGAGCATGATTTTTTTTCTTAAACCACAGCAGTTCAAACATGTGGTTAAGGGAGAGCTCACCAGTGAGCAAGGTGATTACGAGCTGCTCATTTATAAGGTTAAAAGAAATCTGAGAGGTCTATTCTTTTTTTAAACAATGTAAATATGAACAATTGTTTGTATTTCTGGCACATTCTGTGTTTTAATAGGAAATATTATTAGAAATTGAACACTTAAACTTAGTAGTGTCATTAAGATACTGACATATTGTAAATTAAAATTTTCATGAATTTCCCCCCCACTCCCTTTTTTTTTTGTTTTGTTTTGTTTTGTTTTGTTTTTAGGAAGTTCAGTACCTACTTCAAGTAGCAGCACTGTACCTGTCTCTCTGCCTTCTGGAGGCTCTCTAGGATTGGAAAAGTTCAAGAAACCTGAGGGAAGCTGGGACTGTGAAGTGTGCCTAGTGCAGAATAAGGCAGACTCTACCAAATGTTTGGCATGTGAAAGTGCAAAGCCAGGCACAAAATCTGGGTTTAAAGGTAAGGCCAAAAAAATAAAAATAAAGGTGATGGTAAAGCGCCTTTTTGTAAGGCCATTTAAAAATGAAGTATTTGAGAACAGCTTCAGTGTTCACTCATTCTCTCTTGAAAATTAATATAAAATGAGATTATCCTGAGATGTTTTAGTTATATCTGTCTCTGAATGTTGTAAGGTCATATTAGTTGCTTGTCAACAGTGAGGTATCTTTTCTCCAGCTGGGAAAAAAAATTTCTTGTGTCATTGAGCCTCAGAGAGTTTTTTATTTTTTGTTTTTAACTGCTAACCCCTTAGGTGAACTTTTTTTTTTTGAGGCATTTTTTTTTTGCCAGGTGAGTACAGGGCCATCTCTGTCATGCAATCTCTGCCTCCCCTCAGCCTCCCAAGTAGCTGGGATTAAAGGTGTGAGCCACCACGCCCAGACGAACTTACTGACTTTTATTTGACTGGGAATACACCTCTAAATTATAAGTGATATAGGCTGTGGCTTTGGTTTCCCAAAGTAGGTCCCAGAAAAAGAACTTTTAATATTTTACTGTGTAAGTACAACGGAAGACTCCCTCAAAGTAATTAATCCTAAACTATCTGGAGGCCAGATTTTTCCTTTTTTTTTGAGACGGTGTCTCGCTCTGTCGCCCAGGCTGGAGTGCAGTGGCACGATCTCGGCTCACTGCAGGCTCTGCCCCCCGGGTTCACGCCATTCTGCTTCAGCCTCCTGAGTAGCTGGGACTATAGGAGCCCGCCGCCACGCCAGCTAATTTTTTGTATTTTTAGTAGAGACGGGGGTTTCACCATGTTAGCCAGTATGGTCTCAATCTCCTGACTTCGTGATCCACCTGCCTGGGCCTCCCAAAGTGCTGGGATTACAGGCATGAGCCACCGCGCCTGGCCTGGGGGCCGGATTTTTCACGTCTTCTGTAAAAGAGTAAGCCTGCAAGGAGAAAATGTGTGAGGATTAATGTCTTGAAACAACTCAGAAACAGACAGATATTTCATCTTCTCACTTATAAGTTGTAGCTAAATAAGGTGTACTCGGTGAACAGAGTGTGGACCCCTAGAATGGTGAGAGGGTGGGATGGGGGTAGATGATGAAAAATTAATTAATGGGCACAATGTACATTATTTGGGTGATGAATATACCAAAAGCCCAAACTTACTGCCGGGCAACATATCCATGTGACAAAATTGCACTGGTAATCCTTAAATTTATACAAATTAAACAAAAATAATACCCAGCTTTATCTACTTTGTAATTAGCTTTCAAACCAAAAGTCAGGAATAAACCTTTTATATTGTGAGCCATCACCTGCACAGCGTATATATCTATATGACTGAAATCAGTTTTGCAAAATAATACTTGCCTCTGGTAGGTGTAAGGTTCCCTGGTGTTTTCAGTTTTATTTTATTTTAAAAGAGAAGTGCTGGTTGCAGCCTGCTAAATTAATTGATGATTAATGATATACAACTAGCAGTTTAAAAAACACTGCATTTAAGTGTTTTAGAAGTTTGTGCTTTCTGGTTCATTTTATCTCCTTCTGTAGCTGTTAATTCATGCTCCCCTTTTTATACTATTCTCTACCTGTAGTGTGGTAATCACCATACTTTAGTACTTCTTAATGATCCTTGTTTTGAGGCAGTAGGTCAAGTACTTCATTTCCAATTTCCTCAGCTGCAGAAAAGCATTATGAAACCAAGACTTTGATCTTGTCAGTATAATGCTTGCTCTCTTCTCTGCTCTCCTCTCTCTTCTCTTCTCTTTCTTCTCTTGTCTCCTCTCCTCTCTCCCCTCCCTTCTCCCCTCTCCTCTCCCCTCTCCTCTCCGCTCTCCTCTGCTCTCCTCTGTTTTCTTTTTCTTTTTCTTTTTTTTGGAGACGGAGTCTCACTCTGTCACCCAGGGTGGAGTGCAGTGGCGCAATCTCGGCTCACTGCAAGCTCCGCCTCCCGGATTCACGCCATTCTCCTGCCTCAGCCTCTCCGAGTAGCTGGGACTACAGGCGCCCGCCACTACGCCTGGCTAATTTTTTGTATTTTTAGTAGAGACGGGGTTTCACCGTGGTCTTGATCTCCTGACCTCGTGATCCGCCCTCCTCGGCCTCCCAAAGTGCTGGGATTACAAGCGTGAGCCACCGCGCCCAGCCTGTTTTCTTTTCTTTATTTATTTTGAAGTGGAGTCTCACTTTTGCCCGGGCTGGAGTGCTGTGGTGCAATCTTGGCTCACTGCAACTTCTACCTCCCGGGCTCAAGCAATTCTCCTGCCTCAGCCTCTCAAGCACCTGGGACTACAGGCACACACCACCATGCCTGGCTGATTTATTTTGTATTTTTAGTAGAGATGGGGTTTTGCCATGTTGGCCAGGCTGGTCTTGAACTCCTGACCTCAGGTGATCTGCCCGCCTTGGCCTCCCAAAGTGCTGGGATTACAAGCGTGAGCTACCACGTCCAGTCTGATGTTTAACTTCATCAACATTGCTTCAACTATGTAATTCTTCTGTTTTTCTGTTGCCTTTTTTTTTTTAATGCTTGAGTGAATAACACATTTATTCACAAGATTTAAAAATCAAGAAATTGTGACAAGGTTCAATCTCTTCTCTGCATTGTCTCATTTTCCACCCTCCCTCCCACTTCCAAATGTAACTGTGGTTAGTTTCTTGTAAATCTTTCAGTTTCTTTATGCCCATCCAAGGCAAACATACATACTCCTATATATTCTTACTTCCTTTTACCTTGTTAGAAAAGTCTGTATACCACACTCCCTTTCTGCCCCTTTGATTTTATCAGGGATTATCTTGGACACATCTTTGTTCTTCCTTCTTCGTTTATAGCTGCCTGGATTGCATATGGCATTTTGCATGTCTGTGAGTTTATCTTTAAAACAAACTCCAGCTATAGAATTGCAAGGTCAAAGGGTATATGCATTTGTAATTTTCGGTAACTATTGACAGATTGCGCTCTATGAGTTTTGTGCTCATTTATACACCCACCTGCAATGTGTAGTCTGTTACTTCCAGTCTCATCGCCAGTACAAACTTTATCAAACTTTATCTCAGCCAGTCTGATAAATGAAAAGTGGCATGTCAGGATAGTTGTGAGGATTGAGATATAATTCTCATACCGACTAAATATTGGTCACCTTGGATTATGTTTACAGCTGCTGGTAATATTCTTCAAAGTAGGCCCTTTCAAAGTTATTCCTATGTTTCTTTGGCTTTCACGGTGTTTACGTTTTGTTTGAGAGGATCAGTACATTGATTGTCTATGTGGTGTCTTTTATATTTTTGTAGGCTTTGACACATCTTCCTCATCTTCAAACTCAGCAGCCTCCTCATCCTTCAAATTTGGTGTCCCATCATCCCCTTCTGGGCCTTCTCAGACTTTAACAAGCACTGGAAATTTTAAATTTGGAGATCAGGGAGGATTCAAAATAGGTGTGTCATCTGATTCTGGGTCTATAAACCCCATGAGTGAAGGCTTTAAATTTTCTAAACCAATAGGAGATTTTAAATTTGGAGTTTCATCGGAATCTAAGCTCGAAGAAGTTAAAAAAGATAGTAAGAATGATAATTTTAAGTTTGGACTTTCTTCTGGTTTAAGCAACCCAGTTTCTTTAACTCCATTTCAATTTGGGGTATCTAATCTTGGACAGGAAGAAAAGAAAGAGGAACTGCCCAAATCTTCCTCTGCAGGTTTTAGCTTTGGTACAGGTGTTATTAACTCCACCCCTGCTCCTGCTAACACCGTAGTGACCTCTGAGAACAAGAGCAGCTTCAACTTTGGAACCATAGAAACCAAGAGTGCTTCAGTGGCTCCTTTCACATGTAAGACATCAGAAGCTAAAAAAGAAGAAATGCCTGCCACCAAAGGAGGATTCTCTTTTGGCAACATGGAGCCTGCCTCTCTGCCATCTGCCTCAGTGTTTGTTTTGGGAAGGACAGAAGAGAAACAGCAAGAGCCTGTCACTTCTACTTCCCTAGTTTTTGGGAAGAAAGCTGACAATGAAGAGCCAAAGTGTCAACCAGTGTTTTCCTTTGGGAATTCAGAGCAAACCAAAGATGAGAACTCTTCAAAGTCCACATTTAGTTTTAGTATGACAAAACCATCTGAGAAGGAATCTGAACAGCCAGCAAAAGCCACTTTTGCCTTTGGAGCTCAAACTAGTACTACAGCTGGTAAGTATTAACTTTTTATTATTATTACTATTTATTTATTTATTTATTTATTTTTACAAGTTGTCGTTTTTACAAGTTGCCTTGACAGATGCAGCAAGTCAAGTAATGGTTTACACTGAACATAGTTGAGAAATACAGAACTCTTTGGGAAGGAACCTAGGATTTTCAGTTTGAACCGCTCTTTAAAACCCTCATGATTCTGATGAAGTCATCTGTGGATCTAATTTTGAGAAATACAGCAGTAATGCAAAGCTCAATATAGTATATATTTATGTGTGTCTTTCTCTTCTATTTGGGCTTTTATAATCAGAATTGGTATCTACTACCTGGAAGATAAAGATTCTTAGCTTATGAAGTATTTTCTACCATAATCTATGGGAAGGCCTTTATTTACAAATAGTTACAGATAACCAGTCCTCATCAAACATTAAGAAACATAGACAACAAATATAATTAATCCTGAGAAAACAAGAGATTTTGAAAGCTAAAGTCCTGGCGAATAAAATGACATAGCACCTTAAAGGTTAAAAGCCTGGTTGTTGGTGGATCATATTAAAGTCATTCTGTGGGCTGAATAGCAGGAAGAACATAGCCGAAATCAGATTAGTGAACTAGAATTTCCCCAAACTTAGTGCACAAGTACAAAGAGTGATCTAAGTTAGATCCACAAGTTCCTTTGGGATAGGAGTGGCCTAGAAGATAAGTTTTGGGAGAATATCAAAGAAGTGACAGAAGAAAATTTTCTAGATCTAAAGAAAGACATTGATCTTAAAAATGGAAATTACCTATTGGCAAAGATCACTGAAATTTAGGACACCAAAGCTAAAACCCCAAATGCTTTCAGAGAGAAAAGCTATTTGCCACAGATAGGCAGGTATCAGATTAGCATCATCTTCTAATTTGCAGCATCACATGCTAAAAACAGAACATTGCCCTTAAAGTGAAAATGTTCTTGAACCTCGAATTCTATTACTAGCCAAATATGTTTAAATATAAAGACAGTCCGGGTGCCATAGCTCACACCTATAATCCCAACTAGTCGGGAGGCTGAAGCACGAGAATCTCTTGAACCTCGGAGGTGGAGATGGCAGTGAGCAGAGATTGGCCAGTGCGCTCCAGCTTGGGCAACAGAACGAGGCTCTTGTCTCAAGAAAACCCAACAACAACAAAAAAACACAAACACAAAGGCAAGATACAGATGTTTTTAGATGTGCAAAAAATGCAAAAGTTGAATATCCATGAATACTTTTGAATAATAAATTGGAAACACTCAAAATTAACCTTTAAAAAGTATGGAATTCAACAAATAGCTATGAGCAGTTTTCTGTCTGTCATATATTTACTTAGAAATATAAAGACAAAATCAAAACTAAAATTACATATTATTTGGAAAGCAACAAAAACATGATAGGGTCTAATCAGATTTGATGATGAAAACACCAGGCTATGGTAGACACTCTTAACCATTCTTCGATTAGCCAGCTTGAAAGTGAGCCAACATGTTCCATTTTCTATAAGTCATACTAATGCCCATAGCATACTGTGACCAGCCCTGGATACTGTGCAGTATTGGAACTGAGAGATTATTGGAATAGTTTAGAAAAAAATCTTCAATAAGGTGGCTGGATTCAGAATCACCATATAAAAATCAAAAGTTTTTCTTCAAATCAGCATATCTCATTTGTTTTTTTCTAACATTTCTAACTTGTATTTTATAAAAGCAGCAGAACTTGTAACATGCCACATAACTAAAAGAACACAAAAGGCATACAAAAGGCATACTTGTTGCTGGGTGAAGGTATTCCCTTCCTCCTCCCATAATTTTAGTTCTTAGGGGAATTTTTGTAGAGCTTGACAAGCTAAACTTACTCTAAAATTCACATGGAAAGGAAACCACACAAATTTTGGGAAGAAGGGCAGGCACACAGGCAGCTTTGTCCTACTAATATCAGTCCATGGTATAAAGTTATAATAATTAAAACAGTCTAGTGATAACAGTAGAGGAAACAAGTATATGCATTTTAGGAAATGTAGTGTGTCATAAAGACAGCATTGCAAATTAGTGCACAAAGGCTGTACTAGTTGATGCTGTGGAGAAACTTGGCTATCCATTTAGATAAATTGAAGTTATGATTTTGCCACATACTGTAATATAAATTGCAAAATAAAACATATAAAAGTACAGCTGTCTTCCACTATCTAAGCTTGCTGTTGAACTACAGTATCCAGTTAGGTTTGGATTCGAGGGGTATTTTGTATTAACCTGAATGCCAAAGGCCTTCCTATGAAAGGCATAAAATCCATAAGCTATAAAAGAAGACGAATGTATTTGACTTTGTCAAAATCTAATATAAACAGATGTCCATTTGATGAAGTAATCTATATAAAAAATTTAATCTATTTTCTAGCGAATTCTAGGGTAGGAAAATTCTAGCAATTGTAGGGTAGGAAAAAGTACTTTCTGAGACTATTCTTAAGGATTTATGTTTGTTGCTTAATTTCTGTTTTACAGATCAAGGTGCAGTAAAGCCAGCTTTTAGTTTCTTGAACAACAGTTCCTCTAGTTCAAGTGCACCGGCCACTTCTGCTGGTGGTGGCATATTTGGTAGTTCCACCTCTTCCTCCAATCCACCTGTGGCTACCTTTGTGTTTGGACAGTCCAGCAATCCTGTGAGCAGCTCTGCCTTTGGTAACACTGCTGAATCCAGCACCTCTCAGTCTTTGTTGTTTTCTCAAGATAGCAAACTAGCAACCACATCCAGCACAGGTACAGCTGTCACCCCATTTGTCTTTGGTCCAGGAGCCAGCAGTAATAATACTACCACCTCTGGTTTCGGCTTTGGAGCCACAACCACGTCTAGCTCTGCAGGTACATTTACAAAAGAAAAAATTGCATTGTAATTGGATGGGCTTTACTTATTAGTGTGTCAATTCTTAGCAAATAACATATAGCAGGTTATCACAAAATGGTGGGAATACCTTTTGGTCATCTATACCAGGGTTGTCTTAATTATTCACTGTGTGGAATAATGTACACTCTGTGTTCAACTTTAACATATTTACCTCTTGGGAGCAATTTTTCTAATTGTGGTAGGAGTGTAATACTTAATTTTTCCAAGCTTTGTTTTTTGTTTTTGTTTTTGTTTTCTTTCGAGACGGAGTCTTGCTCTGTCACCCAGGCTGGAGTGCAGTGGTGCAATCTCAGCTCACTGCAACCTCCCTCTCCCGAGTTCAAGCAATTCTCCTGCCTCAGCCTCCCGAGTAGCTGGGATTACATGTGCCCGCCACCACACCCAGCTAATTTTTGTATTTTTAGTAGAGATGGGGTTTTACCATGTTGGCCAGCCTCGAACTCCTGACCTCATGATCTGCCCACCTCGGCCTTTCAAAGTGCTGGGATTACAGGTGTGAGCCACTGTGCCTGGCCCCAAGCTTTGTTTTTAAAATGTTAGGTTGTCAGTAGCCAGACACTGGAAGTTGTTTTATTAAACATCAGTCTTTATTATGCAATGTATATATGCACATCATGAGGCAATTTCTGCACACATTAAATTTCTAGTGGGAGATTATTCTGAGATATGTTCCTTTACCAAAAATTGTTGGCTGCAAAGGTGTGGAGTAGTTGTTAATTGCAGTTTTTGTTTATATGAATTTAGTATGTTTCACTAAATAATGGTAGAGTTGTATTCTCCGTCATTATTTAAAACTTGTCTTGATGGAATTTGGTTAGCAAGGTAAGAGTCTGAAAAGAAGCTTGACATTTGCTTGTGGGTTTACAGAAATTTCTTGAGGATAATCTGACATTAGCCACCATGGTGACTTAAGTGTTTCTTTGGGCCTCCAGGATCCTCCTTTGTATTTGGAACTGGACCCTCAGCACCATCTGCCAGTCCAGCATTTGGTGCTAACCAGACCCCAACATTTGGACAAAGTCAAGGTGCCAGCCAGCCCAATCCCCCAGGCTTTGGATCTATATCATCTTCCACAGCATTGTTTCCCACTGGTTCTCAGCCTGCACCACCTACTTTTGGGGCAGTGTCAAGCAGTAGCCAGCCCCCTGTGTTTGGACAGCAACCCAGTCAGTCTGCATTTGGCTCTGGAACAACTCCTAATTCCAGTAAGTGTGCTGTGATGCTGTTAGTATCTGTATGGGTTTTGTGTGTCTTAAAATATTTTCCTTTGAGCTTGGAAACCATTCATATGTCTAATTTTAAAATTATCTCTTGTACTTGGCAGAATAGAGAGGTAATATGGTTGGATTTGTATATAAACAACATTCCCAGGTTTCACAGACTTATAACTTTTTTAAGGTAGTAACATATTTTAAAGTGTTAATTTTTACTCTGACTTAAGTATGGGATTCATTCAGTCTCATTTCTTCTCAACTCTGAATTTTTGGGCTCCCAAGGCTAGCTTTGAAGTGCATTTTCTGATCCTATTTATGATTGGATTTGCGTCAGGAAGTTACCCCAAGGTCCAGTGCTCTCTCCTGGGGCAGTCCCGCTAAGTTGTCTCATGATACTTTCTATTTACTGATGATACCAACCTTTCCATTTGACCTGCATATTTAAATATGACTAATCAAATTGTATTATAATCCTATATTTTCTTAAAATTGTTGTTGATTTTTTTCTAATTGTGAAATATAATGTTATGTAGGAAGGGGTGTAAAATATAAGTGAACAGTGTAATACTGAAGCAAATGCTGTATAACAACCACCTGGGAGCCGCTCATGTATCTCTTTTTGAAAACATTCCTCTTTCTCCACTCTAATGATGACCACCGCCTTGTCTTTTATGGTAATCACTGTTCTTTGGGTTTTATTACTGCATTTATTGGCTAATATATGCATCCCTAGAAAATGTAGTTTTGCCTTTTATATAAATGGAATATTACTGTATGCAATCTTTTGATTCGTGATTCTTTCGCTCTAAGGCTTGTAAGGGTCATCCATGTTTTGCATATAGTTTGTTTATTGTCATTGCCATAGAGTAAATCATTGTATGAATATACTGCAGTTTATTTACTGTTGACGTATGTTTTAGTTGTTTTTAACTACTAGGAAATGCTACTCTGTACATTCTTGTATATGTACCTTGGTGCACATATGTATGTTTTTCTAGAGTATATACAGTGGCATGGGATTGCTGAATTAAAAGGTTTGTATATCTTATACTAGAAGATAATACAAATTTTTCCTGATGGATTCTGCCAATTCACATCCTACCACCATTGTATGAGTTCTTTCTATTTGATTTCTCATGTGTGTGAATTGTTTTAAAAGGTTTTTTTTTTGGCCATTTTTCAGTTTGGCTTTTGCGTATAGGTTTGTAGAAGTTCTTTATGTATTCTGGATATTGGTACTTTGTCAGTTAATGTACATACCAAAATTTCTCCTGTTTTCTGATATACATTAGCCATTTTGATTAGGATTTTTTTCCTCTAGTATGAAATTGGAAAGTTTCGATTTCTTTCACACAGGTAACATTTTCCTCTGTCTTTTTTTTTTTTTTTTTGAGACGGAATCTCACTGTGTTGCCCAGGCTGGACTGCAGTGGCTTGATCTCGGCTCACTGCAACCTCTGCTTCCGGGGTTCAAGTGATTCTTTTGCCTCAGCCTCCTAAGTAGCTGGGACTACAGGCACGTGCCGTCACACCTGGCTGATTTTTTGTATTTTTAGTAGAGACGGGGTTTCACTGTGTTAGCCAGGGTGGTCTTGATCTCCTGACCTCATGATCCGCCCACCTCAGCCTCCCACAGTGCTGGGATTACAGGCGTTAGCTGCCGCGCCCAGCCTTTACTCTATCTTCTTAATACAGAGACACTGTAAGGTTAGATCAGGATTCTGATTATGGAAATGCTGATTATTCCTGAGCCATATGGTATACTATAACTTGCTATCCTAAACAAAATTTTGTTTCTCTGACATTATTGACTTCCTCTCTTTGTTAATTTTTTTTTTATTTAAAGAGCAATCAATTTTATAAACTAAATACAAAGAAAAAGTCAATTTTAGGAGATCTTTCTTCCAGTTAATGAATTGAGAAAAGACTACAGAGGCCCTAAAAATTAGAGTCACACTGTTGTTGAAACTTGGGGAAAGATAGCATTTTAGGGTTGAGGTTCTCAGTTCTATAACATGGTAGACCTGGATAGTAAAGATATTAGAAAATCCTTTTTTAAGTTTTTTGAGACAGGGTCTCACCTTGACACACAAACTGGAGTACAGTGGTGGAATCTCGGCTCACTACTGCCTCAACCTGCTGGGCTCAAGCCATCCTCCTGCCTGAGCCTGCCAAGAAGCTGGGACTACAGGCAGATACCACCACTACACCCATCTGTTTATTTTTGGAGGGGCGCGTGGTTTGTAGAGACAGGGTTTTGCCATGTTATCCAGGCTGGTCTCGAACTCCCGAGCTCAAGCAGTCCACACACCTCGGCCTCCTAAAGTGCTAGGATTAGAGGCGTGAGCTACTGTGCCCAGCCAATATGTTAGAAAACTCTCGGCTCTGGGTAGCAGCATAAATATCCAAAAAAACACAAAACAAAACAAAAGAAAAGCCATACTACAAAGTCTAGTGAAGGTCATTCCCGCAGAAAACACAAAACATTAATTTTTGTCATACATAGACATACAGTTATTAGTAATAATCCAAAAGCATTTTTGATAAAAATGAAAACCATCTTTTAAAGTTTTTCATTTTTAAAAACTGATGTGTTATTTTGTTACATACATACAATGTGTAATAATCAAATTAGGGCATTTAGGATATCCATCACCTTGAACATTCATCATTTCTTTGTGTTGGGAACATTTCACATCTAGCTATTTTGAAATATGTAATAAATTATTGTTTCCTGTGCTCTCAAATACTAGAATTTATTCCTTCTATCTAGCTATATGTTTGTATTCGTTAACCACCTTCCCTTCCTACCACCACCCCAACCAAGCCTCTGAACCATCATCTGTTCTCTACCTTTATAAGATCAACTTGTTTTTTAGCTCCTACACGTGAGTGAGAACATTGAATATGTGTCTTTGTGCCTGGCTTATTTCACCTAACATAATGTCCTTCAGTGCCATAGATGTTATAGTAAATGACAAGATGTTATTTTCTTTTAATGACCAAATAGTATTTTATTGTATATTAAACCACATTTTCTGTATCCATTCATCTGTTGATGGACACTTAGATTGATTCCATATCTTGGCTATTGTGAATAGTGCTGCACTAAACATCAGTTACAGGTATCTCTTTGATATACTGATTTCCTTTCCTTTGGATAAATAGCCAGGAGTGGGATTGCTGGATCACAAGGTGATTCTATTTTTAGAGTTTTTGAGAAACTTCCTTACTGTTTTCCATAATGGTTATACTAATTTACATTCACTCAAACAGTGTATAAGTTTCCATTTCCTTGCCAGCAATTGTTAATTTTTGTCCTTTTGCTAATAGCCATTCTGACAGGTGAAATGCTACCTCATTGTGGTTTTGATTTGCATTTCCCTTGTGATAGTGATGTTGAGCATTTTTTCAGGTCTGTTGGCCATTTGTGTGTTGTGTTTTAGGAAATGTCTATTCAGATCCTTTGCCCGCTTTTCAGTGGGATTATTTGGGTTGTTTTTGTTTTGCTGTTGAGTTCTTTGAGCTCCTTGTGTATTCTGGATATTAGTCCCCTGTTGGATGAATAGTTAGCAAACATTTTTTCCCTTTGAACAAATTTTTCACTCTTGATTGCTTCTTTTGCTATGCAGAAGCTTTTCAGTTTAATACAGTCCCTCTTGTCTATTTTTGTTTTTGTTGCCTGTGCTTTTGATGTCTTAGCCATAAAATCTTTGCCTAGGCCAGGGGGGGTCCAATCTTTTGGCTTTCAGGGGCCACTTTGGAAGAATTATTGTCTTCAGCCAAACATAAGATACATTAACACTAACAATAGCTGATGAACTAAAAAAGAAAATTGCTAAAAAAAAAAAAATCTCCATGTTTTAAGAAAGTTTATGAATTTGTGTTGGGCGGCATTCAAAGCCATCCTGGGGTACATGTGGCCTCTCGGTTGGACAAGCTTAGCTTAGACCAGTGTCCTGGAGCATTTCTCCCTATGTTTTCTTCTAGGGGTTTTGTAGTCTCGTGTCTTACACTTAAGTCTAATCCATTTTGAGTTGAGTTTTGTATAGGGTGAGAAGTAGGGGTCTAGTTTCATTCTGCATATGGATCTCCAGTTTTCCAAGCACCATTTCCTAAAGAGAGTATCCTTTTCTCAATGCGTGTTCTTGTCAACTTTGTCAAAAATCAGTTGGCTGTAAATAACGTGGATTTGTTTCTGAATTCTCTATTCTATTCCATTGGTCTATGTGTCTTTTTATACCAGACTCATATAGCTATATATGGTAAGTATAGCTTTGTGTAGTATATTTTGAAGGCAGATAGTATGATACCTCAGCTTTTTTCTTTTTGCTCAGGATTGCTTTAGCTATTTGGACTCTTGTGGTTCCATATGAATTTTAGGATTTGTTCCTCCCTCTTTCCCTCCCTCCCTTTTTTTTTTTTTTTTTTTTTGATGGTGTCTTGCTCTGTTGCCCAGGCTGGAGTATAATGGCACAATCTCGGCTCACTGCAGCCTCTGCCTCCCAGGTTCCAGCGATTCTCCTGCCTCAGTTTCCTGGGTAGCTGGGATCACAGGCACGCGCCACCACGCCTGGCTAATTTTTGTATTTTTAGTAGAGATGGGGTTTTGCCATGTTGGCCAGGCTGGTCTCGAGCTCCTGACCTCAGGTGATCTGCCCACCTCGGTCTCCCAAAGTGCTAGGATTATAGGTGTGAGCCACAGCACCTGGCCAGATATGTTTCTATTTCTATGGAGAAAGTCATTGGTATTTTTGGTAGGGATTGCATTGAATCCACAGATTGCTTTGAGTAGTATGGCCATTTTAACAATAATAGTTCTTCTGATCCATGAATATAGGATGTTTTTACATTTGTTTGTGTTCTCTTTAATTTATCAGTAGTTTTTAGTTTAAAAATACAGAACACTTCACGAATTTGGGTGTCATCCTTGTGCAGGGGGCCATGCTAATGTTCTTTGTTCAAGTTTTGGGTATGTGCTGCTGAAGTAAGCACTGAAAGAACTTTTCTCACAGGGTCTTTTAACCTGTTCCTCCTACCAGGCTTTCTTGGCTTGCTGTTTAACTGTGCTCTTGGGAAACCTCTTTTTACCATTCTTTTGGAGATTTCTTTTAGCTTCGTATAGGAACCCCTGTTTCCTGGGTGTCATATCTTTCCTGTTACTCCCCTTTTTTCTGATACAGCACTCTTCCAGTGATTCTTGAGGGTTCAGGGATGGAAAATGTTGAGGCCATACATCTCTGCAAGGATCTTCATTCTCTCCCCATGTTTGGTAAGATTTAGATTGAATATAGATGTAGATTGGAAATCATTTTTATAGTTTTGAAAGCATTTCTCCATTGTAGACTTTTCTGGCTTCCAGAGTTGCCTGAAGTCTTGATCTTTGCTCTTTGGCCTGTTTCTTCTTTCTGGAATTGTTAGACTCTCCTCTTTTGCCTCCATTGTTCTGATACATCGGGACGTGTCTTGATGTGGGTTCGTTTTTATCGTTTGTGTAGGGAGTGCAGCATGCTCTTTTGTGAACTTCCATTTTGGGGAATTTTCCTGAATTATTGATTTGAAGATTTTGCCCCCTAATCCTTCCTTTCCTTATTACCTTTTGTCTTCATGTCATACTTTCTCAGATTTATCTTTCATTACCCTTCTGTTGAGATTTTAACTTCCGCTGGGCGCGGTGGCTCACGCCTGTAATCCCAGCACTTTGGAAGGCCAAGGTGGGCGGATCACGAGGTCAGGAAATTGAGACCATCCTGGCTAACACGGTGAAACCCTGTCTCTACTAAAAATACAAAAAATTAGCCGGGCGTGTTGGTGGGTGCCTGTAGTCCCAGCTACTCGGGAGGCCTGAGGCAGGAGAATGGCGTGAACCTGGGAGGTGGAGCTTGCAGTGAGCCAAGATCGTGCCACTGCACTCCAGCCTGGGCAACAGAGCCAGACTCCATCTTAAAAAAAAAGAGATTTTAACTTCCACTATTTCTTTAATTTCTAAGTATTCTTTTTTATTTTCTGGATGTTTCCTTTTTATGCCCCTCCGGGTCCCCCCCCACTGCCACCCCACCCAACGCCCCAGTGGATGAAGTATTCATTAAAGGTATGGAGTTCAGATTTTTCTCCTTAAAATTTTGTTTCTAGGCTGGGCACGGTGGCTCAAGCCTGTAATCCCAGCACTTTGGGAGGCCGAGGCGGGTGGATCACGAGGTCAGGAGATCGAGACCATCCTGGCTAACGCGGTGAAACCCCGTCTCTACTAAAAATACAAAATTAGCTGGGCATGTTGGCGGGTGCCTGTAGTCCCAGCTGCTCGGGAGGCTGAGGCAGGAGAATGGTGTGAACCCAGGAGGTGGAGGTTGCGGTGAGCCGAGATCATGCCACTGCACTCCAGCCTGGGGAACAGAGAAAGACTCTGTCTCAAAAAAAAAAAAAAAAAAATTGTTTCTTTGCTGAGTCAGTTTTCCCAAAATTGCTTTTATTATTTTTGTCTCAGTGTTTCTTATTAAATACTGTTCTCAAATGCCTGGTACTCCTTGGCTACCTGTAGTTTTTATGAGTATAGGACACATAAATACCACTTAAATCCTTTCTACATTGTTAGGGCTTACAGATCTCGAATTTCATTGTAGATTTATCTGGTTTATCTAGCTTTATTTTTCTTGGGAAAGTTTGGATGTTAGTATCCTTCATTCTTTCCACTTAGTCTGTCAGATTCCCCAGAGAAGATGCATCCAGTCTCCTGCTTGGAGGGTGTCAGAGAGCTTCCATTTGCCAGTGTTCTGGGAGCTAAGACTGGGAAGATGGCTGGAGCGCTCAGTATTTACTGAATATTGACCTACACTTAATTCCTGTTTTCAAAATTATATTCTTTTCCTTCTGAGATAGGGTCTCACTCTGTTTCCCAGGCCGGAGGGCAGTGGCAGAGTCAGGGCACACTGCATCCTCGACCTCCTAGGCTCAAGAGATCTTCCCACCTCAGCCTCCTGAGTAGCTGGGATTATAGGTGCACGCCACTATGCCTGGCTAATTTTTAATAGAGATGGGGTCTTGTCATGTTGCCTAGGTTGGTCTCAAACTCCTGGGCTCAAGCAGTCCACCTGCTTTGGCCTCCCAAACTGCTAGGATTACAGGCATGAGTCACTGCACCCATTGATAATTACCTTCTTGGTGTTGGGAGGGATTGATTCTGGGTATCTGCTTCTAAACGTACTCTGCCATCCTTTTTTTTTTTTTTTTTTTTTTAAATTCCCACTACATCCTCACTTCCATAGGTATCTGGAACCTAAACATTTTGGGTATGTTTGGTGTAAATGCAATTGCTTCTGTTCTTTCCCTGTTGCTGGTTCAGTATCAACTCTAGTCAGCCTTCCAGCTTCTAAACCTTTGTTGCTGTTGTCACTTATCTTTGTAAAAATCCCGTGTTTTAATGCACTTTTCAAAGAAGATAGAGCTAAATGTATTTGTTGATTTCACTATCTTTAACCATAAGTCCAGGCTGCCCTTTTCCCCTTGGTCATAGGTAAGTTGTGTGATTTGTTGGAGGTGTCAAGTATCTACTGTATGTCAGTGGAGAAAATAGTTTTCTTTAGATTAAAAGACGAGAATATTTTAATTCTTCGCATGTTTTTATATGTAGAGGTCAGAGTCATTAATTTAAAAACCTATCATGTTGCAGCCGGGTGCAGTGGCTCACGCCTGTAATCACAGCACTTTGGGAGGCCGAGGTGGGCAGATCACGAGGTCAGGAGATCGAGACCATCCTGGCCAACATGGTGAAACCACGTCTACTAAAATACAAAAAATCAGCCGGGCATAGTGGCGCGCACCTATAGTCTCAGCTACTGGGGAAGCTGAGGCAGAGGAATTGCTTGAACCCAGGAGGCAAGGGTTGCAGTGAGCCGAGATTGTGCCACTGTACTCCAGCCTGGGCAACAGAGCAAGACTCTGTCTCAAAAAACAAACAAACAAAAACCTATCATTTTGCCCTAATGAAGTATTTCTGCTTCAACTATTGTAGGTTCGGTTTTCCAGTTTGGCAGCAGCGCTACAAATTTCAACTTCACAAACAACAATCCATCAGGAGTGTTCACATTTGGTGCAAATTCTAGCACACCTGCAGCCTCAGCCCAGCCTTCAGGCTCGGGGGGCTTTCCATTTAACCAGTCTCCAGCAGCATTTACAGTGGGGTAAGAGAATTTTTTATTGAAATGGAGAATTTACATTCGTAAGGGTACGTGCATGTATATGTTTTGTTTTTAAAAGTCATCAAGATTCAGTATGGTTTGGGTAAAATCAAATATGTTCTCCAACATAAATTTACCATACTACAATTCTGGAGGATTATATTACAGTTTGAGAAAAAAATAACAGTAGTGTGTGTGTAAGGTATAGCAGAAAATATATATACCAATGTGAGTCTACTCCTTCCACCCCGCCCTTACCTTTCTGCTGCTCATGGTAAATGTTAGCATTTGGAAATTTTGCTCAGAGCATCATGTCACATTATGAAGTTTTTATTTTTCACAGGTCAAATGGGAAAAATGTGTTCTCTTCTGGAACTTCAGTCTCTGGTCGCAAGATAAAGACTGCTGTTAGACGCAGGAAATAAAGGTCACATTGGTGTTGTACGCAATTTTAACAATAGCTGGTGCCCTGCTTTCAGATACTGGATTTTACTTTGTGCTGGGGTTATCTGAAGTCAGATCTGCCTAAGGACTTCTTTAATTTTGGAATTTTCCTCCTTTCTCTTTCATTACAGAAGCCCCACCCTGCCTCACCCACCCTTTTTAAAAAAAATAATAGCTGGCTGGGCACGGTGGCTCACGCTTGTAATCCCAGCACTTTGGGAGGCCGAGGCGGGCGGATCACGAGGTCAGGAGATTGAGACCACGGTGAAACCCCGTCTCTACTAAAAAATACAAAAAATTAGCCGGGCGTGGTGGCGGGCGCCTGTAGTCACAGCTACTCGGAGAGGCTGAGGCAGGAGAATGGCGTGAACCCGGGAGGCGGAGCTTGCAGTGAGCCGAGATCGCGCCACTGCACTCCAGCCTGGGCGGCAGAGCGAGACTCCGCCTCAAAAAAAAAAAAAAAAAAAAAAAATAGCTAGACTGGTGACTGATTCTTCAGCAAAAATATTTTATGATCCAGCAGATTATTCACTGATTTGACATAGTCTGGCTGTACCCAGGAATGGAGCCTGCACGGTGAATGGCTTTGTATAGAACCTCTTTGTCTACACCATTATGTGCGCTGATAAGCGTTTATGGAACGCTTTGAAATTGTAATTATATCTGAGGAATTCTGTATAGATTAGAATTCTGTATAGATTAGAGAGTGTTGAAACGGATGATTTCTATGCTGAGTTTGTGCTGGTGTATGTGTGAAGTGAGTGAGTTGGGTGTACTGTGCACTAAACTTTTCTGATAGAGGAAGCCTGATTAAAGAATGGTCCGTGCTAAGGACTTGTTAGATCTAGTTCATTCTCCATTTAATAATTATATGCTATTTCTATATTTTCATTCTCCTATCACCTGTCTTGCCTTTTTCATTATTTTATTATGAAACTTGTGTAAATACAATTTTGTTTCTGTACTTTTTGGCATAACATAAATCTGTGAACTTGAAATTTGAATTTTGTTAGAGATTTTTTTGTTGTTTGTTTAGTCTTGTCTCAGATTTTATTATGTAAATCCCATTATTCAAAGTTGCCTAAATCCATTTGGAAATCTTTAAAAAAAAATTGGGGATTCTTAAAGTTGAATTTATTGGCTTTTCTGATCCAGTTTTGTTTGGACCAAAAACCAGTATTGTACAAAGTATTAAGCATATATTTTTATATTTACTAAAATGGACTGTGGTGACTTTGGATAATAAGGAAAAGTTTAATATTAAAGCCATGTTTATTACAGTATAATTAACATGTTAAACCATGGGATAAATGCCATCAATAAAAAATTATGACATACTTTTTGTTCTAGTTTTACCTCATAATGAAGGCACACAGTATTATTGGGGGGACTTTTTAAAATAAAGGTTAACAGTGTCTCATTAGAAGAGTACATTGACATGATTTAGACAACTCCTAAGAGAAAGGAAAGTATCTGAATGCACAACATATAGAAGGTACCCTACTTCTTGCCTGGTGCTAGGAATCATGCCTAATTTGCATATCGACTTAGGTACCTTTTTTAAAAGTTGAAAATTAACACACACATTCATTTCTCTTTGTGCTTCTATCTTCCTTGGTAAGTTACTGGACAGTGTTTATTAAAGTTCTTGGAGATACATACACAAAAACTACAGTTGTCTCTTGGTGTGTGCAGAGGAGATTGTTCCCAGAACCGCACTCCCCCCACAACTCTCCCGCCCCCAAACCACAATCCACAAATTCCAGCAGTGGACCCTGCAGAACCTGAGTATACAAAAGCCAGCCCTCCAAATGTGCAAGTTGTATATCCCACAAATACTGTGTTTTTGGTCTGTTTTTGGTTGGGTTTAAAAAAAAAAAAAAAGCCTGTGATAAGTGGGCCCACGGTTCAAACCCGGGTTGTTCAAGGGTCAGCTGCACTTTCTTTTGTACTATTTTACTGCTTTTTTTTTTTAAAACTGGATTCCCCTGGTCCATAAAAGAGCTCTTGGAACAGTATTTGGTAATTTTATTTTTCAGTTGGAAATGTACAATTATTTAAATTGTGCTCAGTTTTAATTTACTGGACTTCTGGTTGGTTGGAGTTTATTTTTTTCCAAGACGGAGTCTTGCTCTGTCGCCCAGGCTGGAGTGCAGTGGTGCGGTCTCAGCTCACTGCAACCTCTGCCTCCTGGGTTCAAGCAATTCTCCTGCCTCAGCCTCCTAAGTAGCTGCGATTACAGGCGCCCACCACCATGCCCGGCTAATTTTTTGTGTGTAATTTTGGTAGGGGCAGGGTTTTACCAGGTTGGCCAGGCTGGTCTCAAACTCTTGACCTTGTGATACACCCACCTCAGCCTCCCAAAGTGCTGGGATTACAGGCGTGAGCCACCGCGCCTGGCCTGGTTGCAGTTTAAATTTAGAACTCAAGGTATTTTTCTTTCTTGAGATGTTTTAGTCCATCATCAAATGCTGGTTGGGGGTAGAAATTTCGCTTTATTAGCAGTATGCATTTGACATCTGTTGAGGGGGCAAAATGTGGTGAATACTGGAAGAGGTAACTGGGAATTTGTGTCTTACTGCTGAGAAGTTAATTCTTTGTAGGTTAGTTCTTAGCCATTCTCTAGGCCCCTATTGCTGAAGTGTTCTGCTTTTCTCTAAAAATTGCTAGAAATAATGTTTACTTTTATTTAGTACTGTTTAAGTCACTAAAACCATACTTAATCTGTTTATGCTGAAAATGGAATCTTTAGCCCCCAACCTGATTAGTCTATAGAACCACACTCAGAACTTGGGGCTTTTTTCAGTCTGACTACTTTAATTCTTGGGAACCTCTGCCTCTTGGGTTCAAGCGATTCTCCTGCCTCAGCCTCCCGAGTAGCTGGGACTACAGGTTGCTCCACCACACCTAGCTAATTTTTGTATTTTTAGTAGAGACAGGGTTTCGCCATGTTGGCCAGGCTGGTCTCGACCTCCTGACCTCGTGATCCGCCTGTCTTGGCCTCCCAAAATGCTGGGATTACAGGCGTGAGCCACATGCCCAACCTTGCTTTGGGTTATATGCTGCATACACAAGTGAAAATTGAGGATATTTGTGGATGGCGGGGAAACAAATGTTGGAAAGAAAGTAATAAAAGCCCATACTTCTCATGCTGGGCCAATGAGTAATGAAGATAGATTGCCAGGGTCTCCCTGTGTCACCCAGGCTGGAATGCAGTGGTGCGATCAAGCTCACTGCAGCCTTCAACTCCTAAGCTCAAGCCGTCTTCCTGCCTCAGCCTTCAGAGTAGCTGGGGACTACAGGTATGTGCCACCATGCTAAGTTTTTTATTGTTTATAGAGACAGGGTCTTGGTATGATCCTCTTGCCTTTAACGTGCTGCAATTACAGGTGTAAGCTACCGAACCCAGCCAGGAATTGTTTTTAATGAAAAAGAATCTCTAAGGGAGGAAAGTCATGTTCAGAAAGTTTAATTGAATAATTAGGTAGATGTTTTTATAATTTGGTTGATGAGAGGACTGGTGGCTCTCACTGAATGTACCGCTAGTAGTTATTTGGCAGGGTATGTCAAATATATGTTCTAGGACCCCCATCACCAGAAACTGGGACTGGATAGGTTCCAAAAGTCTGCATCATCAAATAAGCACCTGGCGGACTGATGCACTGAGGTTTGGTGGTGCCACTTTAAGGAAAAGTGCTAGATTGTTTTGAGTAATTATGATTCTGGGCATTGAGAAAAAGGTACAGTTCAGACCACTGAAAAATGTCTTTAAGCCGCCTATTAATACTTGTTACAAATTCTCCTCTGAAATTATTTTATTATTTGAAATTAGTTATTGAACTAATTTTAACAACATATAACCAGGCCATATGCTGGTTGGAAGAACTTTTCAATTGGAAAGTTATCATTTTACTTTGGAAAAGTAAAGTAAAATAAAATGGAAATTTTAAAAAGGTTATTTTAGCCAGCGCATTTAATGGAAACTGGCAAATTTGGTCTAGTAAAATTGAGAAAATGGAGGTACTAGGTGTAGCTACATGCATCAGCTGTATGACCATGTCAGTCAGACTTCCTTTTGTAATATAGGGCATCTTTTGTAAACTTGGCTCAAAAATCCACTGTAGTTCCAAAACAAGTTTGTGGCTAGGCTCATAACAGCAGCACATTGTCTACAGGACTAACAAACAGGTTTGTGTCTAGGCTCATAACAGCAGCACATTGTCTACAGGACTTGGACCATCTTTTAGCTACAGTCTAGTTTATCCTTTATTATATCTTTGCCCCTGTTGAGTGAGGAACCCGTTGTTTTGCTTCCTGCCCTTTCTCTCTGGACCTGTTCATAAAAGTTAGAATGGGAAAGGTTTTTCAGGTCAGAACTGGGTTTAAATTGCCCAGATGAGACTTGTGTGGTGGTTGTGATGGTTAACAACTCAACTCTTGAAGGACTGGGTTAGTTTAATAGTAAGCTTAATTCATGTACAGGTAACTTCTGAGTGTGCCTGCTAAAGGAATATATCCCTAAAGATGGGCGATTTTTTTTTCATAGATCTCTATTTCTGAAAGCATTCTAGTTTACTGCTAAACCCACTGGAAAACCTGTATTTGGAAGCAAGGTCTCCCTAAACAGGAGATTCTAGAGCAAACCGTCTCAAAGAAATAGACAAAACACAGATGCATTGATGACTATTTATTGAGACAAATAATACAAATTGGTGGCATACAAATTATTAAAAATAGAATGCTGAATTTTTTTATAGGTGGGCCATCAGATACTGTTTACAGGTTAAGCCTTACTATAATGAACTGCAAAGTATGTATACTGTTTGAAATGAGGAACTTTATCCAGGCAAACATGGGATGTCAAGAGTGGCCTGTGGTACTAGAGACAACGAATATCAAGTAATTGACATGTTACTTGTCAGATTTTAAGAATACTGTTATTTAGGCATATTCAAAGAACTGCCTGTTTTAATAGGGACAAGTATATAACGAAAACATTTAATATTCCATACCCCCTCAAAAAGCCCTTTATTCCCAAGTAGCAACTAGTGTAAATTAATTTTCAATTCCTTTCTACCCTTCCTTTGCTAGAAATACTTACGCATGACTAAAACACTCAAGTCACTGAAGGGAACAAATCCTTTTACTGTCACTTGAATCTAAAAACACTGACTCATTTTGTAATTTGGGCGAAGTAGCTCTCAAATATAATGCATTTTTTTCTATCCTATATACTTGGGTAAAATCGGAAGGTGAGTGCTTGGGCAGAAATAAGCAACTACTGAACCAGTGGGAGCCAAGTTCAGTTGGGCAATACTCTTTATGATACAAGTGAAGGCTTATTAGTTCCAAAAGTGCTGGCTTTATTTCTGTAGTCACAGAGTAGTGTAAAGGTAAGGCTTACTACCCAGCTTTTGGCTCCCATATTAATGTTATTTATTCAGTATGCCAGAGTTTTCTCAAGGTGCATTAGCCACTCAGGATAACTTTACCAGTGGGAACTGAGATTTTCTAGATGCCTAAATTAACTGCCAATTCTGGTTTATCTTAGGGACATGCTCATTGAAACAGTATTGTCACTCAGCTTGAATACTAAATTTTGTTCCCTTATTATTTTGTTAAAGTGATGAATATGTTTGTAAAATGAAGACAACTTTCTTTTGGCTTTTTAGGCTAGAGCTTCAGCATGAGAATTATACTTTGACACAGAAAATCAGGTCTATAAGTGAAATATAATAAAGTGTTCTGGAAAGCAGGAGACTACCTTACAACCCCAAGAGAAAAATATGTGGCACTAAGGCCTGGTTCCTTCTTCCCTCGTTGTTTTGTCATTTTTTCCCCAAACTTTGGGAATCAAAGTCTCTGCACAAATACTGAATTCATAAACTGAAACAGACTCTTGGGTTCTGTTATAAAGGCAAATAATACTTCTATGTATTTTGTAGGGTTATACAGTATAATAACTCAAATCCACGGTTGGATCTGACTGAACCTACATAGATACTAACCTGAATGACTCATATATAGAAAATGTGCAATATTCTAAGTATAAAAAATTAAACTGGACTAGTTTGCTTTTGTTTTATAGTATAAATGAAAATAAACTAGATGGCAAACTATTCAGTTATCTGAGCAGAAATTATGAATGAAAGATGTATTCCAGACCTATATGATTGAGGGACATTTCAACTCGAATTCCCCAGTGGCAAAAGTGGTGTATAAACTAATGCTAGTGTATACACTACTAAAGTGCCAAGTTACGTAACATCTCCCTAATTTTAAAAATGAAAGATTTTTCTTTTTTTCACTGTGAAGGGCAGTAACACTAAATCTTCCCCATGGGTGCAAGTGAATGATTTATTTAGTACATTGACATACTTAACTATTAGTGTTTCTGGGAAGCTGGATTTGACATAAACTTATTTTGAAAAACATGGTTTATGAAATTTTAAAATTATTAATAGACATTAAGTTTCTATAATCAAATGTGAATATCTGTTGTCAGTTTTAAATGTCAAAAACCTTTGAAAATACAGTGATAATAGATATGTACTGTTTGCTATTAAATTTAAGACCAAGAACACCACCTAGATTGATCCCTTAAGTAATCAAATTTTGAACTGTGCAATGCAGTTTAGTGTGTCTTTGGAAAACAATGTCAGAGCTGGAGAAAATACCTAAGAATCAAAACTTAAACCATAAATAGTACAGGTATATCTCGGCACAGCTAACTGGGACATCTAGGAAAAGCACACACATATAAAACCCCACAATTTTGCTTCAACAGAAGAATAAAGCAAAATGGCAATATACACAGTATCACTTTGCTTAACATTTCCCCCCAAACTTTAGCAGACCCAAAGTGAGCTTAAAGAACCTAGAATAATGTCTGGGAATGCTAGTCTCCCTTGCTTTAGAGAGAATAGTCCATAATGGGAAAATTGCTAATATTTCACAAGCTATTAATAGTATTTAGAGTTAATCATGAAATATTAAGATTTTTTTAACTCCTTGATGTATCAACAGTCATAGAACTATATAAAATATAAGGAAAGTAGTATGTGAATATGCTGTATATAAATAGAATTTACACTCATTGAAAACACTGAGAAGCACTAATACTTTCTTCATGCTGCACACATACTGGGAATACTTTTACAGTAAATATGCAACTGTTTGATGGAAATTTATCCCCACATATTTATAGTTTGATTCAGGGCACCGAAAACACTTGCACATAAATTGTAAGTTCAATTTACAGTGAAAACTTACTCCCCCACCATTAAAAGTAATCACTAACTTACCTTTTAAAAAAAACAATTAACATAGCAATATGACTTAATACTTTTTCATCATCATGAGAAACTTGCCCCTAAATACATGTTCAAGCATTAAGAATAGTTGTAAAGTTACATTATTACGAGAGGGAACTGCAGTATGGATGTGAAAACTTCAGGTAAGGGAACTGCTAGGCCTGCCTCACTTGTCCCTTTCTCTTGCAGCCAACTCACCATCTCCTGGGATGGGAGACAGTGGACTATCCAATTTGTGTTCTCATTCCCTCTCCAAAACACCAAAGACAATTTCCCCAGGAAGTGTAAACTAAAAGATGAGTTACATAGGTGTTTACAAAACACAACTGGACATTTTCCATTATTTTGGGATAAACCAAAATAAATTTTAAAGTTTCATTTGGAGATTTCAAAGCTGAAAATGCTTTCAGCAAATTCTTAGATCTTAAGAAAGTACCTTAGATCTTAAGAAAGTATATATTGTCCATTGTTTATAAAACCATTTGCCTTTTTGATCTAAAAATTTTAATACTTGAATTTAATAGGTTTTTCTTCTGGAAAAGTTCTTTGGCATTCAAGTAAAATCAATACTTTCAGAGTAGTCACCTGCATCACACTGGAGTGACTGCTTTAATTTCTAAATCATCAATTAGTGTAACCCAGGGATACTGATGGCCTTGATACATAATTTAGTCTTAGTGTGTGGAAATCAGGGTTTTGGGGGCATCATCTGACCCCATTTCTTTTTACCACAATGGTTCCTGCTACAATGTCATAAGCTGTTCGATTATGCTGAAAAAACAGCAGTGTGATGAAAGCAGGGAAAAAAGAAGCAATTGAAAAATTCTTGATCAAAGCTCGTATAGTGGACCTAAAAAGTTAAAACAAAAATATCAGGTAAGTTACACATCAAACCACATACAGATTAATGGTATCCCATCAAGTTCAAAACAGACATTTAAAACACAATTATACTTCTCTACAAAAGTCTACAGGGAAAAAGACATTCGAAGTATAGTTGAGAGAATTTTTACCTTTGATATATTTTCAAGTAGCACTGTATGATGATCAAACCACCTGGGCTATTTCTAAAGACTTCAACAACATAAAAAGCAGTAATAAACATGTCTCAGAATATTGAACTAAGGGTTTACAGAGCTTTCTAGTATTTTCTCAGAAGAAATGAACATGAATTCTGAGTACTTTCTGAGTATGCTTACTGTAGTCCCATTTGTCTACCTTATAGAAAAAACAGGCATTTTAAAGTACTGTGTGTTCTTTAATCAGCATTTTCCTTTGTGGGATCCAGTGATTAAGCAAAGCTTTTAAAAGCTTTCAAGAATCACTCAGAATGGAGAATTATCCTACTTATGTCAGATTTCTGCCTTTTAGTGCACTGAAGGGCTGCAGAAAAGTATAGTGGCTATGAGTGTGGGTTCTGAATCCAGACTAGTTAAATTCAGATCCATCTTCTACCAATTACTAGTTGTATTCCACATCTGCAAAAAGGGAACAATAGTATCTATCTTATGAGGTTGTTAGCATTAAATTAGTTAATACACATGCAGTGTTATTAACAGTGCAAGTATATAAAAAGTACTCAATAAACATTAGCCATTACTGACTCTTATTAAAAGAAGTAGGTAGGTTTATAACTACCAAATTTTTTTTTTTTTTGAGATGGAGTCTTGCTCTGTCGCCCAGGCTGGAGTGCAGTGGTGCAATCTTAGCTCACTGCAAGCTCTGCCTCCCAGGTTCACGCCATTCTCCTGCCTCAGCCTCCCAAGTAGCTGGGACTACAAGCGCCCGCCACCACGCCAGGCTAATTTTTTGTATTTTCAGTAGAGACGGGGTTTCACCGTGTTAGCCAGGATGATCTCGATTTCCTGACCTCATGATCTGCCCGCCTTGGCCTCCCAAAGTGCTGGGATTACAGGCGTGAGCCACCGTGCCCAGCTATAACTATCAAGTTTTAAGAAAAATTTGAAGATGGCAAAACCAAGGTTTCTAGAATCACTTGTTTATATTTCTTGATGTAACAATCCAGCTCTGAATCATTCTGGCAAAAATTGCAGCCAATATCTTGTTTGGCTCAACTGACTACCAGCCACTCACCTCCACAATTTCCATTATCACTGGTTGTACCTCCCCCCAGCACTAGATGCCAACAGCTAACCTTGAATACTGGCAGTATTACAAGCTCTCACCTGACAGCAGGAGAAGGATGCACGAATGCATAGCTGTCAAAACTCTACTGCCTATTCAAGATGGAATAATGGCAGGTATAGCCAAATGGAGACTCAAGGCAGATTAGTACCTGACCTAATGTCCACAGATCCAGAGAATAATAAAGCTGGTTGTGGAGCACTAATACAGCATCAACACCCAAATCATCCTCTCGTATTGTGACTTATAATTCATAAAATGATCATCTTGAGGCAGGGCACGGTGGCTCACGCCTGTAATCCCAGCACTTTAAAAGGCGGAGGCGGGCAGATCACGAGGTCAGGAGATCAAGACCATCCTGGTTAACACGGTGAAACACTGTCTCTACTAAAAATACAAAAAATTAGCCAGGCGTGGTGGTGGGCACCTGTAGTCCCAGCTACTCGGGAGGCTGAGGCAGGAGAATGGCGTGACCTGTAGTCCCAGCTACTCGGGAGGCTGAGGCAGGAGAATGGCGTGAACCTGGGAGGCAGAGCCTGCAGTGAGCTAAGATTGCGCCACTGCACTCCAGCCTGGGCAACAGAGTGAGACTCCATGTCAAAAAAAAAAAAAAAAAAAAAAAAAGATCATCTTGAAAATGCATACTGTAAGAGAGGTCTACAATCATGTAACACAACTGAAATATTCAAACTTTGTCTTAAACTTAATAAATATAAGCCTAATGTAGAAAAAAACCCCAATATTCTAAAACACATTATTTTCATAATAGGTAGTAGATTAAGCTAAGACAAGGACTTACGTTGTAATGCTAACATTTGAGGAAGGAATCACTAAAACCCGACTTGGTGCAATAAGCACTGATGTATCACATGTCACAACTCGAAGTCCCAGCAGGAACTTCCCTGGGGTAGCTCCACCTGCTCCCCAAATGCAAATTATCTAAGGAAAGAAAGATGATTTAAAAATAACTTAACTGGCTCAACTATACCAATTTTAAAGATAAACTTTCCCTACTATATTATTTCATGCTTTAAATTTTTCAAGTTGAAAGAATTGCACAGAATACTCAAAAGTTAACCATTTAACTTAATGCATTTCTGTAGGTCTCTAACGTTAATGTCCAGTACCACAAGATGTCTGTCTCCTGTAATATTTCTCCATGACTACTGTACTTTGTAGTAAGTTGTTTCTGCAGAAAACTACATTGGAAGTTCCACAACCAATTTACAAGTATATTTTTGGACCACAATCTATAAGTGAAATTTTTATTTGAATTTCTATGACTGAGAAATATTACAAAGAAATTGTAAAATGTCCCTCTTCCAAAAGTAAAAACAGAAAAGTAGACATATGGAAAAGACATGAATAATTACAAATTTCTATTACTTTTTAGTCTTGGGCTGATAATCTGAAATTAAATTGTTGGCTGGGTGCGGTGGCTCATGCCTGTAATCCCAGCACTTTGGGAGGCCAAGGTGGGCAGATCACTGAGGCCAGGAGTTTGAGACCAGCCTGGCCTACATGGCAAAACCCTGTCTCTACTAAAAATACAAAAATTAGCTGGGTGTGGTGGTATGTACCTGTAGTCCCACCTACTCAGGAGGCTGAGACAGGAGAATCACCTGAACTCAGGAGGCAGAGGTTGCAGTGAGCCAAGATCACACCACTGCACTCCAGCCTGGGTGACAGAGCGAGACTCTGTCTCAAAAAAATAAAATGTAAAAACATAAAATTAGATTGTTAAATATTAATTCTTGCTGAAGTCAGTAGCTTACCTCATAGAAACAAACTAATAATCTGTATATAAGAGCCACAACCATCATTTTCTGCAAGTCTTCCATTGATGTGTCTTCATCTATTTCTTCTATTATATAATGCATAGCAAACTTAGAGATATCCCTACACAAAATAACAGTTTGGGGTTATAAAGAATTAGTTACCAGAACAGTAGCACTGACTTTTTTTTCATTAGTGCAAGTCATACATTTTAATTGAAATTCTAAACTAATCTTTAGATTCCCAACCATCTGGTATCATAAAGCATTCACTATTTTATTCAACAAATAAGCAGCAGCATCATGAGCAGACACTGTACTAGCCCTGGGGAAGTAAGGATGAATGAATTTACATGGTCCCTGCTTTCATGGAGGGTCTAACCTAGCAAAGAAAACAGAACAATAAATAAGCAGCAATAATAAAGTGGGATGAGTGCTGTGATGGGGAACCTAGGACACTATGGAAACATACACCAGGTACACTTAACCTTGTGAAGGTTCCCCAGACAAGACAGTTAGATGAGGATCTGAAGGATGAAGAGAAGTTAGCCAGACTAAGAAGAGGAAATAATGTTCCAGAAAGAGGGAACAGCAGGAGAGAATGTCTTAGAGAAAGAGAGAATATGATAGAAGCTATAAGCAGTTTGGTGTGGCTCATATACTAAATGTGAGAAGTGGCAGTGATTAAGAAATAAAGGCAGGGTGTGGTGGTATGCACCTGTAGTCCCACCAACTCGGGAGGTTGAGACAGCCTCCTGAGTATAAACCACATGATGAAATTCAGACTTTATCCTGCTGGTAAAGAGAAACCATTGAAGGGGCTGAGCATGGTGGCTCATGCATGTAATTCCAGCACTTTGGGAGGCTGAGGTGGGAGGATCGCCTGAGCCCAGGATTTTGAAAGCAACCTGGGCAACATAGACTCCATCTCTAAAAAAACAATAAAAATTTTAAAAAGAGAAACCATTGAAGGGTTTTAAGGTAGGAAAGGAGCAGAACCAGGATTTATGATCACTTTGGTTTTATATCAGAGACTGGACTGAGATAAAACAGGAGACTGAGTTACCACTAGAAGGCTTCTGCTATAATCCAAGCAAGAGATGACAGTAATCGGAGTAGGGAGAAGCAATGATGATAAAAAATGGGCCAGCTGCAGTGGCTCATGCTTGTAATCTCAGCACTTTGGGAAGCTGAGGCAGGAGGATCATTTAAGCCCAGGAGTTTGAGAACAGCCTGGGCAACACAGGGAGACCCCATCTCTACAAAAAAAAAAAAAATTTTTTTTTAATTAGCTACGCATGGTGGAGCATGCCTCTGGTCCCAGCTCCTTGTGAGGCTGAGGTGGGAGTATCGCTTGGGCACAGGAGATCAAGGCTGCAGTGAGCCGTGATTGTACTACTGAACTCCAGCCTGGGTGACAGAGCAAGACTCTGTCTTAAAAAAAGAAAAATGATCTGGCAGTGAGGAGGTCTGGGGTTGAAAGCTATTCAGGAAATTGAACATAAAGGAGTTGGTATTTCACTGGATGTGTAGTGGGGTGAGAGGGAGGGACAGGGAGGAATCACAGTAACAGGTTTCTGGCAAGGACTCTGAAATTTGACTGCACAGGTTTGTATCTTGACTCTGTCATTTACTACCTTTGTAACATTTTAAGTTCTGTGCTCAACTTTTCATAAACCCAAATTTCAAACTCTATAAAATGGTGGTATTAATCTCTACACCTCATCTTGGTATTAAGTAAGAATCCATATAAAGAAGTGAGCAAGCTCAATACATGGCATATAGAAAGTACTCAGGGGCCGGGCGCGGTGGCTCACGCTTGTAATCCCAGCACTTTGGGAGGCTGAGGTGGGCGGATCACGAGGTCAGGAGATCGAGGCCATCCTGGCTAACACAGTGAAACCCCGTCTCTACTAAAAAATACAAAAAATTAGCCGGGCGTGGTGGCGGGCGCCTGTAGTCCCAGCTACTTGGAGAGGCTGAGGCAGGAGAATGGCGTGAACCCGGGAGGCGGAGCTTGCAGTGAGCCGAGATTGCGCCACTGCACTCCAGCCAGGGCGACAGAGCGAGACTCCGTCTCAAAAAAAAAAAAAAAAAAAAAAAAAAGAAAGTACTCAGGAAGATAACTGCTATTATGATTATTGTTAATCTGGAACGATTACTCAAAGAAATGTCTCACTTTGAAGTTCACTTGGGACTTGCCCCACAGTATATGCAATCCCATTTGGAAATGCCATCTAGTTGATTATTAATTCACCTACCAAAAGCTCTTTATACCTTTGTCTTTAGAGACTCCACAAGATAGCAAGACGGAACAGGATAGTGAGAGGTAAATTAGTTCCTGGCCTAAAAGAATAGGTGAATAAAATCAAAGCAGGTTTGGAGGCTCTTTTTACCTATTTTTGATAGGTGAAATTCCCACACATCTTATAGAATTCAGTAAGTTATTTTTTTTCCTTTCTAGTTATTTCTTAAAATCAACAAGAAAACAATAAATCTAACAAAGCTCTTATAAAGAAATCCTGACATTGACAAGCCCATTATCCATATAGTCACGTGTAGGCAAACAGAATGTAATAAAACAAGATCATTAAACCATAGAAATTAAAACCTTTCTATAAATGTCCTCAACTTACTTTATCCCACTGAGGTGCATAATGCTTAAGACAATGGTTGCTTTTATAAAGAAGAGAATAAAGAAATCCACCATCTCTGCCATAAATCTGTGGGCCAAGGATGGAATAACATATTCTCTGCCTGTAAATTAAAAAAAAAAAGTTAGGAAAAACGAATCATTTCACATAAGCCTTGGAACACAAGCCATGTAATGAATTGCTAAAGAAAGTCAAGGTACAACTTAATAAAAAATATTTATAACCGTGCAGCAACTATTGATATTGATTCCACCAAGAATCCATGTTACTAAAGTAGAGTAACAGTACTCCACTATTTACTGAACTTAAAGTTTGCTTTCATCACCTTAACGTTTAAAAATTGATTTCACACGGCCAGGCGCAGTGACTCATGTCTGTAATCCCAGCACTTTGGGAGGCCGAGGGGGGCAGATTGCTTGAGGCCAGGAGTTCGAGACCAGTCTAGCCCTGGCCAACATGGCGAAACCCGGTCTCAACAAAAAATACAAAAATTAGCCAGGCCTGGTGGCACATGCCTTTAGTCCCAGCTACTAGGGAAGCTGAGGTGGCAGGATGGCTTGAACCTGAGAGGCGGAGGTTGCAAGGAGCCAAGATCGCGCCACTGCACTATCCAGGCTGGGCGATAGAAGCAGACCTTGTCCACCACCCCCCTAGTTTCCCCCCAGAAGACTGATTTCACAGATAAATTTGATTAAGGTACCCACTACATTTCACTAGGAACTCTAATGAGGAGAATCCAGGTGATCACATCTAAGTGACACAAAATTAAACATTTTTTAGTACAAATCAAGGTTAAACATTGGCAATTAGTATAAAGTAAATCCCTGTAATCCCCCTCCACACCTGTTTTTTTAGTTTGTTTTGCTTTCTTTAAAATAAACCCAGTGAGCATCAATCTGTCATCCTAAATTCTGACTGGGATCAGAGGCATCAACTAGTTCTTGTCCCATCTATCTGTGGCTAACTAAAATAAACGAAAAGTCTAACTAATAGCTTAAATAGTAAACTAATAAGTGTAACTAATTCAAAATATTCTAGTTCACACACAGAAGCAAAAACAATTACACAATATACAAGATATTGATCAAATGAAATGAAGCTTTGACCCAATCACAACTTCCTAACTCCACTTGTATCCATGTCAATCTCCTTTTATATCCGTTCAGTTCCACTGTCCTAAGTAGCCAATGTCTGAATAATTTTCAGCATTACCAGTCGAGCCCCTCCAAAAGTGGGTTTGCCATTTGCGAATTTAGCTTTGGCCCTCACTCTGCAGAGCGTGAAAACCAAAGGAAGAGGATGGTTTGAAGAGCAATTTCTTTTCACGAATAAACAACTAGTCCCATGAGTAAGGGAATCAATTTGGAGTGCCAGGTCTAAAGGAAGAAGAAACTGTATTGCCTCCTTGTACATTTTGGGAATTTAGGGCCTGGACAAACGATAGCTAGTGCACGGGCAGGATGGTCAATCAGAGTAGAGGCGGCAGTTACAGGTCTAAAAAGCATGCCAGCTCTACCCCACAGGTCCCCGAAGACCCTTCTACTCCGCCCAGCCTCCACCTCGCGCTTCTCACCTGCCTGTCGCCCGGTCTCGCTCGGGCTTCGCGAAGGGGCTGCGGATCCTACCCTTGTCACTGGAGTGGCCCGGACCGACGCCTGCACATGAGGAGCCCGGGGCCCCAGGCCCGCGACTGGAGCAGGGGTGCTGATGCCGGCAGCTGTCCGCGGGTCAGGCCCCGCGGCCCCGGGGCTCAGAAAGTAGAAGGGGTTGTAATAGCCCAGCTGCGGGGGCGGCGGCACCGCGGCCTGGGGGACTGCAGCGCCGCTCGAAGGGAAGCTATGCGGGGAGGGCTGGGGGCTGCAGTAGGCTGGGAAGGCGGCCAGGCCGCTGTGCCAGGTGAGGTACCCGCAGTAGGACTGCCACAGCCACTCGTGCACTTGCCGGGAGTACTCGCGGGCGCTCAGCCGCGCCGGTCTCTCTCGCGGCGCCGCGGCTTCGGGCGCCTCGCAGCCCGCCTGCTCCTGCAGCTCCGGACCGGAGCCGGAGGCCGCCTCCCCGCGCTTCCTGAGCTCGCGCGGCGGCTCCAATTCTTCGGCGGCGGCGGCGGCCGCGAAGCCCGGGGCTGTGGGCCGGCCCGGGGCCTGGGGGTCGTCGCGGGGGCATCGGACGGCGGTGGTAGGGGCGCCTCTCAGGCAAGGAACGGGCTCGTGGTCCCCTTCGCCATCGTCCTGCCCGGGAGGGCGGCCTCGGGCTTCCTCGGGCCCCTCGGCCATCGTCGCCTCAGCAGCACCCTCCGGGGTACCTGTCACTGCTCCGTTTCCCTCCCCCAATGGGCCCTCCCCAACAGCCCCGTCGCCACCGCAGCAGCCGCAGGCGTCAACAATCCCCCGCCGGAAGCGGAAGCCCCGCCCCTCAGGAGCGTCGCCCGCCGCCTGGTGGAGCTGGGAAGGGAGGGCGGGGAGGTGCGTCTGTAGTCCCTGGTTCGGGCCCTACTAGTCGGTGGCTGGTCGGTGACTGGGATCAGACCGTCACCTCCTCCCTTTTACAGCTTTAAGTCTGTGACCCGAGCCCTCTCTGTATATTCCCGTGGGGTTGGGGCTAGCTGTCCTGGGAGAAACTAGGTGGAGGAGGAGCATTTCCGAGACAGGTCCCAGGGCCAGCGCAGCCTTTTCTGTTGCAGAACCGCGACTGTTGTTTTGGGCTCCAGGCCGGAGGGTTTGTTGCTTGTGTTCATTCCAGTTAACCATTAGTACTCGAGAAGGTGGTACAGAACGCATCTATCCCCTCAGAAGATAAGAAATTAAAAGCCAAACTAAGCTGCGACGTATATTAATATATTGGTACCACTGAGACATAGGAAAGTATATCTATATATATATATATATATATTTTTTTTTTTTTTTTTTTTTTTTTTTTTGAGACGGAGTCGTTCTCTGTCCCCCAGGCTGGAGTGCAGTGGTGCGATCTCGGCTCACTGCAAGCTCCACCTCCCAGGTTCACGCCATTCTCCTGCCTCAGCCTCCCGAGCAGCTGGGACTACAGGCGCCCGCCACAACGCCCGGCTAATTTTTTGTATTTTTAGTAGAGACGGGGTTTTACCGCGTTAGCCAGGATGGTCTCGATCTCCTGACCTCGTGATCCGCCCGCCTCGGCCTCCCAAAGTGTTGGGATTACAGGCTTGAGCCACCGCGCCCGGCCTAAAGGAAAGTATATTGAAATATAACTAGTGAGGTGCTATGTATAATTCAGAGGAAGGGGAAATTATGCATGGGCCAGACTACTAACAAAAGACTCCAAAGCCTGGGATATGCTGAGGGCCTTTCCATAACAGAAAATGAAAAGGAACCTAAATTTGAGACTAGATTTGAGGAAAGGCACAGTTCCGCTGGAGTAGAAAGCGTGTGTCTACCGCAGTGGAAAGTAAGTTTTCATAAATGCAGACTAGCTCCAGGGTGAGGACAGAATCCAGCTTTTAAATCAGTATAATCCCTCTTCTTTTACATTTGAAAATCTTTGCAGCGATATGTCATTGTATCCCCAGCACTATACAAAGGACATACAAGGGCCAAATACTGTGGGAATATTTATTAATGATATTAATGATGATGCTGTCCGGGCCAAGGGAAAACTTCCGCTTCACCTTCTGAAGTTTCGCTGAAAGTCACTGACAGGAGGGAGTTAATAGGAGAAAAGACATAGACATTGATTTGACCATCGTTTTATGTGACACGGGAGCCTTCAGAATGAAGACTCAAAGATAACAAGGGAAATCCTGTATTTGTATGCTTAGGTTCAACAAAGCATGGACAGCCGTATAAAAAAATGACTGAACAAGGCTGGGCGCGGTGGCTCACGCCTGTAATCCCAGCACTTTGGGAGGCTGAGGCGGGCGGATCACAAGGTCAGAAGATCGAGACCGTCCTGGCTGACACGGTGAAACCCCGTCTCTACTAAAAATACAAAAAATTAGCCTGGCATGGTGGCGGGTGCCTGTAGTCCCAGCTACTCAGGAGGCTGAGGCAGGAGAATGGCGTGAACCCGGGAGGCGGAGCTTGCGGTGAGCCGAGATTGCACCACTGCACTCCAGCCTGGGCGACAGAGCAAGAATCCGTCTCAAAAAAAAAAAAAAAAAATGACTGGACAAAAAACACTGTGATGCCAACAGGCAGGAAACCCAGCAAGGCCTGTCTAGATTCTCCTTGGCCTCTCTGCAGCATTCATTCCTTCTGGGTATGGAACAGGACCCTCTGGAATGGGGGCTGTGGCCTACAACAGTTAAACAAGGTAGGTCAGATAATTTCTTTCTTTTCTTTTCCTTGTTTTTTTTTTTTTTTCTTTGACAGAGTTTTGCTCTTCCTGCCCAGGCTGGAGTGCGATGGTGCGATCTCGGCTCACTACAACCTCCTCATCCCGGGTTCAAGTGATTCTCCTGTCTTAGCCTCCCGAAGTAGCTGGGTTTACAAGCGACTGCCACCACGCCCAGCTAATTTTTTTTGTATTTTTAGTTGAGACGGGGTTTCACCATGTTGGCTAGGCTGGTCTTGAACTCCTGACCTCAGGTGATCCACCCGCCTCGGCCTCCCAAAGTGCTGGGATTACAGGCGTGAGCCACTGCGCTCGGCCAGATAATTTCTTTATGTCCAATTTTTGCACAAAAAGGGGTGCAGGGAGGTTAGAGTAATATTTTTAGGTTTGTGGCTGGCTTTGGGAAAGGGTGGGGTTTTGGTTTCTATGCCCTGCTTTGGGAAAGACGGATTCCAGTTTCTATGACTAGCCTTGGGGGTGGGGGTAGGGGTAAGAATGGGGTTGAGAGACAGGAGGTTTGGAGAAGGTAGGAAAAATCTTTTGCTTCTGAGGTCTTCATTTTGGGGTATTGTTTTCTGAGTTTCAACAATGCCCAGGGTCATTGTTTTTTTTTCTTTCTTTGTTTTTTTTAAAGACAGGGTCTCACTCTGTTACCTAGGCTGGAGTGCAGCAGTACAGGCACTCCTCTCTGTAGCCTTGAACTCCCAGGTTCAAACTATCCTCCCACCTCAGCCCCAGTGACTGGGACTACAGGCACGTGCCACTGCCCCCGGCTCATTTTTTTTCATTTTTTGTAGAGATGGGGGTCTCACTGTGTTGCCCAGGCTGGTCCCAAACTCCTGAGCTCAAGCAGTCCACCCGCCTTGTCCTCCCAAAGTACTGAGATTACAGGTGTGAGCCACCGCACCCAGCCCCAGAGTCATTGTTGGCTTTATTCTGGGAGATATAAAAAGCCATAATTTTTTTCCTTAAAAAGCTAATGATCTAGGTTCAAGGGACAGACTGTCAAGAAAATTGAAAACTTATTCAAGAATTCAAAATAAGGGAAAGATTATGGTAGCCTATAGCTAGAAAAGTTTACCCTCACAGATTTCATTTTAAAATCAACTATGAGAAAATTTTAATGTTTAAACAAGCATTCCAAGTTGGGGTGAGGGAAGAAAGAGAAACAGAAACAAAGAAATAAATGTGGCTTGGAATGAGTGAAATATGATTATTGGAGACATGGACTTTGTTTTGAATACCACTGTTTATGTAACACCTGGCACAGTGTCACTGTAAAGATATAAAGTGATATGAGACATGAAACAGCAAAACAAGCCAGAAGAAGAAAAACTCAGGAATGAAGTAACAGAATTTGGAAAAGAGTTAGAAATAAAAGAAAAACTGATTTCAGAAAAGAGGACTAAAATACAAGGAATAAAAGAATAAGAAAATACAAGTGTCTGAAAAGAACTACAATTTGAAAATGAGTTTTTTAAATAAAAAATAAATGTAAACAGAAATAATTGGAGAGAAATGATAAATATTGAAAATAGGCAAAGAAGATCCAACATATAGATTGGAAGTTCCTGATAAAGAAAACCCAAGACAGGTAACAGAACTAATTATAACACATTATAATGCAAAAAAATTTTTTTCCGAAATATATATATGTATCCTAACATTTCACAAACACACACACACATGCGCGCACACACACACACGCGCACACACACACACACACATGCAGAGTCATGAATCACTTAACAACAGGGATATGTTCTGAGAAATGCATCATTAGGCAACTTTGTCCTTATGGGAACACCATAGACTGTACTACTTACACATACCTATATGGTACAGCCTACTATATACCTAGGCTATATGGTATAGCCTATTGCTCCCAGGCTACAAACCTGTACAGCATATTAATGTACTAATTACTGCAGGCAGTTTAACACAATGGTATTTGTATATCTAAATATATCAAAACATAGAAAATACAGTATAAAGGGTTAAAAATGATACACCTGTGTAGGGCACTTACCATAAATGGAGCTTGCAGGACTGGAAGTTGCTGTGGGTGAGTCAGTGAGTGAGTCAGTGAGTGAGTGGTGAGTGAATGTGAAGGCCTAGGACATCACTGCATGCTACTGGAGACTTGATAAAAACTGTACACTTAGGCTACACTAAATTTATTTTAAAAATTTTTTTCTTCTGTAATAAATTACCTTTAGTTTATTGCAACATTTTACCTTATAAACTTTTTGATTTTTTAAAAACTTTTCAACTCTTTTGTAATAACACTTGGCTTAAAACGCAAACACATTGTACAACTGTACAAAAATATTTTCTTTGTATCCTTATTCTATAAGCTTTTTATTTTTAAAATTTTTGATAATTGTTATTTTTTACTTTTTAAGCTTTTTTTGTTACAAATGAAGACACAAACACACATTAGCCTAGGACTACACAGGGTCAGGATCATCAAAATGTCACTAAGTGATTGCGCCACTGCACTCCAGCCTGGGTGACAGAGCAAGACCCTGACTCAAAATAAAATGAAATAAAGATGTCATTAGGCAATAGGAATTTTTCAGCTCTGTTATAATCTTGCAGGATCACAGTGGTATATGACATTCATTGTTGACCAAAATGTCGTTATGCAGCACATGACTACATACATATATCTGTATGTATATAGATATATAGATATATAGTATGAAATGCCAAGTCCCACTGAAAGAAACAAGGGGTTCTAGGTTTAGGGCAGGAAATGTATGGAATGAGCATGAAATATCTTATTATACTAGAGAGCAGAGGAATCATTAAAGACTTCTGGAGTCATGTCCAAAGGACCTAGCCAACTAGAAGAGGCTCCAATTGGCCATGGATAGGACAATTTGAGTTTCAATAAAGGTAATAATTAGAATGGACTGAAACCCGTCATATATGTCTAAATATATAAATTCATAATAATGTGTAGTTTTACCAAAGGGATTAAACCTGAGTGTGCTCAAGCTTCTTGATCCAACTGCCAGTTTACAGAAATAGAGGACAAAGGAGCATATTGAAATATGCCATGAGTGTGCAATCTGCAAAATCCAGACCACGGGGAACTCTGCAAAGTAAACAACTGGGTTATTCAATATATATATTGTAAGTAGGGGGGAAGAAATAGAACCTATAGCTTAAAGGAGACATAAAAGACACTAAATTAATGAGCAAGACTATAATGTCTGCGGATATATTTAAATGCAAAAAGAAGTGGTTATTTAAAAAGTCAGGGCAGTGATGGGGATGAAAGGAGTTTGTGACTGGGATGGAGCACATGGACAGGCTTCTAGTGTGGCTGACAAAGTTCTATTTCTTGTTTTAGGAAGTGATTACAAGGATGTTTATCTTATAATAAACCATTAAGCTGTTGAAGAAACTGACAAAAATGGAGAGTTTTCTACTCATATACCTTCACTCTAAACTCAAAAAGATGTATATATATACTTCATAAGAAGGAAATGCAACTCAGAAGCATGGAGTGAGATGCAAAAATAAATGACTTTATGAAAATTAGACCCTGCAAGACTAATTCCTGAGTTAAATGAGTTTGAGAAAAATAGTCTGTAAAAGCATGATGAATTGACCACATGTACTTATCTCCCTTCCAAAACACTCATTGAAATAAAACAAAGGAATAAATTTACAAACCTACAAGGTAGATGTATTTTTGCAAGGTAGAAATTCGTTGCGTGAAGGAGGAGAGGTTCAGAACTTGGAGGTATATGGTACTTTGGAAATTGGAAGTAAAGCACAGTGCTTAAACGAAGCCGATTAAACAAAAGTCTGTATGCTGAATAGTGGCTCCTCATCCTCCAATTTTTCTCCAGCCCTGCTCTTGGAATAACTCCTAAGCAGATATTGGAGTATTCTTTCAAGAGACTCAACGGTCCCAGAAAATACCTTTTTTATGGTGCTATTTGGAGTCCAGAAATAAAAAGTTTGTTTTGCCAGTTTATCACTCTACCGTGGAACTTAGCAGCAACCGGCAGATAAAAAAATAACAGAGTAGGCTGGGCATAGTGGCTCATGCCTGTAATCCCAGCACTTTGGGAGGCCGAGGTGGGCAGATCACAAGGTCAGGAGTTTGTGAGCAGCCTGGCCAATATGGTGAAACTCTGTCTCTACTAAAAACACAACAATTAGCTGGGTGTGGTGGCACGTGCGTGTAGTCCCAGCTACTCAGGAGGCTGAGGCAGAAGAATCGCCTGAACCCAGGAGGCAGAGGTTGCAGTGAGCTGAGATCACACCACTGCACTCCAGCCTGGGCAACAGAGCGAGACTCCATCTCAGAACAAACAAAAACAGAGTATCAGTAAGAAAAGAAGTTTTAACAACAAAGATAAAATCTATAAATTATGATATGTTTGAACTTTTGAGAATAATATTGAGCCTTTGACAAATTTTAAAAAACATTTGGATAGATATACAGAGAACCAAATATTTAAAAAAAGAAAAGCAATCACTAACACCAGGAAAAGCACAAACAAAACCAAAAAACCCCAAAACAGCAACCCAAGTAAGGAAAGAAAACATAGTCATAAATTCCTTGGCTCATCATTGAATAATATTTACAGTCAGAGCAACAGCAATACTACTACTTTTTTTTTTTTTTTGAGATGGAGTCTTGCACTGTCGCCAGACATGTGCATGCAATGGCATGATCTCTGCTCACTGCAACCTCCGCCTCCCAGGTTTAAGCAATTCTCCTGCCTCAGCCTCCTGAGTAGCTGGGATTACAGGCGCCCACCACCATGCCTGGCTAATTTTTTGTATTTTTTTTAGTAGAGATGGAGTTTCACTATGTTGGCCGAGCTGGTCTCGAACTCCTGACTTTGTGATCCACGCACCTCGGTCTCCCAAAGTGCTGGGATTACAGGCGTGAGCCACCGTGGCCAGCCCTAGCAATACTACTATTTTAACCAAAAGTGTGATGTATTTAGTTATAAAGGATGGGAAACACAGGAAGTGGGATAAGGTGTAAGTTAGCTGAAAGCTGATCTCTTATGAAGTCAGTAGATGATTACATTTGAAACTGATCTTTAAAAATTGAAGTAAACACCTTATTTAGAAATACGGAAGCAAGTAAAGGAAATATCAGATTAAACAACTCAAATAGTTGAAAGTATTCAGGATCACCTTTGTGGAAATTAAATGAAGCCTTCTTCAAGTCACACTTGTCAGTGTCCTGATTTTGTAAAAAGCAAAAGTAACTTACTGTCATATGCAAGAAAATAAACTGCCTAACAATGAGCTTGCCTCAGGGAGCAGAAGGGGGCTGGGAGTGGGGAAAAGCTGGGATAGGGTATTGCCATTAAAATTGCTGTTTGATTTTTTAAAAACAATTGCTGTGATTAAAAAAAAAAAGTAAGGCTGGCATCAGGTATGGCTGAATAGAGAGGGTTCAAATAGTGTCATCAGGATCTGGTTTCTGTCTTAGCAATGCAGACTCTCCTGTTAGGATCAAAAGATGGCTTCAGCCTTTACATTCTTTTTATTTGTTTGTTTATTTATTTATTTATTTATTGAGATGGAGTCTCGCTCTGTCACCCAGGCTGCAGTGCAGTGGTGCAATCTTGGCTCACTGCAACCTCGGCCTCCTGGGTTCAAGCAATTCTTCTGCCTCAGCCTCCCAAGTAGCTGGGATTACAGGCGCCTGCCACCCTGCCCATCAGCCTTTACATTCTCTTTATATTTTTAATCTTGAGAAGGAATGAGCTTTCCTTCTGGGTGAAAAGCTGTGGGCTAATAAATGAAGCCCGAGTCCATTAAGAGACAGGAAAGCCAAGGAAAGAACACTTAACAGGACCAAATGAGAAGAGAGAAGGGAAGGGGAGGGGAGGGGAGGGGAGGGGAGGGGAGGGGAGGGGAAGGGAGGGGAAGGGAAGGAAGGGGAGGGAAGGGAAGGGAAGGGAAGGGAAGGGAAGGGAAGGGAAGGGAAGGGGGTGAAGGGGGAGTGGGGAGTAAGAAAGAAAGAAAGGGTGAGAAGGAAGGAAGGGAGAGAGAAAGAAAGAGGGAGAAAGAAGGAAGGGAGGGAGGGAAAAAAGAAAGGAAAAGAAAGAAAGAAAAAAGAAAATGAAGAAAAGAAAGAAAAAGAAATAAAAAGAAAGAAAAGGGAAGAAAGAAAGAAAAAGAAAAGAAAGAAAACGTCTAAAATATAGCAGAAAAGTTAAGCAAAATGGAGGGGGAGAAAAGCCAACAGAATTGAAGAGGAACTTACTGACTTGGGGAGAACAAGTCTATGAAGTGGTGGAAGCCAAATCGATCTATTGCAGTGATTTTCAAACTACATCTGGAAACTTTTTAGAAGTGCAGATTCTTAGGTCCCACATCTGACCTTCTGAATCAGAAACTTTGGACCTGGGGCCCACCACTCTGTGTTTTAACAAGACCTCCATGTGATTCTGATGAACACTAAAGTTGGAGAACCATTGATCTAGGCCAGTGGGCTTTCTTTGTTGGCAGTGTAAATTGGTAGAATCTCTATGTAGGGCAATTTAACAATATCAGTCATAATTAGAAATGTGGGCCAGGTGTGGTGACTCACACCTTTAATCCTAGCACTTTGGGAAGCCGAGGCAGGAGGATTACTTGTGTTGAAGATTTCAAGACCAGCCTGGGTAACATAGTGAAAACCTGTCTCTATAAAAAATTTAACAACTAGCCAAGCGTGGTGTTGGATGCCTGTAGTCCCAGCTACTCTGGAGGCTGCAGTGGGAGGATCTCTTGAACCTGAGATGCTGAGGCTCCACTGAGCTGTGACCACACCACTGCACTCCAGTATGGGCAACAGAGTGAGACTCCATTTCAAAAAAAATGTATATACCCTCAGACTCAGCATTTTTAGTTGTAGGAATGTACCCTACAATTATTTGCATGTAAGCAAAATGACTTTTGTTCAAGGTTGCAGCATTATTTGATTGTAAACTTAATATAACTAGCAAGCTGGTAAAACCTGTAGTGGCACATCTATACCGCAGACTGCTACATACCACCTACAATCCCGCTGGTCTCCCTGCATCCCGTCTTCTCCAGTCTTGACCTGCTCCAATTCATTTCCTGCACTGTTATAGCGAGATCCTCAACATCCAGATAATCAGTTAAAAGATTTTTCCTGAGTCCTGCCCTTTGCTTCTCCAAGTGGTTGATACTGGAAAAGATGACCCTCTTCCAAGCGGATCAGGTCTTTGTGCAGAAGCATGCATTTAGAAGTCTCAGTAACAGAGCTACATTAGAAAGCTTCTGTAATTGTTATTCAATGTTTTGGATTTCAGATCCAAGCTAGAACATTTTACTGCTAACACATTGGATACTTTTAGCTAATATAGGAAGCAAAATTGCAGAAAGTTGGCTTAGTCTTTATTGAATCCTTACTTGCTCTGGCCTCTGAGGTTTGAGGGCAGAGTGAGAGGGGGACAGGGACCACTTGGGTGTGTAGTTGAACAGTTTTGTTTTTTACTGCCCAACATCCTTTCCCCCTTCCAGGAACAGCATCTTGCTTATGCTTAGGAAAACTGCCCCGCTCTCATTCTTTTGATTCTTGCACAGATGGAACTGTCAAACCTGATTCCACCTGCCTGCTCCCTCCTCCTTGGATATAGGCCAATCAGATTTTTGTCTCCATAGAATCTGAATCTTGAATGATAACTGCAAGTGGTTGAAGATCCATCATTACTCTTTCTTTAGACTATCCCTGGTTCCTGATCATTTCAAGGCCTAAATTTTTACCTTTCCCTTTGATTATGTGAGTGAACCAATATCTTATGGAATTTTTTTCCTTATTATCCAGAGTCAGATTCTTTGGATTGTAACCAAAGAATAGTAACTATAACAGGATCATAATCACAAGAGGGTGTACCAGCTGAACCACATGAAATAGACGTATCTCCTCCTATTTAGCGTCTCTTTGGAGAACAGTGCCACCCCACATTCTTAATCTATGTGGTTCAGATGAAACTGACTCCACCCTTATGGTCCTGGAAGTAGGCACAAGAGAGAATTGCATCCCCCTAGCCACAGGTTCAGAGATAAGAATATGATGTGATTGGGCTACATAGAGTCATCTCTGGGATTCTGTAGCATCTGAAAAGAGATACTTTCTGTTCACTGGACTGCTAGGTACATGTAAGGATGGGATGGGCCTATAGCTGCTGGTGGCCATTTTTGCTGCCACATGAATTAACCTTATGGGAAACTGAAACCAACACACGGAAAAGTGGAGCCAAGCGATAGAGAAACAAAGGAAGTTCCCTTATGACATATTTCTGTCCTGGATCCAACTATGCCTGAAACCATCTTGAATTTTAATCTTGAAATTTAGAGTTGCTTAAGCTTTTTCCTTTGTTTCTGTTATAGCCAAAAGAATCCAAACAGAGTAGGATTCCACAATTCTTTACATTATTTCCCTTTCCTTGTCAGTGAACTAAAGGGCTCTCAAGATCTCTCCTGCAGCATTTTCCTTGAGAAGGAGGAAGGTTTGCATCTCTGTAAGTATAGGTTGAGTATCCTTTATCTAAAATGCTTGGGACTAGAAGTGTTACCGATTTCAATTTTTTTTTTTTGGATCCTGGAATATTTGCATATATGTAACAAGATATCTTGGGGATGGAACTCAAGTCTAAACATGAAATTCATTTATTTTTATCTTTATATATATTTTTTGAGATGGAGTCTCGCTCTTGTCATCCAGGCTGGAGTGCAATGGCACAATCTTGGCTCTCTGCAACCTCCACCTCCCAGGTTCAAGCAATTCTCCTGCCTTAGCTGGGACTGCAGGCATGAGCCATCACATCCAGCTAATTTTTGTATTTTTATTCGAGACGGGATTTCACCATGTTGGCCAGGCTAATCTCAAACTCCTGACCTCAGGTGACCCGCCCACCTCAGCCTCCCAAAGTTCTGGGTTTACAGCCGTGAGCCACCACTCCCGGCTCGTTTATGTTTTATATACCCTTATTAACATAGCCTGAAGACAATTTTATGTAATATTTTACATAATGTTGTGCCGGAAAGAAAGCTTGAGTACACTGATCCATCAGAAAGCATGTGTCACTATGTTAGCCTCCCATGGGGACAGTCTGTAGTTCTTTGGCATCACCATCATTCCTGACTGAATTTATGTGCTACTGATGAGCAATCATTTTTTTATACTTAATTCACACATAAGTACGTAATAGTAAAAAATATGACAAGCTGTTAATGAAAAATGAAAACATGGGAAAAATTTTAATTAGTGAAAAAAATAATGAGTAAAGGTTAAGTAAGCAGCACCATAGCGCCATCAGAATACCTGAATAGCTGGAAACAACAACAAATGATGGTAGGCTTTCAGTATCCACTACAATGCTGTTTTGATTAAAAAGTTGTTGCATGGCTGGGCTATGTCGTGCCCAGCATGTGGTGGCTTGCGTCTGTAATCCCAGCACTTTGGGAGGCCGAGGCGGGCAGATCACCTGAGGTCAGGAGTTTGAGACCAGCTTGAGCAACATAGCGAGGCCCTGTCTCTACAAAATATTTAAAAAATTAGCCGGGCATGGTGGCCACACCTGTAGTCTCAGCTACTCTGAAGGCTAAGGTGGGAGGATCTCTTGAGCCCAGGAGTTCGAGGCTGTAGTGAGCCATGATAGTGTTGCTGCATTCCAGCCTGGGTGACAGAGCAAGACCTTGTCTCAAAAAAAAAAAAAAAAAAAAGACTATTGCACACTCTACCCTGTATTTTTTTTTTAGGTGAGAAGAAACATCAGAAGCAGTTGAAAGACCAGGAAGTGGGTCCTCTAGGGGTGAGGAGGCATTCTGAATAAACTGTGTGTTGTACACCTGCATTTTAACCGTGACCTGTCACATGAGGACAAGTGTGGAATTTTCCACTTTTGTGCCATGTCAGTGCTAAAAAAATTTCGGATTTTGGAGCATTTTTAATTTCAGATTTTTCAGACTAGGAATGCTCAACCTGTATTTCCTCTCAACAAACTTTCTTGGAGCTGAGTCATAAAATATTCAAGTGGTACCATCTGGCGTCGCTCTTGAAGGCATTCCTCATCATTGATTACAAGGCTGTGCCTGTGTCATAGGCCAGTGATGCTCATGCTTTTCCCTTGGAGGAGGAGCTATTTGCCACCTGGGCGTTCTGCTCAGCAGCACCGTGGGAGTCTGCTCTCATTCCCCTGTAGTCAGTCTGCAGTCATTTCAGGAATGCTCTGCAGCAGTGGTTCTTGATTCTGACTGCACACTAGAATCTCGGAGGAGTCTCTAAAAAACACCCATGTCTAGGCCCACCCCTAAAGATTCTGATTTAACAGGCTTTTTTAGGACCCCGCCATCTATATTTTCTAAATACCCTCCAGGCAATTCTACTGTGCAAGCAGAGTGGAGAGTCACTGGCATACACTGTGGCTCGAGATAGCCCCAGCTGGTTCTAAACAGAGTGACTCTGTTTTCCCTGAGTTTCCTCGGCTGAGTGTGTAGACTTTCTCTACCCTCTCTAGTCACAAATTCACTTCTGTACTCATTTACTAAGCATTTTTAGTGCTGGATACTATGACAGGTATTGGGAATGCAAAGATGAGTGAAACACCATTTTGGTTGTTGAGAGTATGACAGACTAGGTGGGAGAGACTGCCAGGTAAACAGGTACGGGGGTCAAGTGTGAATCCAAAGGAGGGAGTGGTCAGTTCTACCTTTGAGAGACAGAGGTGACAACTGGGAAAGGCTTTATAGAGGAGGTGGCTTTGAGTTGAGTCTTAAAAGTATTATAAGAACATGGGCCGGGCACGGTGGCTCACGCCTGTAATCCCAGCACTTTGGGAGGCTGAGGCGGGCAGATCGTGAGGTCAGGAGATTGAGACCATCCTGGCTAACAAGGTGAAACGCCGTCTCTACTAAAAATACAGAAAAAATAGCCAGGCGTGGTGGCGGGTGACAGTAGTCCCAGCTACTCGGGAGGCTGAGGCAGGAGAATGGCGTGAACCCGGGAGGTGGAGTTTGCAGTGAGCCGAGATTGCGCCACTGCACTCCAGCCTGGGTGACAGAGTGAGACTCCGTCTCAACAACAACAACAACAAAAAAGAACGTGGTAGGTGGCTAGGTGTGGTGGCTCACACCTGTAATTCCAGAGCTTTGGGAGGTTGAGGCAGGAAGATTGCTTGAGCCCAGGAGTTAGAGACTAGCCGGGGCAACATAGCATGACCCCATCTCTATGAAAATTTTTTAACAAATTAGCTAGTGGAGTGGTACACGGCTGTAGTCCTAGCTACTTGAGAAGCAGAGGCAGGTGGATTGCTTGAACCCAGGAGTCTGAAGTTACAGTGAACTATGGTCACACCACTACATTCCAGCCTGGGTGACAGAGCAAGACCCCATCTCTAATTAAAAAAAAAAAAAGAGAGACAGAGAGAGAGAACATCAGAGGGAAGCCAATTTCCGGGGAAGGGCAACATGGGCAAAGTTCACGGAAATAGCCAAGCTGATACTTATGGTGTGAGATAGATCTGAGTAGAGACAAATCTGGAAAAGTAGGGAGGGGTTGGTTTAAAAAGGGCTTTGGTCCCATGTGAGGGAGTTTGCACTTTATCCTGTAGACAGCGGAAGTTATAAAGGGCTTTAACAAGGGAGATAAATCTGGTCATATTTGTTTTTTCAGAAATATCTCTCTGGGAACAGTGTGGAAGATTGGTTGGAATGGTGTAAAATTGAAGATGTGGACTCCTGTTGGGAGACTATACCCTAGATAAGATGAAGAGAACTTGAAGCAAGACAATAGCAATGGGAATATAAAAGAGAGGAGATATTTGAGTGAAATTAAGGAAGCACAATCTGCAAACTGTTTTCTTTTTTTTAAGAGTCAGGGTCTCCCTATTTTGCCCAGGCTGGTCTCAAAGTCTTAGGCTCAAGCGACCCACCCACCTCAGCCTTCCAAAATGCTGGAATTACAGGGGTGAACTGCCTCACTATGCCTCAGTCTGCAGAATTTGATGACTGAATGTATTTGGAGAGAGTCTGTGGCTTGGATGACTGGGTGAGTGGATTGTGATGCCATTCATGGAAATGAAGAAGGCAAAGGAAGGGAGAGCAAGAGGGTGGAAGTGGGGCAGTGGGGTGCTGGTGGGCCATCCAAGGGACACCAGCTGTTGAATATGTTGCATCTGTAAAGATACAGATTGATCATTCAGAAATAAAGAAGAGAAAAAAAAGCAAAAGAAAAAAGTTTTAACATAAAAATATACAGATTGAGAGTCATAGGCATACAGATGGTCCTTGAAGTGACAAGTAGATGGAAAACAATGAAATAAGAAGAAAAGAAAGCCAAGAACAGAGAAGAAAACAGAGATGGAGAAGGAATAGTTACTGAGGTCTGTAGGAAAGTAGGATTGAGTGGGAAGAGAGACTTTCCATAAGAAAGGAGTCATATTAGGGTTTTCCAGAGAACCAGAACCAATACACAGTGTGTGTGTGTGTGTGTGTGTGTGTGTATATATGCGTGTGTATGTATATGTATATATATATGGGTGTGATTCCGAGTCCAAGGTCAGAGGACCAATGTACCAGCTCAAGCAGACAAGCAGGAAACAAAAAATGGAAGAATTCCTCCTTCCTCCACTTCTTGTTCTGTTCAGGCTCCCAACAGATTGGATGATGCCCACACACATTGAGGAGGCCAACCTGCTTTACTGAATTCACCAATTCAAATGCTGACCTCATCTGGAAACACCCTCGCAGACACACTCAGACACAACATTTAATCTGGGTGCCCCTTGGCCAGTCATGTTGACACATAGAATTAACCATCACAAGAGTTACATCTGGTGTGAAAACCATAAAGAAATCAGGAAGGATGAAAACTGTAGTGGGCATTTTCTCTTTCGACCACACTACCTCTTTTTTTCCCCCTTCTTTTGGAGATAGAGAATTTCCACTTAATAACTCTTCCCCCAATGTGTGCACCTGTGCTAAGACTCTCAGGGCATTCTGCACTGCTCACTCCAAGCCACCAGGTGGGTATGTGGCCCGAGCTCAGCAGACTGGACTGACTTATGAGGACTTGGAAACTTGAGCTAAGTGATCCAAGGATGGAATAAATGTAGTGCCAGCAGAGGGCCCTTATCTGATAAGAGTGTTGATTAACTCTTGCTACCTATGCTTCTTCCTTTAATTTCAGGAGCTGTGATTGATTGGTTGATTGATTGATTGATTGATTTTGAGACGGAACTTCACTCTTGTTGCCCAGGCTGAAGTGCAGTGGCACGACCTCTGCTGACTGCAACCGCTGCCTTCCAGTTTAAAGCGATTCTCCTGCCTCAGCCTCCCAAGTAGCTGGGATTACAGGTGCCTGCCACAACGTCTGGCTAATTTTTGTATTTTTAGTAGAGACGGAGTTTCACCGTGTTGGCCAGGATGGTCTCGAACTCCTGACCTCGTGATTAGCCCGCCTTGGCCTCCCAAAGTGTTGGGATTACAGGCATGAGCCACCACACCTGGCCTATTATTTTATTTTATTTTATTTTTTGAGATGGGGTCTCGGTCTGCTTCCCAGGTTGGAGAGCAGTGGCATGATCATGGCTCACTGCAACTTTGACCTCCCCAGGCTCTGGTGATCCTCCCACCTCAGCCTCTCAAGTGTCTGAGATTACAGGTAAGTGCCCCCATGCCTGGCTATATTTGTGTGTGTGTGTGTGTGTGTTTTTTTTTTTTTTTTTTTTTGTAGAGATGGAGTTTCTCCATTTTGGCCAATTTGGTGTCGACCTCCCAGGCTTAAGCAATCCACCCACCTCAGCCTCCCAAAGTGTTGGGATTACAAGGCGTGAGCCACTGCATCCAGCTTGTGACATACTTTCAATAAATTTCTCTTAAACTTAAATTAGCAAGTGCTTGTTTATAATCCTTCTAATTAGAAAACCTGGATTCGGCCATTAGGAAGTCATGGGTGGCATTCCCTGAGAAGTTTCGTGGGGTGAGAGGTGAAAGGCTGACTGATGGGGGAATGGAAATGAGAAAGTAGAAATAATAATTGCATTCTAATCTTTAAGGAGTTTTCTTTTTTGGAAGAGAAGCTGTTAAAGAAGTAGCGAACTATTTTTAACCACGCTTGAACCCATGGTTTGATAGGGTAACTGAAAAGAGAGTTCCTGAAACTTGGGCAGCCATAAATCTATTGTTTTATTATGAATTTCTCTAATTTTTAGTGAGATAAACTTACTTTTAGTTTATCAACATATTTCAACTATTCTTACTAGTAATATATGGCAAACCTGCCCCAAGATGTCACATTGGTCTTTAAAGTGTTCCCTTCAGAATAAGGTTCATCTGATTTGATACATGGATAGGAAGCAAGTTGTAAAAAATAAAGCCACTACGGAAGGCTTCTTTTGTAAATAAGATGCCCAAGCACCAAATCAATGATTACATTGAAAAATAACTTGATTTTGGTAATAACTTTTGGAAATACACATAAAATAGGCTTTCTCTTCTCTAGCCTAACGTGGATTGAATTGCTATACTGTGTAATGATTTTCTGCCCCCTAATGGTTGTTCAAAAGCATTAAGAAATTTGTCATCTGCTTGAAAACATTTTCTATTATGATAAGAAAATATTTTCTTTATAGCACATTTTTAATTTTATTTTAGGAATTCGAAATGACTTAGAAATGTGTCATCATTCACAAGAGGCCCGTGTTACTCTTAAAAATAGGCCGATCTCATAAAACAACTGCGAACCTCATTATATAAGGTGAACAGACAGGATTTTAGGCAACCAGTAGGTGGAGAAATTTCCAAAGCTAAGAACACCACAGGCTCCAAACCCAACTTCAGAGCATGAGGGCCTTAAAGTAATCTGTTCAGCCTTCTCTGCTTTATACTAATAGAAGACTGTGGAGCAGCGCTGAGAATATGCTCATAGAAGTACATCGCCCATGACATTCTGGCAAAAGGAAAGACTATTTTAGGTTAGGATTGGATTTTACTTGTGAAATATGCGATTGGGGCCAAGAGAAAGCATTGCTTTAGGTATGGATAGCGTGAGATTAAAAAACTGAAAGTAAGTCGATTGTGTGAAGAAAATGACTGTGACATACGGGAGGAAGGAAGCCAACAAGAGAGTGCCGTGGGTAGATGCTAGAAAGGGTGACATCATGCAGAAAGGTCAGGGAGGGAGGCTGAGTTTGAGTTTGGCCCAGTCAGCAATAGAAGGCTATTATGAAAGACAAACGCAAATATTTGTAAAATATAAAGTGTTGGTACAAACAAATACAAAAAACATTGAGTTGCTTCTGCTGCTCCTTCTTTTTTAGCCCTGGAAACAATGAATCCAGAGGGAACAGCCACAGACGCTCCTGAGCACCCGTCAGTTTAGGCCTTCTGTGCCTAAGCAATTTCTTCCCTTAGAATATGACCCTTGCCCGTGTCAGCCACCACTCATCCCAGACCTCCTCCTGACCTCCCTGCAAGGTGGAGCCCACCAGCCTGATCGCTGATCTTCCCCTCCCTGTTAAGACTTACTCTATTACATCATCTTATCATTGACATAAAGTGGAGACCCAATGCCTGGCCAGTCTGAAGTTGTACACACGCAGGGCATTAACTGAAACCTCAACTAAACCTCATCAAATTCTCACTTACCCTGGCTCCCCTGTCTCTATTTTTTAACTAAAATTTTTTTTGTATTATTCCTATTCTATCTTATTTTCCTGCAGAGGCTCTCCTTCTTGCACTCAAAAAAAAATTCCACAATTCTCCTGGTTTCTTCTTCATTTTCTCTTTTCATAGGCCTACATACTCTTCCATGTTTAATATCCTGGCTCATTTTATTCTTACTAACCATGAGAACTTATCCTCTTTTTTATTCAATAGACTGTCCTCACTCTTGATCAATTTTATGCACTTAAATAGGCCATGTCATGTTTCTGCACATCAGACTGGAAAAAATTACTAAGATAGGTGGTATCCAGAGTTGACGAGGTTTGGAGAAACAGGTTCAGTCATTTGTGGAAGTATAAGCTTAGACATCTTTTTGGAAGGATAATTAGGCAGCATCCACCCAAATTCAGAATATCTGAGCCTTGTGAATCCTTAATCCTTTTAGAAATCTACCTTACAGAAATATGAGCACTAGAGTACAGCAATGCAAGTCAAGCATATTTCCTGTAGCATTATCTACAAAAGCAAAACAAAGAAAATAAATGAGACAGCCATCAAAAATTCAAAAATTAGAAACCAGAATGATAGTACAATTTTTTTCATTTAAAACAAGTTTATTTAAACAAGATGCTTAACTTGAAGGGAAAACTAGGATTCTTTTTTGTTTTAATTTATCCCTACTTAAAGACAGATTGCCCTACATGTAACAGCTACGTACACAAAAGTATAAAATTGTCCTTGGTTTTACAATGATAAATGAAAAACATTAAAATTTTCCAATTGAACAAGGTATGCAAGGATTTTTATTTTTTTGCTAAAACAATGAGAGCAAAATAACTTACTGGACTATAAACATAAGAGCCAAATGAACATGCCACTAATGGAGAAAATGGGGTATTTTCACAGAATCAGTATTTTTCCCCATCACGTCTCCATCTGATGTCAATCGAAACATACCATTGGCTGTTTGGTAAAAAAAAAAAATGCAATGCTTGTGCACATACACCAGTTACTTTATGTACAATAAAGAAATGGGGAAAGGGGAAATGAAAGAGAAAACTACTGTAGTAGTCAGGATGTGGTGGAACCAAAGTGCAGTTTTCTAATTGCGAATGTAATGTTGGCCTTTAAAGAACAGAGTTCTGGAGTAAAGAACCAGGTTCTCTTTTCAGCAAACACCTCCTGTCTGCTGTTGGAACACATCAATTGTATCTTCATCCTCCATTTCCAACTGCAGGTGTATCTGCTTCGTTGATGGGTTGGTTGCCCATCAAATCAATCTGATCTGCCTCATTGGCAATCCCTGTCATTGACAACAGGCTTTCATTAGTTTAAGTGGTGTATGTCTGTTAATCTTAAAGTGCACCACAGAACCACCCTGCCCCGCCACCTTCAAATTAATATGATCATTGTTCTCACTCTTGACTGCTTCCTCGCGCTTTTCGTCGGCCATGGGGAGCGCCGGAGTCTCCTGAGCTGCCCCTTCGTAAAACAGGTATCAGGTTCACACCGAACTGTGTTTGGGATTTGTGAGTTCTTGGTCTCACCAACTTCAAGAATCAAGCCACAGACCCTAGTGGTGAGTGTTACAGTTCTTATGGGCGGTATGTCTGGAGTTTGTTCCTTCTGATGCTCGGATGTGTTTGGTTTCTTCTTTCTGGTGGATTCGTGGTCTCGCTGGTGCAGGAGTGAAGCTGCAGGCTTTCACGGTCAGTGTTACAGCTCTTAAAGCGGCGTTTCTGGAGTTCTTTGTTCCTCCTGGTGGGTTTGTAGTCTGGATGGCTTCAGAAGAGAAGCCACAAATTTTCACGGTGAGTGTTACAGCCCATAAAGGCAGTGTGGACCCAAAGAGTAAGCAATAACAAGATTTTTAACAAAGAGAAAAAGAACAAAGCCTCTACAGCACGGAAGCGCACCCCAGCGGGTTACCACTTCTGGCTGGGGCAGCCTGCTTTTATTCTCTTATCTGGCTTCACCCACATCCTGCTGATTGGTCCATTTCACAGAGAGCCGATTGGTCTGTTTTACAGAGAGCTGATTGGTCCATTTTGACAGGGTGCTGATTGGTGTGTTTACAATCCCTGAGCTAGACACAAAAGTTCTCCAGGTCCCCACTAGATTAGCTAGATACAGAGTGTCCACTGGTGTATTTACAAACCCTGAGCTAGATACAGAGTGCCGATTGGTACATTCACAATCCCTTAGCTAGACATAAAGATTCTCCAAGTCCCCACCAGATTAACTAGATACAGAGTGCCGATTGGTGCATTCACAAACCCTGAGCTAGATACAGGGTGCTGATTGGTGTGTTTACAAACCTTGAGCTAGAATCAGAGTGCTGATCGGTGTATTTACAATCCCTTAGCTAGACATAAAGATTCTCCAAGTCCCCACCAGACTCAGGAGACCAGCTGGCTTCACCCAGTGGATCCTGCACAGGGGCCGCAGGTGGAACTGCCTGCCAGTCCCAAGCCCTGTGCCCGCACTCCTCAGCCCTTGGTCAGTCGATGGGACTGGACACCGTGGAGCAGGGCCAGGCGATGGTCAGGGAGGCAGCTAAGGCCGGGGGAGAAATCCAGCACAGCAGCTGCTGGCTGACCCAGGTGTTAAGCCCCTGATTACCCCTGCCAGTAGGCTGGTCGCTCCGAGTGCAGGGCCTGCCGAGCCCATGCCCACCCGGAACTCGAGCTGGCCCGCAAGAACCGCGCGCAGCCCTGGTTCCCACCCGCGCCTCTCCCTCCACACCTCCCCGCAAGCTGAGGGAGCTGGCTTCGGTCTTGGCAAGCCCAGAAAGGGGCTCCCACAGTGCAGCGGCAGGCTGAAGGGCTCCTCAAGCACGGCCAGAGTGGGTGCCAAGGCTGAGGAGGCGCCAAGAGAGAGCGAGGGCTGCGAGTCTGCCAGCACACTATCACCTCTCAGAGTGAGCATACAAGCAGCACCAAGGGCAGCAGAGGAAGCAATAGTAAAATTTCTCAATAAATCCAAAAGCTAGTTCTTTGAGAAAAAAAAAAAATATATATATATATATATATATATCTGGGCATGGTGGCTCACGCCTGTAATCCCAGCACGTTGGGAGGCTGGAGGCGGGCGGATCACGAGGTCAGGAGATCGAGACCATCCTGGCTAACCCAGTGAAACCCCGTCTCTACTAAAAATACAAAAAATTAGCTGGGCGTAGTGGCGGGCGCCTGTAGTCCCAGATACTCTGGAGGCTGAGGCAGGCTAATGGCGTGAACCTGGGAGGCGGAGCTTGCAGTGAGCTGAGATCACACCACTGCACTCCAGCCTGGGCGACAGAGCTAGACTTCATCTCAAAAAAAAAAAAAAGAAAAAACAACCAAAACAAACAGACATATATATGTATATATATACATATATATGTCTATGTATATATATACACATATATATGTCTATGTATATATATACATATATATGTCTATGTATATATATACATATATATAGCATGTGAAAGTCTGGCAATGTTAATTAAGAAAAAAGAATTATAACTATAGACATTAAGAATGAGAAATTGTATTGAAAATACTGAAACAGCAGGTGCAGTGGCTCACGCCTGTAATCCCAGCACTTTGAGAGGCCGAGGCGGGTGGATCGCGAGGTCAGGAGATGGAGACCATGTTGAAACCCCGTCTCTACTGAAAATACAACAAATTAGCCCGGCGCGGTGTCGGGTGTCTGTAGTCCCAGCTACTCGGGAGGCTGAGGCAGGAGAATGGCATGAACCAGGGAGGCGGAGCTTGTAGTGAGCTGAGATCCCGCCACTGCACTCCAGCCTGAGTGACAGAGTGAGACTCCGTCTCAAAAAAAAAAAGGAAAAGAAAATACTGAAACAATTTTTTGAAAATAAAATGAAGTTGATGTTCAAGTTCATTCCAACAAATTTGAAAACCCAGAGAAAATAGGTTATTTCCTAGGAAAATCAAAAATTGCCAAAATTGACTTAAAGACAAAAACCTAAAGACATTTATAACCACTAAAAAAATTAAAAAATCAAAATACTTGTCAAAAATAATTAACTTTTAATTTTTTTCAGTTATTTTTAAATTATAATTTTATAGCTTAATATTTGAGTTTTGAGACAATGCCTATATAATATTTGTATTTTGGAATTTGAGACATTAATTTTGAACTATTGCATGATGAATTTTTAAATATGTTCCATAAGATATTGGAAAAATGGGCTTGGCATGGTGGCTGACACCTATAATCCCAGCACTTTGGGAGGCCCAGGTGGGTGGATCACCTGACATCAGGAATTTGAGACCAGCCTGGCCAACATGGTGAAACCCCATCTCCACTAAAAATACAAAAAATTAGGCGGGTGTAGTGGCAGATGCCTGTAATCCATGCTACTCGGGAGGCTGAGGCAGGAGAATCACTTGAACCCAGCCTGGGCAATAGAGCAAGACCCTGTCCCAACAAAGAGAAAAAAAAAGATATTGGAAAAATGGTTTATATAATAATTGGAACTTTCTAGCTAATCTTTAAAAACCAGAATATTCCTTGTTTTTCTACCTATCATCTATTTATAATTATAAAAGTAATCCAAGCTTATTATAACAAATTTAAACCACAAAAAAAGACAATTATGTTTGTACCTGAAAGGATTACCACTCACTGTTAAGTCAATACATATCTTTCCACATTCTTCACTGCTTTTTCAAACATAAAAAATAAACTTTGAATGTTTTAATTCTTTAATGTTTGCTTTATTATAATTAATTTATTTTTCCTGTATTCCTTGATTATGTTTCATTTTCTTTTTTTTGAGACGGAGTCTCGCTCTGTTGCCCAGGCTGGAGTGCAGTGGCGCAATCTCGGCTCACCACAACCTCCGCCTCCCGGGTTCACACCATTCTCCTGCCTCAGCCTCCCGAGTAGCTGGGACTACAGGCGCCCACCTCCATGCCCGGCTAATTTTTTTTTTTGTATTTTTCGTAGAAATGGGGTTTCACCGTGTTAGCCAAGATGGTCTCGATCTCCTGACCTCGTGATCCGCCCGCCTCAGCCTCCCAAAGTGCTGGGATTACAGGCGTGAGCCACCACGCCTGGCCGATTGTGTTTCATTTTCTTTCCCTAAGTTTTTGGCTGGAATGCTTATCATTCTATAATCTTTTGTCACTAAATTATTATTGTAGTACCCACCTCTCTTCTTTGAATCAAGAATTATTTAAAAGAGTAAACTTTTTCAATGCCTGCATAACTTTGGTTAATTTTTTCTTCTGTTAGCTCTATTGTCTTGCACTCAGAGACTGGCCCATGTAATATTTACTTTTCAGACTCCAAGATTTTCACTTTATCAAATACAGGATTAAGTCCATAAGACACTGGAAAAACAAGTATATTTTCTATTTTTAGAGTTCCAATAATCTTTCAAATCAATCTTAATTATATAATTCTGATTTCTTATATTGTAGTCCATTTTTTTCTGCCTAGTCAATCTGTCAAAGACGGAAATATATATGATAGCACACTTCTTATATATTTTTAAAAATCCATCTTTTTGCATTTGTAATGGTTAATATACTTAATATATTAACAGCTAATATATTTTCATGAAAAACAATTCAACACTGGCAGGTAGGATTCTAAGATGGTCTCTAAAATTCCTGGTGGCTAGTATGGATTCCACATAATAATCCCCTCTTTTGAGTGTGAGAGAAATCTGGGAATGTGGTTGGCTGTGAGTCCCATGATTAAGTTATGTTATATGGAAAAGTTGAAGGGATTTTGCAGATATAACTAAGGTTCTGAATCAATCAATTTTAAGTTGATCAAATGATAGCTTATCCTGAGTAGGCCTGACCAAATCAAGTGATACCTTTAAAAGAGAGTTGGAAGGTCAGAAATGGAAGGGGTTAGAGAGATTTGAAGTGAGAGAGAGCCCCATGCTGGCCTTGCGGAAGCAAACAGCCATGTTGAGAACTGCCTATGGGAGGGGCTGTGTGGCAAGGGCTTGCACATGGCTTCCAGGAGCTAAGAGTGATCCCAGCCAATATCCAGCAAGAAAGCAGACACCCCAGTCCTACAATCTCAAGGAACTGAATTTTAGTAATATAGGATACAGTAAATTCCTCTTCAAAGTTTAGCCTGTTAACTTCCTTTAAAATTCAAGAGGAAGAAAAATTGTTAAGTACAATGAATTCTGAGTTCCTCTTCAAAGAACCAATATGTCAGTATGTTCAGCTTCCCTGTCCTTTGTTCTCCATTTTAAAGTTTAACGTCCTCATTCTTTACCCTCCTAGCCTCTATCACCTGTTCTGTCTTTAGGGATCCTTAGTCACGTGCTCTGTCCTTAGCCATCCTTAGTCACCTGTGCTGTCCTTAGGCATCCTTAGTCACCTTTTCTGTAACCGTCTCTCCCACCGAAACTACTCACCCCACCACCCTGGCAGGTACCCTTGTTGTCTTTAAAATAGCCAATCAGAATTAGCTTATACTGTGTGGTCCAACCCTAGTCAATAGGGGAAAGAGGCAGCAGTAGGGGCTAGCTGCATGCTTTAGGAATAAGACTCCCTTCCCCTCCCTTGTCTGGTGTGCTCTCGCCATTGCTCCATCCATGAGATGCACCCTTCTATAGAAGTAAATTACCTTGCTGAGAAAACTTGCCTGAGTGCTATTTTCACTTGGTGGCACCAAGCATTTATTTCCAACACTAGTAACTTGAATGAGCTTGGAAGAGGATCCTAAACCCTAGATGAGTAGATGAGAACACACCTTAGCTGGCATCTCGATTTAATTTCAATTTTGTGAGATCCTAATAGTAACCAATACTTTTATAAGCATGCAACTACACTGGGCCCAGGCTTCTGACCTACGGAAACTATGAGATAATAAATGAGTAATGTTTCAAGCTGCTAAGTTTGTAGTATTGTGTTATGCAGCAAGAGAACACAAATACAAACATATACAGACTTCTGAGAGTTATATTTTTGGCGTTAATTAGATCCTTCATGATTATAAAATAACCTCTATTGTTCTGTTTAATATATTTGCTTTACATATTTTAATATTTTGTTATTATACATATTACTAATATTGTGATTTCTGTTTTCTTGGTGTTTGCTTTTATTTATTATCCCTTTGCCATCCTTTTAGTTCTAAAGTTGTGAGATACTTCTAGAAATAGTGTACATATACATATATATATATTTGTGTAATTGAATTTTTTGTATTTTCATGATATAATTTGTCACATTTTATTTATTGGTATCTCTTTTGATCTTAATTTTTCATCTTGCGCTGTTATTTCTGTATCTTATTCTTTGTTCTGTTATTTTCTGTACTTTGGTATATAACTATATTTTTGTTTGTTTTCTCTTTTTCAGTGACTTTAGAAAGTATGCATTTAAACCTTGTTTTTAGGAATAAAAAAATTTACATTTTTCTAAAGGATTCTTCTACTTGTGTATTTTTTTTCAAGGCAGGGACTAGGGCTCTTGTCCCCTTGTACCCTTAGTACCAATCACATAGAAATGTTTAAAAAATGTTTGATTGGCCAAGCATGGTGGCTCATGCCTGTAATCCCAGCACTTTGAGAGGGCAACGCAGGTGGATGGCTTGAGGCCAGGAGTTCAAAACCAGCCTGGGCAACATGGTAAAACCCTGCCTCTACAAAAAATACAAAAATTAGCCAAGTGTGGTCCCAGCTTCTTGGGAGACTAAGGCAGGAGGATCACTTTAGCCTGGGAGGTGGAGGTTGCAGTGAGCTGAGATTGCACCATTACACTCCAGTCTGGATGACACAGCAAGACCATCTCAAAATAAATAAATAAATAAATAAATAAATACAAAACATTTAGTTTGCTGGATTGAAATCACTAGGTTCTAAGCAATTGTGCTGGTAAGTAGCTTTTACCATTTTTTTTTCAAATAAGCATTTAAAAATATTATTTGATTTTTCTCTTTGGGTTATATCATTTTCATGTTGGTTTTAAACCATATTCTTCATGTATACTCTCTTGAAATAGACACCTGTAATCTGAGACAAAAAATAAAAATAACTTGATGGACTAGAATGTAATTACCTTCTTCCGATTTTTTTTCATTTTTCTTTTTTTTTTTTCAGAAGGAGTCTTGCTCTGTCGCCCAGGCTGGAGCAAAGTGGTACAATCTCAGTTTACTGCAGCCTCCACCTCCTGGGTTCAGGGGATTCTCCTGACTCAGCCTCCCGTGTAGCTGGGATTACAGGTACATGCCACCATGCCTGGCTAACATTTGTATTTTTAGTAGAGATGGGGTTTCAGTATGTTGGTCAGGCTGGTCTCGAACTCCTGACCTCAAGTGATCCATCCAAGTTGACCCTCCCAAAGTGCTGGGATTACAGACGTGAGCCACCTTGCCTGGCACTTTTTTTTTTGGAGATAGGATTCAGTTTGTTGCCCGGGCTGGAATGAAGTGACTCAATCATAGCTTATTGCAGCAACCTCTTGGCTTTAAATGATCTGCGTGCCTTGGTCTCCCAAAGTGCTGGGATTATAGGTATGAGCCACTGCACCTGGCGACAATCTGTTTTTCTGATACATACTCACCTTACTTAATAATATATTGTGCACATTTTTCCAAGTTCTTGGAAGGAAGGTACTTCTAGTAATGGAAACAATAAATCAGAGGGTGCATGATACATAAATCCAAACTTGTAATCACTTAAGTACATTGTAAGTTTATTTCTCATGTAAGTACCCAGGACGAGTACAGGTCAGTGAATGGCTCTATTCCATACTGTGATTCAGAGACTGAGGCTCTTTCTAACTTGTTATTCTTGCATAACCAGAGTATACTGTCATCTGCATGATTTAGGCTGGTTGCCATGCCTAGGATCTGGCTAGTAGAAGGAAAAGGGAACATGGAGAAAATATACTGTCTTAAAAGACTAAGTCCTGAAGTGAGATTTACCACGTTACTTAACACTCACATTCCTTCAAGGGAGATATAGTCACATGGCCATCCAACTGCAAGAGAGGCTGGGAAATGATAAGAAGGAGAGACTAGATTTTGGTACACAGTTTTGTTATATATTTGTTTAATTTCATATGTGAAAAAAATTTTAAAGCATTAATCTCATTGTAAAAGAATAGTCTTTGAAGGTATCACAGACACTTGTCAAATGGGCACACCTCTAGTTAGTGGCAGATCCAGAATGGAAACAGATCTTTTGACACTAATGGCAAAGCTCTTTCTTTTCTTTTTTTTTTTTCAGACGAAGTCTCACTTTGTTGCTCAGGCTAGAGTGCAGTGGTGCAATCTCAGTTCACTTCAACCTCCCCCTCCCAGGTTCAAGCGAGTCTCCTGCCTCAGCCTCCCCAGTAGCTGGGAATACAGACGTGCGCCACCATGCCCAGCTAATTTTTGTAGTTTTAGTAGAGACGGGGTTTCACCATGTTGGCCAGGCTGGTCTTGAGCTCCTGACCTCATGATCTGTCCACCTTGTCCTCCCAAAGTGCTGGGATTACAGGCGTGAGCCACTGCACCCAGCCGGCAAAGCTCTTTCTAATGAATGATACAGACAGGAGGTTGGGAAATACTAAGCAGAAAAGGGCAGTGTTGCGGACAAAGCCCCATCCTCAAACCTGCACCTGCAGCCCAAAGTGAAAACATGCATTCTTGTTTTCCAGCTTGAAATGTTGCCTTTTCCAAAACCACCCTGGCCCACCCCATCCCCCATCCTGTACCCATAAAAAGCCAGGCTCCACTGGCAGAGAGGCAGAGAAGGAGAGAAGGAGCAGCCAGACATTGGAGACAAGAGAAGAAGCAGCTGGACATCAGAGAGAAGCAGCTTGACTTCACAGGGATGGCTTAATGGTGAGACCTTGGGAGAAGAGTTTGGCCAGGGATGGCCAGACTCCAGGGGAAGACCACCTTCCCACTCCATTCCCTTTCTAGCTCCACATCCAGCTGAGAGCCACTTCTACCACTCAATAAAATCCTCCACATTCACCACCCTTCAATTCATTCATGTGACCTTATTCTTCCTGGATGATGGACAAGATCCCAGGTGTGGGTACAAGAGGCTGTCACACTGACCCTCCACTGAGCTGTGTAACACTTAAGCCAACCGTGGATGGCAAAGCTAAGAGAGTGCACTCTAACACATGCCTCTGGGGCCTTGGGGTTGGCAGGCAACCCCTAGCTGCTGCCATGGGCTCTCACGGAGTTCTGCTCCTGCTGGTTACCCAGAAGCACTTGTCCTGGCCCCTGTACCCACTCGCCTGCATGCTCCCACTTCTGTAAGGGGTTGAGAGCTGCAGGCTGAGTCCCACGAAGGGGTCAAGGGAACGATCCTGTTTCATTAATGCAAGGCTTACTTTACTTTTTTAAAGTTAATGAAGTATGAGCTTTTTTTTTTTCACTGAAGATGAACACTATTAGAAATATCTCTGGTGAGAGGTTGCAGCTTTTTTGAGAGAGACTTCTATAAACTATAGAGTATGGGGTTAATTTAATTTGAGAAAATGGTTGTCTAGTCAGTTGGTAGAAGCAGCCTGTAGACCATATTGCTGGCATAATTATTTTAGATGCTAACAAATGAGAGAACATTTTGATAACTCCATGAAAATCTCTCAGATTTTAGTTGTTAACGATGGGACATCATTCCCTGAATTCCACATTCACTAAATAGGCTTCCATTAAAATAGTCCTTTTTTATTCTTCAGATACTTGTATATCAGCTTTGAGCAGTAGGGTAAGTGTTGACTACTTATTTGGTGAATTTGTACAGGTAATTTGGATAACTTAGATTTTCAAATACTATTTTTCAGTAGGCATGTATAGTTGCTTTTTGCTTAACTTTACCAGATAAATACCAAAATCTCTGTTTCGATTTGCCATTGTAGTCAGAGCTAAAGAAACAACTCATAATGGTGGTGGAAGTTCCTGGTTATTTCAGCCAGCTTTTCTCTTTATCCCAGAACATAAAGAATACAAATAATTTACAACTCCTTTAAAAATTATATTGCTATAAATTGATATCCTATTATTGAAGACAACATGTCATACATAGTTCTTGTAAAATATTTCTTCAGACCTCTATACATCTTTTAGTAATGCTACAGGACAACATCTTTAAATATATGTAAAAGATCATAAATTTTATCATGCTTGATTGCAGAAGGTAATCAATTTCCTGGAACAGACAGTCTGCATCCTCCTAACTCTGATATGTTCTCTACAGCTTTTAAATTGAAGAGGAATGCCTGCAGCAGGGGCTATCACAATATCAGCTGCATGCAGGGCGGGCTGCTGGAGGGCATGTGTCATTAGAATCACCCTGTGAGGGGATGCATACTACTCATTATGTGTGGACACTATTATGCCCCACAGGGACAATAAGCAGGAAAGATCAGTCTTCCCAAACCTCATTCTCCCAAAACAAATCTACAGAACTACTATATTCATGGGAAGACTTCCTATTGTAGGTTTATTGACTTTTGAGTGAAAGAAATGAGGTCACAGAGTTATTATTAAAAATAAAAAAATTTTCAAATGCACACCTCTGATCAGTTGCTTGGATGAATTATTGAACTCAGGAAAGTACTAACTGATTTTCAATGAGAAAACCTTTGTAATATTGGTGAATGCAATTTAAAACTTGGCATTATAGTTTATTAAGTGGTGCATTTACTTCATCTGAATCTTCAGGTTATTATGAGGGTATCATTCTGCTGATGAAAAGAGTCAAACTCTGTAAAATATTTGAAGAGATTTATTCTGAGCCAAATATGAGTGACCATGGCCAATGACACAGCCCTCAGGTGGTTCTGAGAACATGTGCCCAACGTGGTTGGGGCACAGCTTGGTTTAACATATTTTAGGGAGACATGAGACAGCAATCAAATACTTTAAAGATATACATTGGTTCTGTGCAGAAAGGTGGGACAATTCGAAGCGGGGAAGGTTGGAGGTCAAGGTCTTAGGTAGATTTTAAAATTTTCTGATTGGCAATTGGCTGTAAGAGTTATTATCAGTAGAAAGGAATGTCTGGGTTACATTAAGAGGTTATGGAGACCAAAATTTAATCGTGCAGATGAAGCCTCCAGATAGCAGGTTTCAGAGATAATAGACTGTAAATGTTTCTTTTTCTTTTGTTTTCTTTTTTTTTTTTTTTGTGACGGAGTCTTGCTCTAATTGCCAGGCTGGAGTGCAGTGTCGCCATCTCAGCTCACTGCAACCTCTGCCTCCCGGATTCAAGCCATTCTCCTGCCTCAGACTCCCAAGTAGCTGGGACTACAGGTGCATGCCACCACGCCCGGCTAATTTTTGTATTTTTATTAGCGATGGGGTTTCACCATGTTGGCCGATAGTGTCGATCTCTTGACTTCGTGATCCGCCCACCTTGGCCTCCCAAAGTGGGATTACGGGCGTGAGCCACTGCACCAGGCTGACCCTTAATGTTTCTTATCAGACTTAAGGTCTGTGTTGATGTTAATGCTGGAGGGTCGAAGGTAATGTCCAATCCCCACTTCCCATCCTAGCTTGAACCAGTCTTTCAGGTGAAATTTTAGAGTGCCCTGGTGGAGGAGGAAGTCCATTCAGATGGTTGGGGGACCTCAGAATTTTATTTTTGGCTTACATTCTGGCCTTATAATTTTATTTTTGGTTTATAGTTCTTTGACTATTGACAGTCCTAAAAAAACAAGGAAATAAAGTAGACTTAGGACTCAAATATTCAAAGTTGCAGTTTTAGGCAAGAATTATCTTTAAATATAAAATAATACATTGCCGGCTGGGTGCAGTGGCTCACGCCTGTAATCCCAGCACTTTGGGAGGCCGAGGTGGGCAGATCACGAGGTCAGGAGTTTGAGACCAGCCTGGCCGATATGGTGAGACCCCATCTCTAATAAAAATACAAAAATTAGCCAGGCGTGGTGGTGTGTGCCTGTAGTTCCAGCTACTCGGGAGGCTGAGGCAGGATAATTGCTTGAACCTGGGAGGCAGAGGTTGCAGTGAGCCGAGATTGCACCACTGCACTCCAGCCTGGGCAACAGAGTGAGACTCTGTCTCTAAAAATAATAGTACATTGTATTGGAGGGAAACTGAAAAAAAATTCTCTAACAGGCAAACATTGCCCTTTGTTAGTTGTATACTCTGTGCCAAGTTACTAAGCAAACAGTAGGGGAACAAAAACCATTTGGAGAAATTTGAGCTGGCTTACTCTTCACTTGTAGCACAGATACAAGCTGCATCATGTACAGAAACATTGAAATGGTTAAATATGCAAAAGAAATCTGTGACAGATTATAAAATCAGCTTGTCTCAGTTGAAGCAATTAAAGCCCTTAAAATTGCATCTGTATCTGAAGTGGTGCTGAAAGTGCCAATGGTTTAAAATAATTCTTTTGAAATGAACATTTTAATGAAATTCACTTTTGGACTATTAAGTTTATGCAATAATTCCTAAGGATTTGGTAGAGAAGACAAGGGAAGGCTCCAGATCCATAGATCTGTGAAAGGAAAATATTTTGGGCCCCCAAAATCACTAAGCTAAAGGAAAAAGTCAAGCTGGGAACTGCTCAGGGCAAACCCGCCTCCCATTCTATTCAGTCACCCCTCTGCTCATTGAGATAAATGATATCTGATTGCCTCCTTTGGAGACGCTAATCAGAAACTCAAAACAATGCAACCTGCAGTGGTTTACGCCTGTAATCCCAGCACTTTGGGAGGCTGAGGTGGGTGGATCACCTGAGGTCAATTCCAGACAAGCCTGGCCAACATGGTGAAACCCTTTCTCTACTAAAAAGACAAAAATTAGCTGGGCATGGTGGTAGCTTCTAATCCCAGCCACTCAGGAAGGAAGGCTGAGGCACAAGAATCACTTGAATCTGGGAGACGGAGCTTGCAGTGAGCCGAGATGGAGCCACTGCACTCCAGCCTGAGAGACAAGAGCAAGACTTCATCTAAAAAAAAAAAAAGAATGCAACCATTTGTCTCTTATCTACCTATCACCTGGACACCTGGAAGCCCCCTCCCTGCCTTGAGGCTTTGAGTTGTCCCGCCTTTCCAGACTAAACCAATGTTCATCTTACATATATTGATTGATGTCTCATGTCTCTCTAAAATGTTAAAAACCAAACTGTGGTCTGACCACCTTGGCCACATGTCGTCAGGACCTCCTGAGGCTATGTCACAGGCATGCGTCCTCAACCTTGGCAAAATAAACTTTCTAAATGAACTGAGACTTGCCTTGTCTCAGATTTTTGGGGTTCACATTTTGGTAACCGTGAAGAGATTCTGACTAGAAGTGCCCCTGACCTTTGACAAATCTATTGGTGCTTGGTACCAGCTTGAGCTATCTTTATGGCTCAAACCAATAGGACAATTTGCTGATGCCTGAAAGCGCCCCCTCTAGAGAATCCCAGATCTCCCAAAATTGGATCGAGATCTAAAGTTTATTTTGCTGTAAAATTCCTTTTCTTTTCTTTTCTTTTTTTTTGAGACGGAGTCTCGCTCTGTTGCCCAGGCTGGATTCCAGTGGCGTGATCTTAGCTCACTGCAACCTCCGCCTCCTGGGTTCAAGCAATTCTCCTGCCTCAGCCTCCCAAGTAGCTGGGATTACAGGTGTGCACCACCACACCTGGCTGATTTTTGTATTTTTAGTAGAGATTTTTCACCATGTTGGCCAGGCTGGTCTCAAACTCCTGACTTCAGGTGATCCACCCACCTTGGCCTCCCAAAATGCTGGGATTACAGGTGTGAGCCACTGCACCTGGCCCATACAATTCCTTTTTTTTTTTTTTGGAGTTTTACTTGTTTCCAACTCAAAGAAGGCAAGTTTTTCCTGCTTCCGTGATGATGGAAGGCAGTTAACTCCTTTATGGAGTTTCAGCTTGCTTCCAACAGGGAGGATGAGGTTTTTTTCCTGCTTCTAGGGTGGTAGAGAGCAGTCTACAGCCTGAGAACCATCCTTAGGTAAGTAACTGCATTGGGCTTTGTCTCAGTTAAAGTTAAAATTAACAATCAGCTGGTCTTAATTTCTCCTTACCATTAGAGTGCTCAGTAATGATGTAAGTTGTGCGATCATTTGTTTTGCTTGCCTCTTTTTTGTTGTTGTTTGTTTCTATTTTTGTTGTTGTTTTGGTCTTTTTCCCATTGGGTTTGATCAACTCTACCCGACTTGATCAAATCTGAAGGAAGTTCCTCCTAATTTTGGGGAACAAGGCCTCTGAAGTGGCTAAATTCCACCACCCCAGCACACACACAAAAAAGGTGGTGTGGTTGGGGGAGAAAAATGGCCAGCAGAAGGAAAAAAAAAGGAGGAAAGATTTTTTATTTTGACTAATAAGGAGCTTTATTTACGTACAAGTCCACTTTTTTTTGCTAGCCAGGCCAAACTAAAAGAGCAGTGGCTGTACTTCTGAAATAGCAGCAATTTGTCCTAGCTGAAATATGGTAATGAGATTTAAAAAGATTTTTTCTAAAGGAACTCAATGGTTAAAAGTCAGCTGAATTAAAAACTAACATCCAAGATTGTGTGTGTGTGTGTGTGTGTGTGTGTGTGTGTGTGGGCATATGTGTGTGTTTGTATTTAAAAGGCTTTCATGTTTTTGTTTTTGTTTTTCTCCTAAGACCTTGTCTTTTTTTTGAGCAAAAGTTTTTTCTTCTCAGTTGGCTGAATTCTGGTTTCTTCATTTACTTCCGCTGTCTCTCCTTTTTCTTGCACCGTCTGCTGCATAGGGGACCTAAAATAGTTTATAACAGCCTCAGGTTCCTTAAAGAAAATGGAGAAGGCGCCGCCAGACTCCCTTTGGGGGAGAAACCTGTTTTTCCTTATGGAACCCCAAGAATGTAAACTGGTAAGTTCCTCTCAGTTTTTTTTGTTTTTTTTTTTGAGATTGAGTCTCGCTCTGTCACCCAGGCTGGAGTGCAGTGGCTTACTGCAACCTCTGCCTCCCGGGTTCAAGCGATTCCCCTGCCTCAACCTCATGAGTAGCTGGGACTACCAGCGCATGCCAGCACACCCAGCTAATTTTTTGTATTTTAGTAGAGATGGGGTTTTACCATGTTGGTCAAGATGGTCTTGATCTCCTGACCTTGTGATCTGCCCACCTCAGGCTCCCACAGTGCTGGGATTACAGGTGTGAGCCACCGTGCCCCGCCAAGTTCGTCTGAGTTCTTAAGCTGCTTACTTTTGTATTGTGTTACCTGTTTTTTTGTTGTTGTTGTTGTTGTTTGTTTTTTTTTTTTGACTAAAATAGTTGTTGCAACAGAGGTTACTCTTGGATTTTAAGGAAGAGTGTGGTTTAGACACTTAGAAATGTCTTTGCTTAAAAAAAATTTTTTTTAAGTGCACTGTAAAAGCATCACATGGTTTAACCTCAATAATTCTTCCTTTTTGTAGACCCAGGATTCAGTGTGGGCTCTGCCCAGAGCTCAGAGATCCACTTAAAAGATAGGTAGTCCCTATCTAAATAAAATGAGTCTCCTTATACAATCCTATGATAGCTTCCTGCAACTTTATGTTTGATTTGATCAAATAAATGTTTAGATTTTTAATCTCCCTCTAGCATCACCAGACTTTTTCTCTCTGTACCTTGTGATGTAAATTTTTCCATTTGATTTGCACCTGAGTTGTTTCCTTTAATATGAAAATTTAAGGCTATTTAGCTGACAACTGCCTAGAGTTGTGAAACAGGTTATCGAGAGTCTGCAAGTCTAAGATAGGAAAAAAAAGGTTTTTATAAATCTATAAGATGTACTTCTATTGGCATGCCTAATACATCTATGTATTTATGTGTTGTGTACGCAATATTTCACAGCTGAAAATATATAAAAGAGCTCTAGTTAATTGGCTTAAGAAAAAAAAGCACTTGAATCAAATAGTTTATCACAAAAAAAGACTAGACAAATGCTTTTTCAAGTTTACATAATTTAAATAAAATCTTTAATAAATAAGCTAGCTTGAAAATTATTGGTAAAGTAATATTAGAAATGTCTTAAGAATTGCCAGCATACATTTTTGTTTGCATTTATTAATCAAGCAATTTCATACTTATCCCTGCCAAATACTGTAAGGTGTCAAAATTTGGCACAGGGGTTACAAAACTATAAATCCAGCCCAAGACAGAATGATCTTTGCTTGTGTAATATTTAATAAATAAGATATTAATACTGGTTTAATAAAAATAGCAACATCTTGAATTTAGTCAGACTACCATAACTTCCAATCTCGTGGCTTTAGGCAGTCTAGTCCACAGGCATTAAGGTTGGTTTTGAGAAAGGACTGTCATCATCTTTGTTCCAAAGCTAAACTATAAACTAAGTTCCTCCCAAAGTTAGTTCAGCCTACACTAGGAATGAACAAGGACAGCTTGGAGGTTAAAAGCAAGATGGAGTCAGTTAGGATAAATCTTTTTCACTCTCAGTTATAATTTTGCAAAGTTATGGTGGTTCTATAACTTTAAATAATGAAATCACAATTTTTATACATAATCTAGGTAAATGATTAAAATAAAATAATTAGGTAAATGTAATGGGATAAATACATGCAGAAAAACTCATAATTTAGAATTTAAAGTTATATTAAATTATAGATATTTCATTATTTGGTTATTTTTCAATAAAAATATATTTGTAAGAAAATCTTTTTTTTTTTTTTTTTTTTTGAGAAGGAGTCTTGCTCTGTCAACAGGCTGGAGTGCAGTGGCGTGATCTTAGCACACTGCAACCTCCACTGCCTGGGTTCAAGTGATTCTCCTGCTTCAGCCTCCTGAGTAGCTGGGACTACAGGTGCACACCACCACGCCCAGCTAATTTTTGTAATTTTAGTAGAGACGGGCTTTCACCATGTTGGCTGGGATGGTCTTGATCTCTTGACCTCGTGATCCACCTGTCTTGGCCTCCCAATGTACTGGGATTACAGGTGTGAGCCACTGTGCCTGGCCGGAAAACATTCTTTCTTAACAAAAATGTTTCTTTTTAAAAAAGGGGAACAATTTTTGTCTAATTCAAAGCTTATTTAAAGGTCATGTATAAAACAAGGCAAAAAGAACCAGGAAATGAAAGAGATGTAATGAAAGTTATAAAAATCAAGAATTTTTTTTTTGGTAAGAAAGTTTAAAGAGAAATAATTTCATATGAGAAAGAATTTTGTATGGTAAATTTAGCCCTAGAGTAAAATGACTGGTTGTTTAAGAAAGAGACATGTTCAGGACAAACCAGAAAGTCCAAGCGTGTTATGAATGATCTGTAAAAGTCACAGTAAGAAGTTGTATTTAAAAAAAACACCAGGCCCAGCACAGTGGCTCATGCCTGTAATCCCAGCACTCTAGGAGTCCAAGGTGGGCGAAGGTCAAACACCTGACATCAGGAGTTTGAGACCAGCCTGGCCAACATGGAAACCATCTCTACTAAAAATATACAAATTAGCCAGGCGTAGTAGCAGGTGCCTGTAATCTCAGCTACTTGGGAGGCTGAGGCAGGAGAATCACTTGAACCCAGGAGGCAGAGGTTGCAGTGAGCTGAGATTGTGTCATTGCACTCTAGCCTGGGAGACAAGAGCAAGACTCTGTCTTAAAAAAAAAAAAAAAAAAAAAAAAAAAAAAACACCAAAAACTTTTATATGATCAAGTTGTCTATGATTAAGGGGAAGCTATAATGGTCTTTCTAGGGATTGGGTTTGATGTTAAAAAAAAAAACAGTTCTACATGAAATAATTGGTTAGAACAATGAAATTTTCTTAAGGGTTTGATTTATGCAATACATTATTATTATTACTATCATTTTTATTTTTTATGAGACGGAGTCTCGCTCTGTCACCCAGGCTGGAGTGCAGTGGCGTGATCTCAGCTCACTGCAAGCTCCGCCTCCTGGGTTGCCATTCTCCTGCCTCAGCCTCTTGAGTAGCTGGGACTACAGGTACCCGCCACCACACCCGGCTAATTTTTTGTATTTTTAGTAGAGACAGGGTTTCACTGTGTTAGCCAGGATGGTCTCGATCTCCTGACCTCATGATCCACCCGCCTTGGCCTCCCAAAGTGCTGGGATTACAGGTGTGAGCCACCGTGCCCGGCCTTGTGCAATAAATTATAAGAGATTTTAATTTTTAAAATTTTAACCCAAAGTTCAACTTTTATTGCATGTCACCAGTTTGGGTGTTCTCTTCACTTTTAAAAGCCACAAAATATTAACACTCTCCTTCAACTCATTTTCAGCTCATATGAGTCTTTTTTTTTTCCCCTTGAGTTCTGTTGTTTGTTGTGGCCTGATGGTAACAATATTTTCTTAAAGATCTAAAGGAAACGTTTTCTTCCAACATTTCTTTTTTGTTACTGTAGAAGGTCTTTTCTTTTGTCTTTTGGTAACTGGCCTAACAGATTTTATGTTTTATTGAAATAATTCTTATGCCACTATTATTAAGTTTGGTTTGCTTAGGAAAAACAGAGATTTAAACATTTTTTTTTTAATTAAGGTAATTAAGGTTGTTACCTCCTTGTATCTCCTGTATGTGCTTTTAAAGTCTTTGTGACATTGAGTTACAGGGCTTTGACTCCTGGGTCTACACTTGATCTTAGCCAAAAGGCCGAGAAGCGATAGACTCCTGGGTCTAAAAAGAACAGCAAGTCCTGCTAAATCTTAAACACTGACAGCAATTAAAGCCTTGTCTTTAGGCCCAGTAGAAGATGCCAATCAAAATAAACTGCATTCTTCAGACACAGGGCCAGAAATTAAAGCTATTCAACTCCTCAAGGCCTAGGGCATATTGCAGAAGAGGTGGTCATAAGAGATTGTAAGGGCCAATTTTGAGACATAAAATAAGTTCAGTTTCTCTATAGATTAATAATTAATGTGAAAGGCACACTGATGTAAGTCCAGCATATGGGCCCCTGTGTCAGATTAACAAAGTTTTCTTGCCATTAACTTACTCCTTAATAAGGATTATAAAGGGTATAAAGGTTTATGGAAGTTATATGTTATGATCAAGATGAAACTTTTATAGATTGTTTATAAAATTTTGGACAACAAATTTAATTGGCTTCATGCTATATTTATGAGGGCTTATTGTTTGGAAAATTAAGTCTCCTCTGTCAAAGAATGAAAGTTTTTGCCTTGTTTTGAAATCCTTGAGTTATCACTTTGATTAAATGAATGACTTATTTTACAACGACCTGTGATCCTATTTTGTAATATCAAATTTTTTTTTTTTT
>NW_026652295.1:16644160-16853423 GCF_009828535.3 Hylobates moloch | reverse complement strand
AGTTCTACATGAAATAATTGGTTAGAACAATGAAATTTTCTTAAGGGTTTGATTTATGCAATACATTATTATTATTACTATCATTTTTATTTTTTATGAGACGGAGTCTCGCTCTGTCACCCAGGCTGGAGTGCAGTGGCGTGATCTCAGCTCACTGCAAGCTCCGCCTCCTGGGTTGCCATTCTCCTGCCTCAGCCTCTTGAGTAGCTGGGACTACAGGTACCTGCCACCACACCCGGCTAATTTTTTGTATTTTTAGTAGAGACAGGGTTTCACTGTGTTAGCCAGGATGGTCTCGATCTCCTGACCTCATGATCCACCCGCCTTGGCCTCCCAAAGTGCTGGGATTACAGGTGTGAGCCACCGTGCCCGGCCTTGTGCAATAAATTATAAGAGATTTTAATTTTTAAAATTTTAACCCAAAGTTCAACTTTTATTGCATGTCACCAGTTTGGGTGTTCTCTTCACTTTTAAAAGCCACAAAATATTAACACTCTCCTTCAACTCATTTTCAGCTCATATGAGTCTTTTTTTTTTCCCCTTGAGTTCTGTTGTTTGTTGTGGCCTGATGGTAACAATATTTTCTTAAAGATCTAAAGGAAACGTTTTCTTCCAACATTTCTTTTTTGTTACTGTAGAAGGTCTTTTCTTTTGTCTTTTGGTAACTGGCCTAACAGATTTTATGTTTTATTGAAATAATTCTTATGCCACTATTATTAAGTTTGGTTTGCTTAGGAAAAACAGAGATTTAAACATTTTTTTTTTAATTAAGGTAATTAAGGTTGTTACCTCCTTGTATCTCCTGTATGTGCTTTTAAAGTCTTTGTGACATTGAGTTACAGGGCTTTGACTCCTGGGTCTACACTTGATCTTAGCCAAAAGGCCGAGAAGCGATAGACTCCTGGGTCTAAAAAGAACAGCAAGTCCTGCTAAATCTTAAACACTGACAGCAATTAAAGCCTTGTCTTTAGGCCCAGTAGAAGATGCCAATCAAAATAAACTGCATTCTTCAGACACAGGGCCAGAAATTAAAGCTATTCAACTCCTCAAGGCCTAGGGCATATTGCAGAAGAGGTGGTCATAAGAGATTGTAAGGGCCAATTTTGAGACATAAAATAAGTTCAGTTTCTCTATAGATTAATAATTAATGTGAAAGGCACACTGATGTAAGTCCAGCATATGGGCCCCTGTGTCAGATTAACAAAGTTTTCTTGCCATTAACTTACTCCTTAATAAGGATTATAAAGGGTATAAAGGTTTATGGAAGTTATATGTTATGATCAAGATGAAACTTTTATAGATTGTTTATAAAATTTTGGACAACAAATTTAATTGGCTTCATGCTATATTTATGAGGGCTTATTGTTTGGAAAATTAAGTCTCCTCTGTCAAAGAATGAAAGTTTTTGCCTTGTTTTGAAATCCTTGAGTTATCACTTTGATTAAATGAATGACTTATTTTACAACGACCTGTGATCCTATTTTGTAATATCAAATTTTTTTTTTTTTGAGACAGAATCTTGTTCTGTTGATCAGGCTGGAGTGCAGTGGCATGATCTCGGCTCACTGCAACCTCTGCCTCCCAGGTTCAAGCAATTCTCCTGCCTCAGCCTCCCGTGTAGCTGGGATTATAGGCGCCCGCCACCATGCCTGGCTAATTTTTGTATTGTTAGTAGAGATGGGGTTTCACCACGTTGACCAGGCTGGTCTCGAACTCCTGACCTCAGGTGATCCACCCGCCTCAGCCTCCCAAAGTGCTGGGATTACAGGTGTGACACACTGTGCCTGGCAATTTTTTTTTTTTTTTTTGAGATAGAGTCTTATTCTGTCACCCAGGCTGGAGTGCAGTGGCACGATCTCGGCTCACTGCAACTTCCACCTCCTGGGTTCAAGCAATTCTCCTGCCTCAGCGTCCCCAGTAGCTGGAATTAAAAGTGTGTGCCAGCCACCACGCCTGGCTAATTTTTCATTTTTAGTAGAGATGGGGTTTCACCATGTTGGCCAGACTGGTCTCAAACTCCTGACCTCGTGATCTGCCCACTTTGGCCTCCCAAAGTGTTGGGATTACAGGCGTGAGCCACCACGCCTGGCCTCTTTCATATTTTTTATTACAGCAAATGGCTGGTTTTAAATCTATGATAAATGTGAGGGGGCCATTAACTGAAACCAGAAAGGCAGATAAGGAATAGATAGATATGTGTGAGAGATGTCCATTAATTTTAGCCATGTTGCATGAGTTTGGGACAGGCAGGTAGAAATACTCTGTGGACACGTGGGAGTGAAGGCTCTGGGGAGGTAGGTGGATTTGGGTTGGGAATGTGGATTTGGGAGTCTTCTACATAGAGGTATTGAAATTAGGTATTTGAGCATTTGAGAGGGAAACAAAAAATGTAGGAGGGAGGGGAGCCAGAGAAGCACATCGTGAATCACAACATCAAAGGGAGTTTAATAAGATGAAGGTAGTGTCGAGAATCTCAGCCGATGAAGGATGAGATGAAGCCACAGGATTGATGACCTCTGAGACTGAGGCGTATGTTGAGACTAGAAGCTAAACTACAGTAGTTATACAAAGGTGTGCGTTGTGTTCTAGCCCAGGGTCTCAGCTTTCTCATCTTTAAAATGAAGGGATCCCCTAGATAAACCCATCTAGAGTCTAAGAAGTTGCAGCAGACATTTTCAATGAAGGAGAGAATAAGTGAATCAAACTACACGTATTTCTTGCCAGTTCTATATGTAGGGAGGAGTGGTTAGAATTGAAGCCGTACTTCAAGATGGCTTGCTGTGAGAGGTCGACTATCAGTAATAGATTATCTAAGGGGAGAGTATTATCAAAAAATGAATTTTCAAGACAACAAAGCCCTCTTTTTAATTGTCACTTTTATCCTGTAATGCTACAAAGTAACGAGATGTAGGAGTGCCTGATCTCGGCTCACTGCAAGCTCCGCCTCCTGGGTTCACGCCATTCCCCTGCCTCAGCCTCCCCAGTAGCTGGGACTACAGGCGCCTGCCACCATGCCCGGCTAATTTTTTGTATTTTTAGCAGAGACGGGGTTTCACCGTGTTAGTCAGGATGGTCTCGATCTCCTGACCTCGTGATCCACCCGCCTCGGCCTCCCAAAGTGCTGGGATTACAGGCATGAGACACCACGCCCAGCCCTGACACTGATTTTCATTTTGACTTTTTGGGAATGGATGTGACAGCAATTCTGCTAGGTACAGATTTCTTAATGCTTTGACAATATTTATTAGGTCACAGCATTGGTAACACAGGAATTCAAAAGGTGCAAGAAACAAGGCACACTGGTGATGCAGCATTGATTTTGGTAATTGCTTATACATTGCCAAAGGTTTTTCAACAAATTTAACCTACTCTTATGTTACTTAAGTAGATGGTTTAAGGCAGTGGTCCCCAAGCTTTTTGCACCAGGGACCAGTTTTGTGGAAGACAACTTTTCCACAGACGGTGGGGGGGTGGGGCATAATTTCGAGATGAAACTGTTCCACCTCAGATCATCAGGCCTTAGATGCTCATAAGGACCACACAATCTAGATCCCTCGCATGCACAATTCACACCAGGGTTCACACTGCTATGAGAATCTAATGCTGTGGCTGATCTGGCAGGAGGCGGAACTCAGGTGGCAATTCTGGCTCGCCAGCCCTTTACCTTCTGCTTTGCCGCCCAGTTCCTAACAGGCCACGGACCAGTACCAGTCCACAGCTCGGGGGTTGGGGACCCCTGGCTTAAGGAATACAGGGCTGGTAAAATAATCGTTGAGCCTCAAGTCCAGATTTTCAATACATATGGTGAGGCATGCTAAAAGACTGATGTCAAGTATGAGGCAAGTTGACAGATTCTAAGAATTATGGGTGGATTTATTTCTCAATACAAAATTATCACTATATTATGGGTATATAATATATCCATTTTAGGATCTTCTCAGTTTTTTTTTCTTTTAGGAGTTTCCTTATACATTTATTATGTTATTTATAGTTATATGTTTATAAGGTGTATATGGTATTTATAAAATCACTTATGTTCTGGGATGTTTACGTTAACAAAGATCTATGAGGAGGATTTTCTCAGTAAAGAGGACTTGATTTACAAAACTGAATTCTAGAATTTTCTGACAGTCAATCCAATTGCAAATGGCTTTATCTGATATCTATCTCAAAGGAGACATCATTCATCAGGGAAGCTGATGGCATCCTGGATAAATTCTCTAATTCAACCCGAAGGACTCAGCTGTCTTTTCTAAGTCTGACACATAAGCAAGGAGCAAATCAAAGTAGAAAAAAAATCATTTTAACATCCAGAATTCATCACAGTATTTAAACAATTAGAATTTTACTTTATTTCAGAATAAGTTTACAGTTGAAAAATGATTATTTACTAAAGCCACATTATTCATACAGACAAAACTTTTATAGCAAAACCTTGGTACATGAGCATTAATAATTTGAATACTATATGGATATAGAAGATATCTAAAAAATGGAAACGATGTATTCCAAAAGCTATAAGAGGCACAATATATATGCTTGTACTGGGCCTGCAAGCATTATACTATAATTCATTAAACGTGATCCAAGAAGTTGCAGATTTTTCAGCACTATGTACTGAAAAGATAAAAAGGAGTATCATAGCTACTCTTACGCTGAAGAAGCATCTACTATCAAGACTACAAAATAGGAGCAGCAAGCCAAACCAACAGATAATGCCTTAGGTTTTAGGAGAAATAATACATGTATGGCTTTTTCATGTTCATTTTTGAGCCTGGTTAGCAAGTCTGGCAGGTGGAAAAGAGGAAATTAGTCTATAAGAAAACATTAAAGACATAATTTACAAGGCATCTGATATTTAACATGTTCAAACTTGGAAAATAAAAACTGAGCTTGATTTTAGAGCAAAGTTGCGAGGTATTACATAGCAAAAAAATGATTTCTTCTGTTTAATGTTTTGGCATAAGAATCTCTTATGCAGAAGAAAAGTAAGTTTTCAAACGACATGGTGGAAAAATATGTAAGATGAATAATTAGAATTGACTTTCATTTTCAGTAACTACAGAGAATATAGGTCTTCCAAGGACCAAGGAACTGAATTTGGTCCTTAATATAAACTCTACGTCTTTTAAAAGCGTAGGTTGAAATATGTACTCATGCTGACAGTATCCACGCTGATAAAGGTGAACATGTGGTAACAATAAGAAAAAACGTGTACATTTTTCAGGGCACACTACTACTTCTACATTATATTGAAATTGCCTAAAAGGTAAAAATGTACATCTTAGAGTCTCAAAGGTTTTATTTTTTAACTAGCAATGAAATATAAGTGTAAAAGTGAATCATGCAGTCTTTTTACCTATCAGTTACTGTGTTCATGATATGAGGGGAACAGAATTCTTTTTTTTTTTTCCTTTAAATCCATAATGTTCACAAGTCATCATGTGGAACTAAAATCACACACAAAGGCGAATCATGAGGAAATGTTAAATATTTCAAAATGCCCACAAGGCGTGCCAGAAACAGTGCTGTGTCTATAGCACAGAATCGTTGGAGGCCAAAGCTAAAGCAGTAGGGGCTACTGCAACTTCTAGCTCTTTACTGCTGCTTTTTTGTTTGTTTGATAGGGGGGATTTACGTGAGGGGGTTCGGTCTCTCGGGAAGTTAGGCCATAATTTCTGCAGGTTCAGTGATTAACTTGGATCCATCCCATGCTGTCTTGAACTGTTCAGGAACGGGAAATTCTCTCTGGAAAAGGGCAAGAACAACAAAGCTATTTAAACTACAACAAAGTTATTTAAACTAAGGCTTCCTTTTGCAAACAGATGGGGAGGCTGATTTGTGCCACATGATAGGCAAAGAAATTCGATCGAATTTCAAGCTGTGTCATGGGGAGGTCTTTGTCACGTGGAGACTTGTGTATGTCATGTGTCAGTTCTGTGCCTTCAAGCCAGTATCATCATTAAAGCTAAAAGCATCATTTAGAACAAACCAGGCATCCTTCTAAGCACTGGACATAGATGAACTCAGCAGATCTCCTATAATAACCCTATAAGCTAGGTGTTCTTGGGGATGCCATCTGTAGGAAACGGAGGCCCGAGAGATTAAGCAACTGGCCCCAAATGATGTGGCCAGTAACAGCGCAGCCAGAATTCAAATCTGGGCTCTATCTTACCTACTACTCTCCACTAAACTTTAACATGCACATGAATCAACTGGGATCTTATGAAAATGCAGATTCTGGCCGGGTGCAGTGGCTCACGCCTGTAATCTCAGAAATTTGGGAGGCCAAGGTGGGTGGATCGCCTGAGGTCAGGAGTTCGAGACCAGCCTGGCCAACATGGTGAAACCCTATCTCTACTAAAAAAATACAAAAAAGTAGCCAGGAATGGTGGCACGCGCCTGTAGTCCCAGCTACTCGGGAGGCTGAGGCAGGAGAATCACTTGAACCCAGGAGGCAGAGGTTGCAGTAAGCCTAGATCGTGCCACTGGACTCCCTGGGCAACAAGAGTGAAAACTCCGTCTCCAAAAAGTAAAATACAATACAATAATAATAATAATAAAATGCAGATTCTGACCCAGGATCTTATTAAAATGCAGATTCTCCCTGGCTGGGCTCCGCGGCTCATGCCTGTAATCCCAGGACTTTGGGAGGCCAAGGTGGGTGGATTACCTGAGGTTGGGAGTTCGAGACCAGCCTGACCAACATGGAGAAACCCTGTCTCTACTAAATATACAAAATTAGCCAGGCGTGGTAGCACATGCCTGTAATCCCAGCTACTTGGGAGGCTGTGGCAGGAGAATCACTTGAACCCAGGAGGCAGAGGTTGTGGTGAGCCGAGATTGCACCATTGCACTCCAGCCTGGGCAACAAGAGTGAAACTCTGTCTCAGAAAAAAAAAAAAAAAAATGCAGATTCTGATTCAGGATCTTATGAAAATGCAGATTCTGATTCAGTAGGTCTGGGGAATGGAATAAGAATCTGCATTTCTAGCAAGCTCCCAGGTGATGCCAGTGCTGCTGGTTCCAATCACATGGAGTAGAAAGGTTTTATCCCAGAGGTAGCTCTCTACTCTTTGATAAATTGTAAAAATGAGCTTAGGGTTATATACACATTTGTTACACTTCACCAAGGCACTCTACTTCTCCCATTGGAAAATACACATACAAACGCGTACACACAAAGAATAATACAGAATAGTCAAAATAAAAGTCTGAGTCAACACTCTCCTTTCCCCGACAGTGATTCTCCAGTCATTTCAGAAGAGGATAGAAGACCTCCTCCAAGGCAAGGAAGAAGGACAGAAGACCTTCAGAAGAAGATAGAAAACCTCTCCAAGGCAAGGAGGCCTTGGACCTGTCTCCTGGGCCTCCTCGGACTTCCAGTCCATGCAGTGCTTGTTGAAACCTCATGTGTCTGATAAGCTGATGCCCATGCTCATAAGCTGTGGTGTTTCCATGGAACACACATGGGTACCTATCTTCCTAGATGTAGGATCTAACTGTTTCTTTGGGATGAAGCCATTCATTCATTCAAAAGGAAAGGCCTGGGCCAGGCACGGTGGCTGACACCTGTAATCCCAGTACTTGTGAGGCTGATGCCAGCTGATCATCTGAGCCCAGAAGTTCGGGACCAGCCTGGGCAATGTAGCGAGACCCCACTGTATAAGGACAAGCTTTACATAGTGTAGTGCTGCTGAAGAGCCACTCTGATTCGGCATCTCTTTTGGCAGAGTTGCAGAGAAGGATTCCCAGGAGTGGGGATGGTAATCTCACCCTCTCCTTTATCTCTGCCTGTCCTCAGGGACACTGTTTCTACAAAACATACAAAAATTAACAGGGTGTGGTGGCACACGCCTGTAGTCCCAGCTACTTGAGAGGCTGAGGCAGGAAGATTGACTGAGCCCAGGAGGTCGAGGTTGCAGTAAGCCATGATCGCACCACTGCACTCCAGCCTGGTCAATAGAGCAAGACCCTGTCTCAGACAAACAAACAAGCAAACAATAAATAAATAAAGTAAAAGGCAAAGCCCTTGCTATAACGAGTGATGTATTCTTCTTGAATAAAATCTGCAATGGAAAAATCTTGAAGTAAAGAACCCACAATCTGAATAACATGTGTGTGTTTGTGCAGCCAATATTCCTTCTGGGGCTCTTCTGGATGGGTAGATGAGGCTTGGTGTTTGTTCTCAAGAACCAGGCCAAGTAGAGAATGTGCCAGATGAAGGCACCTCTTTGATAGTAATTGCACTACAGGTGTCCCAAATCTGTTCCTGGCAGTGAGGGGTTAGTAATATGCTAATGAGTCTTCTCTGGGAGACCGATTTCTTTCAGGACAAATCATCTCCTCCATCCATTCCCACACCATAATGCCCATGGCAGGTCCTCTGTGTTGTTCCCTACCAGCTCCAACCAAGAATATGTGAAGAGGGCCACAAGGTCATTGACCTGTAAGAGGCAAGATCTTGGTTTTTTTTTTTTTTTTTGAGATGGAGTCTTGCTGTGTTGCCCAGGCTGGAGTGCAGTGGTGTGATCTCGGCTCACTGCAACTTCCGCCTTCCAGGTTCAAGTGACTCTCCTGCCTCAGCCTCCCGAGTAGCTGGGACTACAGGCGTGTGCCACCACACCCGGCTAATTTTTTGTATTTTTAGTAGAGACAGGGTTTCACTGTGTTAGCCAGGATGGTCTTGATCTCCTGAGCTCGTGATCTGCCTGCCTCGGCCTCCCAAAGTGCTGGGATTACAGGCGTGAGCCACTGCACTCGGCCAAGACCTTGGTTTTTAGCATGAACGCTCAGGTTTCGACTTACACTCATCCTTTAGGCCAGTGGATCTCAACGTTGGCTCCCCACTGGAATCACCTGGGAAGCTTTAACAATTACAGGTGCCTGGGTCCCACACCCACAGATTCCAGCTTCATTAGTCTGCAGTGATCATCCAAATCTCACTGCTTTTCTTAACAGATCCAGTCCCATGCAGCTGAGCCTTCTGCTTAAACAGCTGCAAAGGCCAGGCCTCCCTCCAATTTTTGGCTCTCCTACCCTGAAGCTGTTGGCATCACCTCTCCAGGAATTTTTTTAGGTGGAGGGCCCAAGAGAGGACTCTTCTCTATCTCAGGGTTAGACTGTCTATACACACTTACTAGGAAAGCATGGCCTGAGGCTTGCAGAGTTTTGTTTTTTCAAACTGAAATGATGAATTCTGGCCTGTAATGTATGACACGTGGCTGAGCAGAGCTGAAGAACTTACTGCCAGGTGGGGAAGGGAGAATGTGGCAGCAGTCACACTGTCTGCTTAAGGAGATCAACCTGTGTGTTGATTGCTGTGTAGGCCCTGGCAATTGATGCCTCAGGCCGAGGGAGCTCCTCTTCCAGATGTTTGCCTGCTAAGTTGTGTTTTCTCCCATCCTTCCCTGGTTCACTGGCTCCCTGCACAGGCAGACTTGGAGGGAATTTTCTCTGTTTTTGTTTGTTTGTTTGTTTGTTTGAGACTGAGTCTCACTCTGTCACCCAGGCTGAAGTGCAATGGCACAATCTCAGCTCACTGCAACCTCTGCCTCTCAGGTTCAAGTGATTCTCCTGCCTCAGCCTCCTGAGTAGCTGGGATTCACATGGCTAATTTTTGTATTTTTAGTAGAGACGGGCTTTTGCCATGTTGGCCAGGCTGGTCTCAAACTCCTGACCTCAAGTGATCTGCCCGCTTCAGCCTCCCAAAATGCTGGCATTACAGGGGTGAGCCACCATGCTTGGCCTTCTCTGTATTTATTTCCCCACTTTCAAGTAGCAACTAGCAGATCCATCACACTTCATGAACCAGGAAATGTACTTATTTATTAACACTCCCTTTTCAAAGTGTGAGAATATGTGTATGCTTCTTTGAGAAAGTGCTTTGTTGAGGAGAGAAAGCTGAGAAAATAAATAGTGGCCAAGTCTCTTAGGCTAGTGTTTCTCAGAAGGGCCATTGGATGGACTTAAGGGATATGCCTGTTAAAATGCAGATTCCTGGGCCTCACTCCAGGCCTCCTGAATCCAACCTCCAGGTGGAAGATTTGGGAACTGGCATTTTCATAAAACTTCTCGATTCTTACACTTAACCTCTCACTTAAGCATAGCTGCACAAATAGCCCTACTTATTGTCTTTTCTCTGTCTTCACATTTTTTCCCCTAAGTATTTATTTCTCCTTCTTTCCTGTTTACCTCCACCAGAGCAAAGGAAACTATTTAGTCCTACATAAGACGAACTCAGATGCATGCTGTGCTATTTGATAAACGCTGGTCCATTAAATGAATTATTAGTACACTCCCTTGAGAATTGGAAATCCAGGAGTGAGTACAGTCAAGAAGCTAATAGGCGGGAAGAGATGTGGAAGACAGCTCCCTGAATTCCTCGCCTGCCTGTGGATTATGCTACAAATAAAGCTCGCAGGTTGGTGGCTGATTAATCAATCTCTAAGAATGTTAATAATGAAGGCTCCAGAAAGATTCTTGACGGCCTTTTGAAAGGTACTTACATAATCACCATCCTGAGGGATAAGTACGTTCATTTCAGATGACTTGGCGCTCACGATCTCACAGTCTAAAGCATCTTCACTGAGGTATATGTGGCAACCTTCTGTCTTATTAATGGAAATTGTTGGTACTCTCCCCATTACCTGAAATAGGAAAAAATACTTGGGACCAAAGCAAAGAAACAGAAATAACAATGCCCTCGAATAAATACAATCTCAATTCCTCTTGGCTTTAGCTTGGGCTTAACCAAGCATTAGAATTCACTGGGTCAAAGCTGGGGAGGTGGGTTAATGGCAAAGTCTTCAGGCAGAATAGGACAGGTGTCACTCGGGGACAGAATGAAAAGACCACTGGCTCACGCTTGTAATCCCAGCACTTTGGGAGGCCGAGGCGGGCGGATCACGAGGTCAGGAGATCGAGACTACGGTGAAACCCTGTCTCTACTAAAAATATAAAAAAAAAATCAGCCGGGCGTGGTGGTGGGCGCCTGTAGTCCCAGCTACTCAGAGAGGCTGAGGCAGGAGAATGGCGTGAACCCGGGAGGCGGAGCTTGCAGTGAGCCGAGATCGCGCCACTGCACTCCAGCCTGGGCAGCAGAGCGAGACTCCGCCTCAAAAAAAAAAAAAAAAAAAAAAAAAAAGAAAAGACCACACAAGGGGATTCTCAAACCTCAGGGTCTCTTTCCCGAGATAAAATTAAGGGATTAATTTGGAAACAGCAGCTAGATGTTCAGAAAAAGCCTCACAACCCTGTTAGTGGATTCGAAACATGTATTTGATTCCATGATAAAAGAAACAAGATGCATTCACATTCATTTGCTTGAAATATTACTTTTGACACATCTCTATGAAACTAGGATTAAAAAAAGTTCTAATGTTGTCACTTACAAGTAAAACTATTCTTGAGTAAAAACTGAGTAGATTTTTCCTGAACTTAAATAAGAAACACCACCATTCTTTTCACAGAAGTCCTTTGCCAGATAAAAATCTCACAGTGGCTGAATTTGAGGCTTACATGAGATGAATGTCTAGGTATTTTGAAATGTATTCATTTCAGGAGACAAAACTGGGGGCTCGGCTCAGGACATTCATTATATAGATAAATAGGATCATACAAAAGCGGAGGCCATTCTTTGTATTGTTTATAAATATCGAAGTGCTATAAAAATTCTGATCAGTTTTAAATTTCTCTTCTAACAGTTTTCAGACATCCCCCCAAAATCTCCAAAAGGGCGAACTGTTTCCCCAAAGACCATATTACAACTCTATGATTTTCCTTCTTGTCATGGTAATTAAAGCGATAAAGACATCTCTTCTTTCACCGTGGAGAAAAGGCTGGATTGCAAACCAGGAGCAACTCTTGCTGATGGTGTGAGTGATGTAAAGAATTCCTTGTGGGGAGTCTGGCCAGGTCACTCTAGTTCTCTGTTTCCTCCTCTCTCTCCATAGAAACTGAACACTGAGTTGGAATTGAGCCCCAGTGCAAAAAAAAAAAAAAAAAAAAAAAAAAAAAAAAAAAAAAAAAAAAAAAAGCAGGGGTAGTTCAAGGTCAGGTACACATAGGGCTCTACCACAAATAATAATACGGCACATATATCTATATTTCAAGAATGTATCTGCAGTAATGTTTTGGTAATTTCTAAATGTCCTTTCTAAACTTTTTATTTATTTTTATTTTTTTGAGATAGAGTCTCGCTCTGTCTCTCAGGCTAGAGTGCAATGGCACCATCTCGGCTCACTGCAACCTCCACCTCTGGGGTTCAAGCGATTCTCCTGCCTCAGCCTCCCAAGTAGCTGGGATTACAGGTGTGAACCACCATGCCTGGCTGATTTTTTTGTATTTTTAGTAGAGATGGGGTTTCGCAATGTTGGCCAGGCTGGTCTCAAACTCCTGATCTCAAGTGATCCGCTCGCCCTGGCCTCCCAAAGGGTTGGGACTACAGGCATGAGCCACTGGACCTGGCCAGATTTTGGATTTTTTCATTAGGGATGCTCTATGTGTACTGGAATTTTAAGAATACCTCTGGTATGTCAGAATTTAATTTCCACAGCATTTTGGGCAGTACTGCATTTGAGTATGTAATAAACACGTCTTTCTTCCCTGGTAGCCTGTGAACACCTTGAGAACAGAGATTGTTTCTTATCAGGAGAGCTGGGCCGAAGAATAGCTCCTCTGCTGAGCGATGGGTGACGTGTATTTAAACGTGTTTCTGCATTAATATTGTTTTTCATGAACTTCTTTCTCCATAAAATTTAAAAAATTTCCATTGATTATCTTAGTCTCTTCTCTCCCCCATAATTTGTACTATCATCCTAGGATAGTTTGCCAAAAATAGGAATGCTGGGCCAAATCATATGAACTTTCATCCATTCCCCTTCTCCCCTCTTTTCAGTCTTTTAGTGTTATTGAAGTGAAATCTGCAAACATAAAACTCACCCATTTAATTTAATTTATTTTTTTTTTTTTTTGAGATGGAGTGTTTCTGTGTCACCCAGGCTGGAGTGCAGTGGTGTAACCTTGGCTCACTGCAACCTCTACTTCCTGGGTTCAAGTGGTTCTCCTGCCTCAGCCTCCTGAATAGCTGGGATTACAGCTGTGTGCCACCACACCCAGCTAATTTTATTTTATTTATTTATTTATTTTCTTTTTTTTTTTCACACCAAGCTAATTTTTATATTTTTATTAGAGACGGGGTTTCACCATGTTGGCCAGGCTGGTCTCGAACTCCTGAGCTCAGGTGATCCACCCACCTCGGCCTCCCAAAGGAGGGATTACAGGTGTGAGCCACCACACCTGACCAAATTCACCCACTTTAAGTGTACAACCCAATGATATTTAATAAATTTACAGAGCTGTGCAATCATCACTACGATCCAGTTTGAGAACATTTCTATCAGCCCCCAAATATCCCTAATGCCCATTTATAGTCAATCCCCATCCCCACCCCCAGGTAACTGCTCATCTACCTTCTAGTCCCATTATGACCAAGCCCTTTTAAAACAGTGTATTAAGTGTTTTAAATAGGTCGTGATATTCACTTGGTTTGAACATTCAAAAGTTCAAAAAATATTCAGAAAAATGTCTTTCTCTTGTCTCTGAGCCACATGGCCAAGTTTCCAGCTCTCCTGCACAGGTCACCATGGTTTATCCTTTCAGAGAGTATTTTTATAACACATGTCCATATCCTTAAAAATTATGATATATTTCAAACACAGAAACATATAGAAATAATATAACACGTACATAAGTACGTATATGTCCAACCACCAAACAGCTTTATAGACTATTACATTTTGGCTTATTTGCTTTTTTTTTTTTTAGGACTAAAATTTGGCAATATAGTTGAAGCCCCCAATCTGTACCATCCAACGCTTCATTCACCTTCTTCCTTCCCTCTCTAGATGTAACTCCTGTTCTGAATTTTGTGTTTGTCATTCACCAGGTCTGTCCATTAGGTGAGATGCCTGGGATGGCCACATGGAACTCTCATAAGCATATTTAATATGTATGTTATTGTTTTGCATGTTTTCAATTTTTTAATAAATGGATACATTATACAGAGCCTGCAATTCTGTAACTTGCCTTTATTGCTCAATGTTGTTTTTGAGATTTACCTATTTTTTTTTTTTTTTTTTTGAGATGGAGTCTCGCCCTGTCGCCCAGGCTGGAGTGCAGTGGCATGATCTCAGCTCACTGCAAGCTCCACCTCCCAGGTTTACGCCATTCTCCTGCCTCAGCCTCCCGAGTAGCTGAGACTACAGGCTCCTGCACCATGCCGAGCTATTTTTTTGTATTTTTTAGTAGAAATAGGGTTTCACCGTGTTAGCCAAGATGATCTCAATCTCCTGACCTCATGATCCACCTGCCTTGGCCTCTCTAAGTGCTGGGATTACAAGCATGAGCCACCATGCATGGCCTCTACTGCATTTTCTAAAACTTATTTGTGGTAGAAAGAAATGCTATTGATTTTTGCATGTTCATATTATACCATCTTGCTGAATTTTTTTTTAGTTTTATAGTCTCTTGAATCTCTTGGGTTTTATATAAAGGCACTTATTTTGTTGGGAAATAAGGACATTTTTGTCTCTTCCTTTTCCAGTTTTATCTCTCTCGATCACTATCTTATTGCACAGGTTAGAACTTTTTTTTTTTTTTTTTTGAGATGGAGTCTTACTCTGTTGCCCAGGCTGGAGTGCAGTGGTGTGATCTCGGCTCACTGCAAGCTCTGCCTCCTGGATTCATGCCATTCTCCTGCCTCAGCCTCTCAAGTAGCTGGGATTATAGGCACCCGCCACCGGGCCTGGCTTATTTTTTGTTTTTTTAGTAGAGACAGGGTTTCACCATGTTAGCCAGGATGGTCTCGATCTCCTGACCTCATGATTTGCCCACCTTGGCCTCCCAAAGTGCTGGGATTACAGGCGTGAGCCACTGTGCCGGGCCAGTTAGGACTTTTAATGCATTATTGAACAAGAAGCAATGACAGGAGGAATTCTCTTCTTGTTTCTGACTTTATTTTCTTTTTCTTTCTTTTTTTTTTTCTATGCGTATTCATTGCTGCAGAATTTTAATGGGAATTTTGAAGTTTCAAATGAAGTGTAATTTTTGCTATAGGAGTTCCACAGACACTCTCAGTTATGAAAGGTAGTATAACCCTTCTGACTTTTACCTAGGGTTATCAGATATAGATATATCTATAGATATATGTGTGCATATATATGTATTTACATGCGTACATTTAGAAGAATGAAATCATGCTCTACATAATGGTATAAGACAGTTACTTTCTCCTAATAAAATACAATAAATGTATTTCTAGATCACTTTAAAAAATGGTTACAGTGGGGCCGGGCACGGTGGCTCATGCCTGTAGTCCCAGCACTTTGGGAGGCCGAAGCGGGCGGATCACGAGGTCAGGAGATCGAGACCATCACGGTGAAACCCCATCTCTACTAAAAATACAAAAAATTAGCCGGGCTTGTTGGCGGGCGCCTGTAGTCCCAGCTACTCGGGAGGCTGAGGCAGGAGAATGGCATGAACCCAGGAGGCGGAGCTTGCAGTGAGCCGAGATCGCGCCACTGCACTCCAGCCTGGGCGACAGAGCGAGACTCTGTCTCAAAAAAAAAAAAAAATGGTTACAGTGGTTTATAGTTCTCCTTGAAGAGGTCCTTCACATCCCTTGTAAGTTGGATTCCTAGGTATTTTATTCTCTTTGAAGCAATTGTAAATGGGAGTTCACTCATGATTTGGCTCTCTGTTTGTCTGTTATTGGTGTATAAGAATGCTTGTGATTTTTGCACATTGATTTTGTATTCTGAGACTTTGATGAAGTTGCTTATCAGCTTAGGGAGATTTTGGGCTGAGACAGTGGGGTTTTCTAGATATATAATCAGGTCATCTGCAAACAGGGACAATTTGACTTCCTCTTTTGCTAATTGAATACCCTTTATTTCTTTCTCCTGCCTGATTGCCCTGGCCAGAACGTCACGTTGAATAGGAGTGGTGAGAGAGGGTATCCCTGTTTTGTGCCAGTTTTAAAAGGGAATGCTTCCAGTTTTTGCCCATTCAGTATGATATTGGCTGTGGGTTTGTCATAGATAGCTCTTATTATTTTAAGATACATCCCATCAATACCTAATTTATTGAGAGTTTTTATACCATTCAGAACATAGGCATGGGCAAGGACTTCATGTCTAAAACACCAAAAGCAATGGCAACAAAAGCCAAAATCGACAAATGAGATCTAATTAAACTAAAGAGCTTCTGCACAGCAAAAGAAACTACCATCAGAGTGAACAGGCAACCTATAGAATGGGAAAAAATTTTTGCAATCTACTCATCTGACAAAGGGCTAATATCCAGAATCTACAAAGAACTCAAACAAATTTACAAGAAAAAAACAAACAACCCCATCAAAAAGTGGGTGAAGGATATGAACAGACACTTCTCAAATGAAGACATTTATGCAGCCAACAGACACGTGAAAAAATGCTCATCATCACTGGCCATCAGAGAAATGCAAATCAAAACCACAATGAGATACCATCTCACACCAGTTAGAATGGCAATCATTAAAAAGTCAGGAAACAACAGGTGCTGGAGAGGATGTGGAGAAATAGGAACACTTTTACACTGTTGGTGGGACTGTAAACTAGTTCAACTATTGTGGAAGACAGTGTGGTGATTCCTCAAGGATCTATAACTAGAAATACCATTTGACCCGGCCATCCCATTACTGGGTATATACCCAAAGTCGTATAAATCATGCTACTATAAAGACACATGCACATGTATGTTTATTGCGACACTATTCGCAACAGCAAAGACTTGGAACCAACCCAAATGTCCATCAATGATAGACTGGATTAAGAAAATGTGGCACATATACACCATGGAATACTATGCAGCCATAAAAAAGGATGATTTCATGTTCTTTGTAGGGACATGGATGAAGCTGGAAACCATCATTCTCAGCAAAATATCCCAAGGACAAAAAACCAAGCACCGCATGTTCTCACTCATAGGAATTGAACAACGAGAACGCTTGGACACAGGAAGGGGAACATCATACACTGGGGCCTTTTGTGGGGTTGGGGGAGGGGGAGGGATAGCATTAGGAGATATACCTAATGTAAATGACGAGTTAATGGGTGCAGCACACCAACATGGCACATGTATACATATGTAACAAACCTGCATGTTGTGCACATGTACCCTAGAACTTAAAGTATAATAAAAAAAATGGTTACACAGTATTCCATTGTATGGAATTCAGAAGTTTTAAATTTTTAGGTAGACATATCTGCCTATCTGTTTGAAAATTTCCTCTGTTTCTTCTTGGTTTAAGATTTTTTTCTCCCTCCAAAAACATGATGAATATTTAGAACTTCCTATTTTCACGTTTTATACTTAATTTACTTGGTTGTGTATTTTGGATGTGATGTATTTACATTAAAAAAAAATGCTAACTCCTTATATATGGTTTCACCATTGCTACCTAAGCTTAAGTTCTGTAAGAATGAAAGAGAGCTTGAAATAAACTCTCTAAAATTAAGGTGTGTTTGTGGTATGTGTGTTAGGTTGCATTCTTTCCAAGATACTTTTCAACTGTAACACTATGATTGCATGACTATGGCTGAACATGTACTCTCACCTCTGCCATCAAATATTACTTCACTGTTGTTACTTCTAGTTTTTTAAAATTAAAAATAATGTAAAGTGGGAAAAAGCATGGTTCTTTACATAGGAACTCCCACCATCCAAAATAGCTCTTCAGAAAGTGTGGTCTCATTAAGTTTCTATGAACCACGATAATCCTTGAAGTACCGGGCTTTTTCTGAAGATGAGTGACCTCCTTAAAATTTTCATGCATAATAGTTTGGAGAGAAAGCAGTGTTATTAAATGAATAACTGTAGTGATCAGAAATACTAAACTGGGGCTGGGTGCTGTGGCTCATGCCTGTAATCCCAGCACTTTGGGAGGCCGAGGCAGGCAGACCACTTGAGGTCAGGAGTTTGAGACCAGCCTGCCCAACACGGTGAAACCCTGTCTCTACTAAAAATACAAAAAATTAGCTGGGCCGTGGTAGTGGTCACCTGTAATCCCAGCTACTCAGGGGGCTGAGGCATATGTGAATCACTTGAACCTGGGAGGTGCAGGTTGCAGTGTGCCAAGATTGCGCCACTGTACTCCAGCCTGGGCCACAGAGCGACTCCGTCTCAAAAAAAAAAAAAGAAAAAGAAAAAGAAAAAAAAAGATAGAAGTTATAATTGGCCAAAACCAAGAAGTCCTTTAGATTTTGGCATATCACAAAATTCCATGTGGCTAAATCAAAATTATTAAAGATTTTAATTCACAGATTTTCTTCTGTTTTGCAAATTCAACTCCAACCCTACTTCTCAGGTTGTTTTTCTGATGATTTCACTGATTCTTTAGAAAAACTTTTCCTCCTCATGATCTAGGACCAATTTTTCCTGAGAAAAAAGTTCTCTTTGGAATGGTGCTAATCATACTAGGAGATTGTCACAGTATTTTTATTTATGCATTAGTTGATTCACTCAAATCATATACTCATCAAACATTTACTGGACGCCTACTATGTGCAGGTACTGTGCAAGTTTCTGGGGCTATGAAGATTACTTAGCTGTCCTTTTTTTATTTTTTTTTATTTTTTCGAGACAGAGTCTCTCTCTATTGCCCAACTGGAGTGCAGTTGTGCAATCTCAGTTCACTGCAACCTCTGCCTCCCAGGTTCAAGTGATTCTCCTGTCTCAGCCTCCCAAGTAGCTGGGACTACAGGTGCCTGCCACCACGCCAGGCTAATTTTGTTTTTGTATTTTTAGTAGAGACGGGGTTTCCCTGTGTTAGCCAGGATGGTCTCCATCTCCTGACCTCGTGATCCGCCCGCCTCGGCCTCCCAAAGTGCTGGGATTACAGGCATGAGCCACCATGCCCGGCCTCAAGGCTCCTTCTTGCAGGCAGAGTGGATGGTCTGTGCAAGGCCGCAGCTTACAGCGTGGTTGGAAAGGCTGCTTATTACAGCGTGGTTGGAAAGGCTGCTTATTACAGCGTGGTTGGAAAGGCTCTGCTTACCTGGATTTGAATGTCCTGGGAGTTGATCACTTCCACAATGCCCACCACATTGTCAAACACCAGGCCGAGCTTCTTACAGTTGTCTGTGGGGAGAAAAAACACACCAAAAAACCAACTCCACTAAATACATACAGCTTGTTTATAAAACATCATAATAACCATAGAGCCATAATTCTGCCCTACCAATTATAATGGAGTTTACTTTCCCTTTTATCTGAAGAGTTGATTTTTCGCATTTGAAAATGTAAGCCACTTGTTTCAGCTCAGTCTCTGAAATCACAAGGTCATTCCTGTCCTCTTGGTACTCCTAGAATTAAGACAAATACAAATATTAAACATCAGCATGTATAAACAGAATCCACTGCACACTGAAATTACTACGAGCTCAGCATGAAGTATGGCTTTGCAATATATTCTTTCGGAACCATCTCCTTATAGATGAAACCACAGGTCTTACTCTGTCATTGTTAGGATGGGAAAAACCGAACCACTTCTTGGAAGCAAGTCAGTATCTCTTTGTAAACATCAGGTATCAGGCACCCTAGCAGGTGGGAGGCTGGAGCAGGGATGTGAGAGCTTTTTGTTGAGGCCTTGATACCAAGTCTGGACTTGATGCTGCAGCAAAACCTGCTGTGTCAAACAGGAGTTGGGCAAACAGGCTGGTGAAGGGTCACAGCAGTGGTCTAAGCCCATTGTGTTTTCAAGGCGATGACAACTCTCCAGGGACTTCGGTCCTTCATCTTTAGGGAAGCCCTCCAGATCAGAAGGAGACAACGGCTTTCACTCCCATTTGAAGTGTCTATGTCCTGCTCATACACTTAGCCCGGGCAGTGGGGGGTGGCAGCAGTAGGGTACAGAGGTATCAATCCCTTCCATCCATGGGACTGAACGAAACATCTCACAGCACATCAGAGTGGGGCACAGACTTCCCAGTTCCATATATTAATGGTCTGTCTTGCTGCCTGATTAAAAGCTTATAGAAAGAATAGCTAAATTCATAGAGACATAAAGTAGAATGGTAATTGCCAGGGGCTGGGAGGGGTGCGGGGGGAGAAATAGGGAGCTATTGTTTAAGGGTACAGACTTTTGGTTCCGCAAGATGAAGAGTTCTGCGGTAGGTGGTGGTGGTGGCAGCATAACCATGTGAACAGACTTAATGCCACTGAACTGGACAGTTAAACATGGTGAACAGTCCATTTTATGCTACGTGTATTTTACCACCACTTACAAAATAATTTAAAAAGTTGAAGAAAAGAATGCATGAGAACCTGTGAAAATAAAGTTTATAGAAGCATTCAGAAACACCCTGGTTTCTACTCTAGCCAGTAGTTTTTGCCTCTGTCACTTCACTTTGGTGGTTAATGGGTACAAACGTATAGTCAGAAGGAATAAATTCTAACTTTCGACAGCAGAGTAGGGTAACTATAGTTAACAACACTGTCTTATATATTTCAAAATAGCTAGAAAAGAGGCCTCAAAATGTTTCCATCACATAGAAATGATAAATACTCAAGGTAATGGACACCCTAAATATCCTGACTTGATCATTACCCATTCTTTTTTTTTTTGAGACAGAGTCTCACTCTGTCACCCAGGCTGGAGTGCAGTGGCATGATCTCGGCTCGCTGCAACCTCCACCTCCCGGGTTCAAGTGATTCTCCTGTCTCAGTCTCTCAAGTAGCTGGGATTACAGGCATGTGCCACCATGCCTGGCTAATTTTTGTATTTTTAGTAGAGATAGGGTTTCACCATGTTGGTCAGGCTGGTCGTGAACTCCTGACCTCAGGTGATCCTCCCAAAGTGCCGATCATTTCACATTCTATGCATGTAACAAAATATCACAGGTACCCCATAAGTATGTACAAATGTTATGTATCAATAAAAAAATTAAAAAAAAAATCCTTCAGATCTTGGTAAATGGTTTGGCTGTTGGTCCTTTCATTGGCGTGTGTCAGGAAAGTAAAGGTTAAAATGCTTCACTTACCACTCTCCATTTCTTTCCTTCCAACTCCAACACTGGGGCGTGTTTTTGAGAAGGATAAGATTTAGGAGATGTGGGACTTGGTGTGTGACTTTTGGTGGGAGATCGAGTTTGCCCTCCTTGAGCCCGCAGGCTGGGATTTTTGTATGTCTTCTGGTCATCTGTGACATGGCGGAGCCCTAGGAGGACAACACACATGGACACATTTATTTTATGCAAAGGGAAATGGCTCTAACTTGCTAGATCAACACGATGTAAATAAAGAGCACAAGAACTTTTGGTAAAATGCCACTTTCAAAACAGTCTAGTGCTTTCTCCAAGTCAGGATGCAGGAGCTGAGTCCTGTACAAGTTTAGAGTTGACAGAAGCACTGTAAGTTGTTTTTTTTTTTTTTGAAATGGAGTCTCGCTCTGTCACCTAGGCTGGAGTGCAGTGGCATGATCTCGGCTCACTGCAACCTCTGCCTCCTGGGTTCAAGTGATTCTCCTGCCTCAGCCTCCCAAGTAGCTGGGATTACAGGCACGCACCACCACGCTCGGCTAATTTTTGTAGTTTTAGTAGAGACGGGGTTTCACCATGTTGGCCACGCTGGTCCTCGAACTCCTGATCTCAGGTGATCTGCCCCACTTGGCCTCCCAAAGTGCTGGGATTACAGGCGTGAGCCACTGCACTGGCCAAGTTTATTTTTTTATTTTTATTTTTTTAATTTGAGGAACCTCTTCTGTTGGGAGATAAAATAATAGATAAAAATTCTGCAAAGAGCAAACCACCTCATGAAAAAGGATCGTGTCTTACTTCTTCTCTTACGGCTAAATCATTCTCCAGACACAGCCTAAAAGGCTAGGCCATTCCAGTGAGTATATATCAGGATATGGAATTGACTTTATGAATCCATTCCTTTATTTTGCAAATGAGTTTCACAGGGCACAGCAGAACCAGTTGGAGCCAGAGAAAAATTTAGAATTTTGGAGTCTTAGCTCCAAGCCCAGCATAGTGGGATATAATTCTTTGACAAGCCTGCACACTGCTTCAGGACAGAGGAGCTAATGTTTGCCATTTTTATTTATTTACTTATTTATTTATTTAGAGACAAGGTCTCACTCTGTCACCCAGGCTGGAGTGCAGTGGTGCGATCTCAGCTCACTGCAGCCTCCACCTCCTGGGCTCCCACCTCAGATTCCTTAGTAGCTAGAACTGCAGGTGTGTGCCACAATGCCCAGCTAACTTCTGTTAATTTTTGGTAAAGATGGGGTCTCACTATGTTGCCCAGGCTTGTCTTGAACTCCTGGGCTCAAGCAATAGGCCTGCCTTGGCCTCCCAAAGTGCTGTGATTACAGGCGTGAGCCACCGTGCCCAACCTGCCATTTTTATTTCACTTGATCTTGATGCCTTGGTTGTGGACAGTGATGTGGAAGCACCGGGGGCTAAAGCAAGGATGCAGCACGGTGGTCTATTTAGAACCCAGAGTCTCTGAATACTTCTTTCTGGTCTACACAGTGACCCCCTGAGCCCGTCTGCACGGACGTAAGGAACATAGCAGGCTCCTGTCTTCCCAGCACCAGCTCCCCCTCTCCCTGCATGCTGGAGGCGGGGATGGAGTGATGTATCCATCACTGGGGCTCCAGCGGCTCTTTGTGTCTGGGAGCCAGAGGGAAAGCGAGGCAGCTTCAAGGTCTTGTTTTCTCTCTTACCTTTTGTAATTGCTTCTCCCTGGTTAAGTTGGGCAAATAAAGCTGAGCGTGAAGGAGAAGATTCCTCTTTTTTGCCTTCATTCTCAAAAAGTGGAGGTGGCCCTGGAGGAGGCGGAGGAGGAGGGGGTGGAGGAAGGCCAGGCCCAGAGGAGAGGACAGAAAACACTGATACTGTGGATGCTACAGGACCCTGAGAAGACAGAAGACAGAGCGTTGCATTGAGACTGCGCCCTTGCTGGGATTTTGCCTGAGTGAGTCAAAACCTGCTGCCAATGAGGGAGTGGGGTTGAAACCTGAGCAAAGGCTCCCAGAGGGCACACCTGTGCATCATGGGTCTGTTTGGGAGGATCTGAACTATGGCAGCTCCAGCTTGGGAACGTGGAACATGACTTAGCTGTGTGGCCCTGTCAGTAGGATCTGTGTGGCAATGAGCCCTGCTGCCAAATCAGAGGCAAACGAGCCATACTCCCAAGTCCAGGTCCAAGGCTCAGGATCTAAATGACACTGGGCCTTGGCCAATTTAGAATCACAAGAAAAAAGTGACCCAACTGATAAAACGATTAGCTCTTTTGAGACACTGGAAACTGTAATCACCAATGGGGTGTGGGGAAGGGTAAAAATATTCAGTGGTGATTGGATGTTTCCGAACCTTTTTAAGCAGTGAAAGAGAGATACAGAAACTCTCTGGACCTGATTTTCCAAATATGCCTGCCACAAACTGACCCCCAAACAAGGAGCATATGTGACCGAGATGCTTGTCAAACCCGAAGGTAATGAGGGTCCAGGATCCATATGACTTTTCATCAAATGTTGGCTGTTAGTGAACCAACTAAAAATTAGATTCTTCCTGATCCAAGAGCTATGGTTATTCTTATTTTCACTGCTGTGTAAAGCACAACCTTTATTTTCGGTATGAAAGCCTAACAAATTCAAATGGCAATAAGACGTGATAGACAAGAGAGACTTGCTTTAGTTCAGTTTTGCTTTTTTTTAAGGAGACGGTCTCACTCTACTGCCCAGGCTGTGTGCAGTGGTGTGAAAATAGCTCACTGCAGCCCCAAACTCCTGGGCTCAAGCGATTCTCCTGCCTCAGCCTCCTGAATAGCTGGGACAACAGGCATGTGCCACTCTAACTGGCTAATTTTTAATTTGTTTTTTTGCCACTCTAACTGGCTAATTTTTATTATTTTTTTTTTTTGGTAGAGATGAGGTCTCACTATGTTGCCCAGGCTGGTCTTGAACTCCTGGCCTTAAGTAATCCTCCTGCCCTGGCCTCCCAAAGTACCAGTTTTAATATTTTGGAAAATATCCAAAATATTGTATATCTGTGATATTTTCACAGAACTTAAAATTGGTAGGATAGAAACACACATATACTACAAACTTGGCCTATATACTGTTTTACTTTTATTTATTTATTTTTGAGATGGAGTCTTGTTCTGTTGCCCAGGCTGGAATGCAGTGGCATGATCTCGGCTCCCTACAACATCAGTCTCCCAGGTTCAAGCAATTCTCCTGCCTCAGCCTGTCGAGTAGCTGGGATTAAAGACATGCACCACCAAGCCCAGCAATTTTTTCTTTTTTTTTCTTTCTTTTTTGAGACGGAGTCTCGCTCTGTCGCCCAGGCTGGAGCGCAGTGGTGCAATCTCGGCTCACTGCAAGCTCAGCCTCCCAGGTTCACGCCCTTCTCCTGCCTCAGCCAAATTTTTGTATCTTTAGTAGAGACAGGGTTTTGCCATGTTGGTCAGGCTCGTCTCGAACTCCTGACCTCAAATTATCCACCCACCTCAGCCTCCCAAAGTGCTGGGATTACAGGTGTGAGCCACTGGGCCCAGCCCTGTTTTACTTTTGAACCCTCAAGTAGAACTGTATACCTATAATAGGAAACTATAAACAAATTCAATAGTCATGAAGCTTAAAAAATTGGGAGTAATGGAAATGTGGCTTGGACTCATCAATTTTCAATATCAAATATGAAAGGTAAAACATTACATAAGTGCCAAATGTTAATGAAAACAGAATATCCTTATTGTCATAAACAATTTAGTATTATGCAGTATCAAAATCAGCGATTCTTAATCTGTAGTAGTTTTCAGTTAAAAACAAAACAAAACAAAACATGCTGGCTTGGGCATGGTGGCTCACGCCTGTAATCCTAGCACTTTGGGAAGCTGAGGAGGGTGGATTGCTTGGATCACTTGAGCCCAGGAGTTTGAAACCAGCAAAGTGAGACCCTGTCTCTACAAAAAATACCAAAAATTAGCTGAGCATGGTGACGCATGCCTGTAGTCCCAGCTACTGCGGAGGCTGAGCTGGGAGGATCACGTAAGCCTGCAGTGAGTTGAGATCAGCCACTGTACCCCAGCCTGGAAAACAGAGAGTGAGACCCTGTCTCAAAGCAAAACAAAACAAAAAAACACGCTATTTTCAAAGTACTTATATAATTCCTATTAAGTGTAGAATTACCCTGAAAATAAAATATAATTGTCTTATTCAGAATGCATGTTTTAGAAACCCTGCAGGCTGGAGGGCTCATCTCCTGAAGATTTAATTTGCAATGGTCTTTGTTTCTAAGAAAGAGCAGCCTAATTCCATCAGGTTTCTTAGGTCAAGTAGAAAATGATTTCACAGTTCCTGAGACTGACCATTTTTCTCACCAGTATTTGAAATGTTTTCTATGTTACTGGGATAAAATTTGAGAATTTGCTCTGAATCAGAAAGAGAGTATAATATAAGCTTTGGACATCAAACAGTATTCTAGTCCTCAGACACTGAGAACCACGAAGTATTACTTTTACTCATAAGCACATCATAACTCATACAGCCGGTGAAGGGACAGCCCCTTCCCCCAACATCTGAAACACTGCAGCTTTATAGTCCTATTTTGTGTAAAGGGAAGACGATGCTAGCTTCTAAATCTTAGAATGATTTAGATGGTTCCCTAGCTCTCAGAATTCACAGTCTCTCTCCAAGAGCCATTAAAAGACACTGAAACTAAAAAGCCACATATTCAGCTTTTTGGAACTTTGATACATTCAGATGGCTGGCCCAGGAATGCGAGACAAAGGATTTAATGCTACAAAGTAGAAAATAAAAGCCAAAACATAAGGGAACTCAGGACCAGTTGAAACTCCGTCTTGGACTAATCCTTTGTATGTCCTGGCTCATTCCCATATCAGCCCCAGCAAGAGCACAATACCGGGCTCTTGTTTCCAAGGTTACTTTTCAATTAGTATTCAGGCGCTTTACCGTACAGTGGACTCGAAATCAAACTGATTAGATGTTCCCTTCACTGGATCTCCGTGAGCTGCCCCTTGCAGAGTCACTTATCTTTGCCTCCGTCTCTTCTCATTTTGTGGGAGATTACAGCACATGACACGGGAACTTTCTACATTCTCCTCTGTCTGGCCACAAGTGGAATCACAGCCTGACACTGTCTTCAGATGTCCCAAGAAAAAACAGAGAGGAGGCTGGGCGCAGAGGCTCACACCTATATGTAGTCCCAGCACTTTGGATGGCAGAGCCGGGTGGATCACCTGAGGTCAGGAGTTCAAGACCAGCTTGGCCAACATGGTGAAACACTGTCTCTACTAAAAATACAAAAATTAGCTGGGTGTGGTGGCTCACGCCTGTAATCCCAGCACTTTGGGAGGCCAAAAGTTCCAAAGAAGACTAGGTTGTGTCACAGAAATACTCTTGTGGGTGGAGGAGGCAGCGACATAGGCATCTGTATTTTTTGACCTTCCCTAGGTGATTCCAATCTGTAGACAAGTTTGGGAATAACCATTCTTTCCTATATGCTGAAATTAATCTTAATTATGACAACCATATCACTGGGACTGTACTGAAATATCTCTTTAACAGAAAATATGGCAGGAAATCAGAAAGGCTGTTTCAATTCAATATTAAATGGCCAGTCAATGGTAAAGACATTATTGAATCACATATCTGCTTGATTCTAAAGACTTCTTCAGGGAAATCTTTTATGCTATATTTGGACTTAAAAAAAAAAAAGTCATGGCCAGGCACGGTGGCTCACGCCTATAATCCCAGCACTTTGGGAGGCCGAGGCGGTGGATCACCTTAGGTCAGGAGTTCAAGACCAGCCTGACCATCATGGCGAAACGCCGTCTCTAGTAAAAATACAAAAATTAGCCCGGCGTGGTGGCAGGCACCTGTAATCCCAGCTACTCAGGAGGTTGAGGCAGGAGAATCACTTGCACCTGGGAGGCAGAGGTTGCAGTGAGCCAAGATCGCGCCACTGCACTCCAGCCTGGGTGACAAGAGTGAGATTCCATCTCAAAAAAAAAAAGTCATTAGCCAAATTAAGGCAGGTCTGGGCTACCTTGACTCATATGTAGCGCAGCCTGTGGGCCTCCAGATAGAATACATATGACAGAAGTATTGGGAAGTGGTGTAATATCTGGCTCAGCTTTTATCTCCACAACCCCTTGTTCCATCCCCCGATGCCTTTTAGCAGTTGACTGAGCTCCTACAGCACCTCTGGAACCAGTCTTGATCCTATGGGAATATAAGATGTCTTGTGCTTTGACAATTAAGTCACTCTGGATGCTGGTTTTGTTGTGACTCTGTGCCCTGCTTCTAGAAATTGGCCTCTTGCCTCATTCATTTTTCCTGAGTACCCACTGGTTGCAGTAGTGGGGTACATGTACCCAGATCTTGACTCTCCGTCTAAGGCTCAAGTTGTTCTGAGATAGGGTTGTGACCTGTCTTTTGGAGACTAGAGATTGAACAACACGATCCCTCAGGGTGATTTCCTTTTAAAGATAGACTCTCATGGCAGAGGTAACGTATCAGGTTGTCTAAACTGGATGAGAAGGAAAGGATCAGATCAGAACCTGCAGCCTTGGGTGCCCATCGAGTGATCCACTACTTCTCCATCCCAGTGGGCAACTGTAGGAGAATGGGCTCTGTGGGACAGCAGAGCTCACAGGAGAGGGGGCACGGGCAGAGGGCATATTTTGTATCCTTTACAGTCTGAGTTAGGTCAGTCTAGAGATACAGAAGGATCGCTCCCAGATGGGCAAACTTGTCTAGGAGGTGCCAAGAACGAGGGCTAGGAAGAGCCTCTGAACTAACAGTACCTGCCCAGGAACCCGACTGAGATGGGTAAGACATGACAGGGTTCTCTTCTGTACCATTTACCAGTGATAGTCTTGAGAAACTGCAGCCATAGCCTGCAGACTGCATTCGGGCCTCTGCAGAATGAACACAAGCTATGTGGTTGGATCTGCACATGGAGAATTCAACAAAGACACCAAATAAAAGATGTTGTTTACTTGTAAATTATCAGAATATTTCTGGTCCTTCTCAAAAGAAGCCTTTTCTTAATAACAAATTCTTTTACAGTATGTTTTATCCTAACAATTAGTTTCATTTTATTTCTACAATGTAGACTCATACATCTAAAAGCTTCCAGGACCTACAGGATTCTGATGTCACGTGACTTGCACAAAGCCACAGGGACAGGAAAGTGAAGTTGAGAACTGAATGGAGGTATCCCGGCCTAGGAGCCTGAAGGGAGACAGACTTAACCTTAGTTAAGGAGCAGTGATCCATACACAAATGCTTTTTTAAAAAACAACTTTGTTATGTTGATGAAATGAGTCACTTAAGTATCTTAACGCCTCAGACTGGGAATAATGAAAAAGTACATTCTATTGGAGTCATTGTAACAATGGCTTACAACTTAAAAAAATGAGGCTGGGCGCGGTGGCTCACGCCTGTAATCCCAGTACTTTGGGAGCCCGAGGTAGGTGGATCACGAGTTCAGGAGATCAAGACCATCCTGGCCAACAGGGTGAAATCCCATCTCTACTAAAAATACAAAAATTAGCTGGGTGTGGTGCACACGCCTGTTGTCCCAGCTACTAGGAAGGCTGAAGCAGGAGAATCGCTTGAACCCAGGAGGCAGAGGTTGCAGTGAGCTGAGATCACGCCACTGTACTTCAGCCTGGTGACAGAGGGAGACTCCGTTTCAAAAAAAAAAAAAAAGAAAAAAAGAAAAGCTGCACATCTATGATTTTAAATGCCCATATTCAGAGTACAAAAGTTCACTTCTGTTGCAAGAACACAGCACAACGCCTAAAAATGCTGCATTTAAGGTCTATCAAGATTAATTCTGAGAGCAGATATTCAATTATATACTTTTTTTTTAATTGGCACAAAGACTTTTTAAAAAGCTACTGTACTGCAAATCCCTTTCTCTAAGTTAATTTCAGCTGTCCTGGGAACAGCTGCCTCCTCTATTTTTAAATATATGAACTGTAGCTATAAAATAATGAAACCAATATGCAGCGTGTGGAAGGTTTGTGATTTTTTTGGATACATATACTATATATAAGTATACTCTATGTAATATAGTTCTATACTAATGTACATCAAAATTTGCTTTCATTAAATGTTACTTCTTGAAATACTAATCGCTTTATTACTTTAGATTTTATTAGGAAAGGGAAAACACTTCCAAGTTCTTTTTTTTTTTTTTTTTTGGTGGGGGTGTCGAGATGGAGTTTCGCTCTTGTTGCCCAGGCTGGAGTGCGATGGTGTGATCTCGGCTCACCGCAACCTTCACCTCCCGGGTTCAAGCGATTCTCCTGCCTCAGCCTCCCGAGTAGCTGGGATTACAGGAGTGCACCACTACGCCCAGCTAATTTTTTGTATTTTTAGTAGGGACAGGGTTTCTCCATGTTGGTCAGGCTAGTCTTGAACTCCTGACCTCAGGTGTTATGCCCGCCTCAGCCTCCCAAAGTGTTGGGATTACAGGCGTGAGCCACCACGCCTGGCCAACTTTTTTTTTTTTTTTTAGAGTATCGTCATTGCCCCAGGTGGATCATTGCCGATCACTCACTGCAACCTCCACCTCCTGGTTCGGTTCTCTAATTTTTTTGAATTTTTAGTAGAGAAGGGGTTTCACTATGTTGGCCAGGCTGGTCTCAAACCCCTGGCCTCATATTATTCACCCACCTCGGCTTCCCAAAGTGTGGGGATTACAGGCGTGAGCCACTGTGCCCTACCTAAACTCTAAGATTTTCGAACCCAGCTGGGCGTGGTAGCTCACACCTGTAATCCCAGCACTTTGGGAGGCCGGGGCTGGCGGATCACCTGAGGTCAAGAGTTCGAGACCAGCCTGGCCAACATGGTGAAACCCTGTCTCTACTAAAAATACAAAAATTAGCCAGGCATGGTGGCACACACCTGTAATCCCAGCTACTCAGGAGGCTGAGGCAGGAGAATCACTTGAACCCGGGAGGCGGAGGTTGCAGGGATCCCAGATTGCGCCACTGCACTCCTGCCTGGGGGATAGAGTGAGATTCTGCCTCCAAAAAACAAAAAAAAACAAAAAAAGATTTTCAAACCCAACAATAGAGGTAGTAGAGAATTTGGTTTGAGTAGAATCTAAGTCTTAATAGTTGGATTAAAAGTGAATTGAATAACTAAGGCTGCTTTGTCAGTCCACTGAACAAACATTTACCAAGGGCTACCTTGCTGGGAATGGGGTACTCGATGAGGAAACAGGCATATGTTCTGTTTTTTAAGAAGCTCACAATCTAGTGGAGGTGGCAAATGCACAAAGAAGTAATTGTAGATGAAGTGTGATATGAGTCACACATCACATGAATGAGGGATGCTGGGGTGCAAAGGTGGAAGTGACCAACTGTCCTCAGGACGGTATGGGTGATTTGCAGGTATCTTTATCCTAAAAGGAGAAGCTGAAGGGCTTTAAGCATGAGGGGAATGTATATAGATAACATTGATCTCCAACTTTAAGTACAGGTCAGGCAACCTATTAGTGTTCTTAACCATTTTTAAGAAGCAGAGGCCACTCTTTTTCTGGCTGGAACCATGGAAGGTGTAGAAAAGAAGAAGAAGGTTCCTGCTGTGCCAGAAACCCTTAAGAAAAAGCGGCTGGGCGCGGTGGCTCACGCCTGTAATCCCAGCACTTTGGGAGGCCGAGGCGGGTGGATCACGAGGTCAGGAGATGGAGACCACGGTGAAACCCTGTCTCTACTAAAAATACAAAAAATTAGCCAGGCGCGGTGGCGGGCGCCTGTAGTCCCAGCTACTCTGGAGGCTGAGGCAGGAGAATGGCGTGAACCCGGGAGGCGGAGCTTGCAGTGAGCCGAGATCACACCACTGCACTCCAGCCTGGGCGAGTGTGAGACTCTGTCTCAAAAAAAAAAAGAAAAAGGGAAGGAATTTTGCAGAGCTGAAGATCAAGCGCCTGAGAAAGAAGTTTGCCCAAAAGATGCTTCGAAAGGCAAGGGGGAAGCTTATCTATGAAAAAACAAAGCACTATCACAAGGAATATAGGCAGATGTGCAAAACTGAAATTCGAATGGCGAGGATGGCAAGAAAAGCTGGCAACTTCTATGTACCTGCAGAACCCAAATTGGCGTTTGTCATCAGGATCAGAGGTATCAATGGTGTGAGCCCAAAGGTCTGAAAGGTGTTGCAACTTCTTCCCTTTGTCAAATCTTCAACAGAACCTTTGTGAAGCTCAACAAGGCTTCAATTAACATGCGGAGGATTGTAGAGCCATATATTGCATGGGAGTACCCAAGTCTGAAGTCAGTAAATGAACTAATCTATAAGTGTGGTTATGGCAAAATCAGTAAGAAGCGAATTGCTTTGACAGACAAGGCTTTGATGGCTCCATCTCTCGGTAAATACGGCATCATCTGCAGGGAGGATCTGATTCATGAGATCTATACCATTGGAAAACGCTTCAAAGAAGCAAATAAATTCCTTCAAATTATCTTCTCCACGAGGCGGAATGAAGAAAAAGACCACCCATTTTGTAGAAGGTGGAGATGCTGGCAACAGGGAGGACCAGATCAACGGGCTTATTAGAAGAATGAACTAAGGTGTCTGCCATGATTATTTTTCTAAGCTGGTCAGTTAATAAATAGTACCTGCTCTCAAATTGAAAAAAAAAAAAAAAAAAAAAAGCAGGAGACCAAAAAAGTGAAAAAAATATCACCTGACGGTCTCTTTGAACAGGTGGATTATGTTGCTTACAGAACAATTTTTGTTAAGATGTTTCCTCCACAGAGCTAGCTTAGTGGTAGCACTGTTGTGAGCCACCTGTCTTTACATATTTGTGGAGATTGTACATAAAGCCACAAAATGAAACAGCTGACATGCCGTGGCACTGTTCATGGGTGTTTCCTCTCCCTCATCCCTCCTTTATGAGCCCCTCCTCAAACTGTCCTTCCTGGACACAACAAACACACACTCCCTTCTGTTTGTCGGTTAGATTCTCTTTAACTGCCCATCTCTGAACCATCCTGGCCCAATAACCACCCGGCTTATCATTAATGATCTCTAGGTAGCAGTGACAACTTATAGGTGTCCAATTATACACTTTAAAAGCAGTTTAGGCCCAGTGCAGTAGCTCATCCCAGTAAAGTAAAGTAATTCCAGTACTTTGGGAGGCTGAAGTGGGAGGGTCACTTGAGCTCAGGAGTTAGAGATCAGCACAGGCAACATAGTGAGATCCTGCCTCTACTAAAAGTAAAAAAAATTAGCCAGGTGTGGTGGTTATGTGCCTGTGGTCTCAGCTACCTGGGAGCTGGGAGGCTGAGGTGGGAGGGTTGCTTGAGCCTGGGAGATTGAGCTGCAGTGAGCTATGATGGCACCACTGCACTCTAGCTGGGAGACAGAGACCCTGTCTCAAAAACTAAAAGCAGTTTCAAAATCACAAAGCCATTTCAATCACAAATACACTTACATCTTCATGGTACAACTATAGAGACTAACAATGCCTTACAACGGAACTTTTTTTTTTTTTTTGGTCTCACTATGTTGCCCAAGCTGGTCTCCAACTCCTGGGCTCAAGAGAGCCTCCCACCTCGGCCTCCCAAAGAGACAACTGAATATTTTAATAAAATACTGTTTATTAATTTTTCCAAAGACAAAGAATCCCAAATGGCCTTGTGTAATATGGAACATAAAACACGAACACGACAAGCCTCTCCTATAGCATAATAGGAGGGAGTGATTAAAAGAAAGAACTGCCAGTTTTAGAACAGACCTAATGTTTTATACACATAAATCAGATGGTCTTCCTTCACAAATTCATATTCTAGGGTGTGTTTATATATATATATATAAATATATATATATATATTTCCTTTTTTTTTTTTTTTTTGAGACGGAGTCTTACTCTGTTGCCCAGGCTGGAGTGCAGTGGCCCAATCTCGGCTCACTGCAAGCTCCGCCTCCCAGGTTCATGCCATTCTCCTGCCTCAGCCTCCTGAGTAGCTGGGACTACAGGCGCCTGCCACCATGCCCGGCTAGTTTTTTGTATTTTTAGTAGAGACGGGGTTTTACCATGTTAGCCAGGATGGTCTCGATCTGCTGACCTCGTGATCTGCCTGCCTTGGCCTCCCAAAGTGCTGGAATTACAGGTGTGAGCCACCGTGCCCGGCCAGGGTGTGTTTATATTTTCAATGTCAAAACTAATTTCTTTCTATTTTACGTAAGATGTACATTGATCAATAACTTAGTGAAACTGACACCTTTCCAAATTTGTTAATTTCCATAATAACTAGCAAATTTTACATTCATATTTATAGCAGACTTTTATTAGAAGACAACTATAGTCAAGTAAAAAGGCTGCACATAAAACTAAAAGATGATTATCCTGTATAATGGGAGTGTAACTGAATTGAATTTATGACTTCTGTCTCTGTTCTCTTATTTTTATCACTTACTGGAATTAAAATTTTTTTTTTTGTAGAGATGGGGTCTCACCACATTGCCCAGGCTGTTTTCAAACTCCTGGGCTTAAATGATCCTCCTGCCTTGGCCTCCCAAAGTGCTGGAATTACAGGCGTGAGCCACCGCACCTGGCTCCACTTCTTAGAATTTTGAGACTTCTGTCAATAAAAACAAAGTTTCTGGGGGCCTTTCCAAGAACACAGAATTGTTAATAATACCACAGTGAAGTGCTGTATAATATTTTAAATGTATGTTTATTAATAATTTTTAAAAAGTCAATTTGGGGAAAACACAACACTACTGGAATTTCAGATTTCCATGAAAGTACTAACGGTACTTAAATATAGTCAAAATAAAAAGACAGTCCCACAAATATGAAGGAATTGTGGGGCCCATTTGGATCCGTTTTCTTCAGAGGCAAAGCTCCAAACGCCCTTATCCCAAGATACAAAGACCAGGGGAAAGGTCATAAAAACTCAGATCTCATGGTTTTGTCGATAATTTCTGATAGTTTCATGACTCTCCACTCCTCCCACCCTCCCGTGGCCCCTGTATGTCATTCGTTTGTTGACCTGGAAAGATCTGAGCCTTGGCAGTAGATGAAAAAAAGACAGAAGAGAAAGCAAAGTTGCTTTGGAGAAGTAACAACAGCTTAAAATCAGAAAACAGCCTGGGAATAACATGTGCTGTCTATATTAGTACCTGTAAACCGGTAACTAAGTGTTTTTAGGTTTGTTTTTCTCTTAATTTATGCAGATGCTCCTTGACTTATAATGGGGCTTCGTCCCATAAACCTATTATAAGTTGAAAATATTGTAATAGTCAAATATGCATTTAATACACCTAATCTATTGAACCTCATAGCTTAGCCTAGCCTAATGTAAAAGTGCTCAGAACACTTACATTAGTCCATGGTTGGGCAAAACCTTCTAACACCAAGCCTATTTTACAATAAAGGGTTGAATATCTCAGGTAATTTATTAAATACCGTACTGAAGTCAAAAACAGAATGCCTGTATGGGTACTCAAACCGCTACCTGTATACCCAGATGTGGCCCTTCTAAAAACATAGGTGGTGATTTCTGTTCTACATGCTCAAAGTAAAAATTTTTGATAAAAGCAGACCAAGCCCTCAGAGCAGAGTCCAGAAGAATATAACGAACACACGGCCAGGCACAGTGGCTCACGCCTGTAATCCTAGCACTTTGGGAGGCCAAGGCCGGTAGATCGCTTGAGGTCATTACAAAATATATAAAAATTAGCCGGGCATGGTGGCGCAAACCTGTAATCCTAGCTACTCAGAAAGCTGAGGCACAAGAATCGCTTGATCCCGGGAGGCGAGACTGCAGCAAGCCGAGATCGTGCCACTGCACTCCAGCCTGGGCGACAGAGCAAGACTTTGTCTCAAAAAAAAAAAAGAGAACAAAAATGAAAAAGAATATAATGAACACAATCTAATATGCTCAAGTGATCTATATATTCTGCATAAATTGCCTTGATATGTGGCCGTAATTATTAGTTTGGCTTTGCTGACATTTAGATCAAATCTGGAATTTCCAGATTGTCTTTTCTTCTTGTCTGCCAGCTTGAGAATACAATTTCTCATAAAAAAGGAAAGATAAAATTAAATTTTCCATGGGAAAACTTTCCAGGGTTAAAGATAGCAGAGTATACTCATCAAAGAAACAAACTCAAGAGGCCTAACAGTTATATAAAGACCAAGAGGGACATGTGGCTTGAATTAGCTGGACAGCTACTTCATTTGGCCAGAAGGGCTTAAGTCTGAACTACCACTAAATTCAGGTTTTTTTCTTTCAGATTTCAGGGGCATACAGAAATGACTGTACTTTCTCCAATTATCTATACTTAGTAGATAGTAGGGGTGGAGGTTAAGGCAAAATAATAGCTGTTAGAAAGATTAGTTACCTTTGGCTCCATATTATATATACATTTTGTTTATTTAGGGATGCTCAGTTTGCATCAAGGGTGCAGACTGGACCAATAAACCGTGGCCAGGGCTTGTCTGTGTGTTCTATTTTTTTTTTTTTTTTTTGAGACAGAGTCTTGCTCTGTTGCCCAGGCTGGAATGCAGTGGCGTGATCTCAGCTCACTGCAATCTCCACCTCCTGGGTTCCAGTGATTCTCCTGCCTCAGCCTCCCGCGTAGCTGGGACTATAGGCATGTGCCACCATGCCCGGCTAATTTTATATTTTTAGTAGAGACGGGGTCTCACCATGTTGGCCAGGCTGGTCTTGAACTCCTGACCTCAGGGGATCTGCCTGCCTCAGCCTCCCAAAGTGCTGGAATTACAAGTGGGAGCCACTGCGCCCAGCCTGTGTGTTCTGTGTTATGAAGGGTTTGTTTTACCTTTAGAAGATAATCTGCACCTTCCCCCATTTCCCTTTTTAAGAAAATAGTTTTTGCTTAAGTTAATACTACCTTCTGTTTCCTGAATTTATACCAACTGAGAATGAAAGGCAGTGGGTGACAAGGGACAGGAGCAGAGGAGGTGTGGGCGGCCGATGGGTGTTCCTGAATAAAATGCATTGCCCATTCCATTCTATCACTGGACAGAAGGAAAGACACATTTTGGCTGGGTGCGGTGGCTGACGCCTGTAATCCCAGCACTTTGGGAGGCAGAGAAGGTCGGATCACCTGAGGTCAGGAGTTTGAGACCAGCCCAGCCAACATGGTGAAATGCTGTCTCTACTAAAAACACAAAAATTAGCCGGGCATGGTGGTGCGTGCCTGTAATCCCAGCTGCTCTTAAGGCTGAGGCAGGAGAATAGCTTGAACCCGGGAGGTGGAGGTTGCAGTGAGCTGAGTTCACATCACTGCACTCCAGGCTGGGTGACACAGCGAGACTCCATCAAAAAAAAAAAAGACACATTTTTATGCAGCTTTTGAAAAACAGACATGATCTATAGTTAATGGACTAATGCTTTGGAAATTTCATTGTGATGACAAATGAATACAGTGGATTTAGCAAATGTGTTTGAATCCTATCTGTTTTCAAGTCACTGCTGTCCCAGAACCAGGGTACCAGTCATTGCTACTGATCTCAGGCTGAACTAGAAATGGAGCCTGCATTCAATGAGCTCATAGCTTAGGAAGAGAGGATACTTCTGTGTTCCCAGATGTGGCAGGCACTTGGCTCCCAGACTTTGAGTCTTTGCTCAGGGTGTGCCTAGTTTGGAAGGCTCTTGCCCAATTCACTATCTGGAAAACAGCCTTCAAGCCTCAACCAAAATGTGTCTTTCCTCCTTTTGTAGGGTTTTTGGAACTCTTTTAGGAGGGAATTCCATGTTTCAGTGTGGCACAGTGCCTGAAACATGGTAAGTGCTTCATAAACATGTTACTGAATGAGAAAATAGCTGCTGTATAAGGTAGGAAATGCTAAGCATCACAAAAGAAACAGAGAGTATAAGAAGTACTATGCAGTTGCTGAGGATGGAAGGATAACTTCCAGCTTGTGGCGGGCATGGTGATAAGCAGAGGTTGGAGAAGCTTCTTTTTTCTTTTTTTTTTTAGATGGAATCTTGCTCTGTCACCCAGGCTGGAGTGCAGGAGTGCAGTGTGTGATCTACGCTCACTGCAGCCTCTGCCTCGCAGGTTCAAGTGATTCTCTGCCTCAGTATCCTGAGTAACTGGGATTACAGGCATGTGCCATGACACCTGGCTAATTTTCGTATTTTTAGCAGAGACGGGGTTTTGTCATGTTGGCCAGGTGGGTCTTAAACTCCTGGCCTCAAGTGATCCACCTGCCTCGGCCTCCCAAAGGTGCTGGGATTACAGGCATGAGCCACCGCACCCAGCCCAGAGAAGCTTCTTGAGTGAGGACTGTTTCAGTAGACCTTGAAGGATGGACAGGATTTGATGTAAAGAAGCAAGAGGAAGGGGATTCTAGGAGCTGGGGACATGAACACTGTCATTACGATAAATGAAATGGAATTGTTAACAATCACATAAGAACTTACGGATCCACATCAGTGTTGTCTTTCAAAGCCTGATCTTCGGATGCTACAGACTTCTTCATGAAACCACTACTACTCAAAAAAATGTCTTTTGGTTGCCTTCAGACCTGTTTACAAAAACATGCACACCAAATACTCACTGATGCCTTTATACTCTGCTCCTTTGGACTGAAAAGAGTATTACTCGAATTGATCCCTCTCAGAAGAGGGTCTCAATGGAGTTTGGCCATGTGACAAGATAAAATTCATTGTTAAAGAAAGATTATTTGCCACTCCTGAATGACCCCAAAGAGATGGGCCAAGGGTTTCATCTGCTGTTGCCCTTTCTTACTCCAGCCTTGGGAGGGACAGTGAGATGGAGCAAATCACTCAGCTGTGGCAGTGACTGCTGGGAGGCTCCACCTCGGGAAGTGGGGGTGGACTAGGGAGCAAAGGCTGGGCAGTTAGACGCAGAGTGTGGCATCTCAGTGACAAATGACAATACAGGGGTGCCAGCAGCTGGGGTCACTCAAGTTTTCCTCACACACAGTGACCCCCTGCTTTGCTCTGGGGGGCATCTCTGCCTGCCCCCCTAAACCACCACCTCCTGATGTTCCTAAGAGGGGGTGGAGGAAAGAATGGACAACAGGACACACTCAGCTGCACCACTGCCTTCAACGCCATGAATTAAGGAATTTTAAATGAATATTTTCCCAGAATGATGGTTTAAATAAATTAGAAATGTATATTAACTTGCTAGCCCTTATTTTAGAGAGTTTTGAATTCTTGATTATGAAAAAGTTTTGGTAAATAAAATAATACTGACCATTAAAGTAAGCAGCTTTAAAAGCTACTACTATTTTGATTGATGGAGAGAGAGATTTAAATACTCTAAAATGGCCAGGCATGGTGGCTCAATGCCTGTAATCCCAGCACTTTGGGAGGCCAAGGCAGGAGGATCATCTGAGATTAGGATTTTGAGACCAGCCTGGCCAACATGGTGAAACCTCATTTCTATTAAAAAAAAAGTACAAAAATTAGCCAGGTATGGTGGCACGCACCTGTAATCCCAGCTACTCGGGAGGCTGAGGCAGGAGAATCGCTCGAACATGAGAGGCAGAGGTTGCAGTGAGCCAAGATCATGCCATCACTGAACTCCAGCCTGGGTGACAAGAGCGAAACTCCATCTCAAAAAAAAAAAAAAGAAAAAAGGAAAGAAAAGAAAAGAAATACTCTAAAATATTTATGGATTCTTACTGAGGTATGAGGCAGGCTTGACAGGGGGTGGGCAGGACTTGAATGCCAAACCAGACTGAAGACTCGCTGCAGTGGGGGAAAGTGGTGAAAGCACCTCTCCAGAAGACATGCCCACCAGGGCCACGTCAGTTGACCACTGCCATAGCAACACTTGGAAGTTACCCATTTCCATGGCAATGACATGGAAGTTATCACCTCTTTTCTAGAACTTTCTGAATAACCCACCCCTTAATTTGCCTGTAATTAAAAGTGAATATAAATAGGACAGCAGAATGGTCCCTGAGCTGCTACTCTGGGCACAGTTCCTATGGTCCCTCTGCTGCTGCTGCACACTGCTGCTGCCATAGAAGCTGCTGTCTAACACCGCTGGCTCACCCTTGAATTCTCGCCTGGGCAAAGCCAAGAACCCTCCCAGCTAAGTCCCACTTTTGGGGTTCACCTTCCCTGCATCATTATCAACTGACACTAAAACTCAAAGGTATTTATGAGATAATAAAAACAGTTCTAAATAGAACACATTTACTTAGAGCTTCACAGTACAGCTCTTAATGACTGTGTGTGAAATTGGAGATATTTGACTGTTTTTCACCTAAACTTATTCTATTGAAGATATAGCACAGATTAAAATGAAAATTCACAAATACCCCAAATTTCAAAAGGCAGAAATTGAAGCCATAAGAAATAATCCATCAAATTAGACAACTGGTCCAGAAATAATCAAGAGATCATTACAGGAAAAGTTCTTACTCCTTTTTTTTTTTTTTTTGAGACAGATTCTTGCTCTGTCACCAGGCTGGAGTGCAGTGGCGCGATCTCAGCTCACTGCAACCTCTGCCTCCTGGGTTCAAGCCATTCTCCTGCCTCAGCCTCCTGAGTAGCTGGGACTACAGGCATGCGCCACCACGCCCAGCTAATTTTTGTATTTTTAGTAGAGACGGGGTTTCACCATGTTGGCCAGGATGGTCTTGATCTCTTGACCTTGTGATCCAACCGCCTCGACCTCCCAAGTACTTTGATTACAAAAAGTTTTTACTCCTTAATTCTGTGAAACTGCATCTGCCTCCAGTCCTCCAGAAACTGCTCTTGGAAGGTTACTAATAACATGGTAAACATGGCTGATGACAGCCTTTGTCCAATCCTTATTCACCACAGCTTACGGTAGTTGTTATCACTGGCCAGCCTGTTTTTCCTATAGCTTTGAGACCCTCCATTCTTTTAGTTCTCCTATCTCTTGTCTCCTTGATTAGTTTACCCCATTCTTGAAATAATGGTGTTTTCCAAGGTTTTATCCTTGATCTTACTCTCTTTTTTAATCATCTTATTCATTTGCCAGTCATTTCTAGGTAGATGACTCCCAACACATACATCGGGGTCTCCCCTCCAGTGAATTCCAGATCTGAATCTCACCTCCTGACTCCACGTGTTTGGACGTCTCTCCTATACCTCTCGCACCTCAAACACAATGCAGTGAAACCCCAGGTGAAGATTTTTCTTCCTTCCCTACCAGCTCCTCCTTGCGATTTCCCTATTTTTATATTACCACGATTCTCTCCCAGACTTCCAGATTGGAAATTTTGAGTTAGGTTTTATGTCCCTCGTCCTCCAACTCAGTGGCCACTCCATCTCTTTGCATTGCCATTGTCACACTCTAGGTCACACACTAACTACCTCACCCTCTAGCCATCCCCTAAAGTCTCCTAACACTTATCAGGGCCTCTAATCTCTTCCCCTCTCCATCTATCTTATGCAATTCATAAGTCATTATTCACAATGTGTTGCTTTCTGCTTAAGAACCCATGCAGGCCGGGTGCGATGGTTCACACCTGTAATCCCAGCACTTTGGGAGGCTGAGGCAGGTGGATCACCTGAGGTATTAGCCAGGCATGGTGGCATATGGTTGTAGTACCAGCTACTCTGGAGGCTGAGGCAGGAGAATCACCTGAACCCAGGATGCGGAGGTTGCAGTGAGCCGAGATCGTGCCACTGCACTCCAGCCTGGTGACAGAGTGAGACTCTGTCTCAAAAACAAAAAACAAACAACAAAACCTATGGCAAAGGAAACAACTTCAAACACCACATGACCCCACCTTCTTAGCATGATGCATAAGGATTTCACCATCTGGCCCCAACCTGCCTTTCTGGTCTCACCTTTTGCCACATTCAGCTCTGTAAAACCACCAGCCTTTCTCTCAAAGTACATTGTTAATGTCTTACGTACACATGCTGAATTCTCTGCCCCAAAACTGCCCTTCCCTTTACTGTTTGCCTAGGGAACTCCTGCTCACCCTCACCATCCAAATCAAGTGTCAGCCCTTTTGTGGCTCTTCCTGCCCACCCAGAAAGGAGTCTAATTCACAAGGCTTATTTTCAAATCTAGCTTTGTATTGCTGTTATTTATTTATGCATCGTAATAAAAACCCTGCTGCTTCACGGAAGAACTGTAGTATCAATATAATGCCTGGTATGTGTTTGGTACATGGTAAGTAGCCAATAAATAGTTATCAAGGAAGTGAATTACTAAATAAATGAACGTGTAAAAGTGAATGATTTCCCTATAACAACTCCTTTGGCCCAACTTAAATACAGTAGAGCAGTGCTTTTCGAACTTCACTATGCATATAAATTACCTGGGAATCCTGTTGAAAAGTAGGTTGTGATTCGGGAAGGCTGAGGTGGGGCCTGAGAGCCTGAGTTTTCCTTTTTTTTCTTTTCTTTTTTTTTTTTTTTTTTTTTGAGACACAGTCTTGCTCTGTCACCCAGGCTAGAATGCAGTGGTGCAATGCAGCCTCACTGCAACCTCCGCCTCCCAGGTTCTAGCGATTCTCCTGCCTCAGCCTCCTGAGTAGCTGGGATTACAGGTCTGCACCACCACGCCCAGCTAATTTTTGTATTTTTAGTAGAGACAGGTTTTCACCATGTTGGCCACACTGGTCTGGAACTCCTGACCTTAGGTGATCCACCCGCCTCAGCCTCCCAAAGTGCTGGGATTACAGGCTTGAGGTACCACGCCCGGTCAAGGGGCCTGAGCTTTCTAACAAGTGCCCAGGTTGCTGTTGGCCCCAGAACCACGCTGCACTACAGGATGGGCCATATCTTCCACGTTGTCCTGGTCTATGCAAGCGTCATGCCTTGTGTGGATTCCCCAGCACACTGCTCCCCCTATTCTATCATGCTGCACTGCTTATCTTCTTCAGCTAGAATGTGTGTTTCCGTGGACAAGAATCGTGTCCACAATGCCATCTACCCATCTTTGTATTCTTAGCCCCTTGCCGAGAACTCGGTGCATAGTAGATGCTTAAGCCATATTGGTTTAATTATGTGGTCTCTGTCAGGCTGAACTCACAGCCACTTCCAACCTAACTTTATTATCTATTTGTGCATTTGAGGCTCCTTTGTTAGTTGATGACACTTCTTTTTTTTTCTGAGACGGAGTCTCGCTCTGTGGCCCAGGCTGGAGTGCAGTGGCGCAATCTCAGCTCACTGCAAGCTCCGCCTCCCGGGTTCATGCCATTCTCCTGCCTCAGCCTCCCAAGTAGCTGGGACTACAGGCACCCGCCACCTTGCCCGGCTAATTTTTTTTTTTTTTTTTGTATTTTTAGTAGAGATGGGGTTTTACCGTATTAGCCAGGATGGTCTCGATCTCCTGACCTCGTGATCTGCCCGCCTTGGCCTCCCAAAGTGCTGGGATTACAGGCATGGGCCACTGCGCCCGGCCAGTTGATGACACTTCTAACCCCTGCTGAGCAATGTGGAACCCTTCCATAGGAGAATGAGAGTAACTGGCCACCCAGAGCCCCAGAAGGGACCTAGAAGCCCAAACTGAGCTAAGTAGAACGAAGCAGCTGTGATCAGGTACACTGGCCAGAGCCACTCCGGGGGAACAGCCATAGAGAATAGTGAGCTTTGTCTCATCCAACACATCATCTGAGGCGCTGCCCATTCACTTTGATTAATACCCCTAAGGTGTGGGTTTGGTATAAGTTCTAAATAAAAATTTGGATATAAAAGCTTAAGAACAGTTTTCTCTTGTAAATAGCAAGAGGAAGGTAAAGAGGCCTGAAGACTTGAAAACGTACAAGGCATACATATTCGTATTTAATGCCATGCCACAGAGTCTACATTATTTATAATAAGTCAGGATACCCTCTGGCTGAGTTTTAATTTGATCAAAAGTAAGCTATTAAACTTTCACTTTGTTAACAGACATTTGGCCTTTACACCAAGAAACAGAAAGAAAAGAAATATCTACCTGGAGGAAAAGAAGTGATCCTAAAGCGTTTTGCTTTGGGAAAAATGAAACGCCACCTTGTCTGTAATTGTAACCACCCCCAACAACTTGCATTTTCCTGGAGGTTCAGGAGAGGCTAGGATGGATGATAGTGTATAGGACGGATTTTTAAAACCCGTATTATTAAGAATTACATTGGCTGGGTGCAGCAGCTCATGCTTATCATCCTAGCACTTAGGGAGGCCAAGGCAGGCGGATCACTTGAGCTCAGGAGTTTGAGACCAGCCTGGGCAACGTGGTGAAATCACGTCTCTACAAAAAAAATATAAAAATTAGCCAGGCATGTTGGTGCATGCCTGTGGTCTCAGCTACTTAGGAGGCTGAGGCAGGAGGACTGCTGGAGTCCAGGAGGTCAAGGCTGCAGCGAGCTGCAATCGTGCCACTGTACTCCAGCCTGGGCATCAGAGTGAAACTCAGTATCAAAAAAACAAAACAAAACAAAAAACAGTAACAACAAAAAAAATAGAACTACATCACTATTACCTAAGACTGTATATACATTCATCCATGTGCAGTTTTATTCTACTCTACAAATAATTATATCCTATTTGATCCCAAAGCTAAAGTAATTCAGAAATATAGGAAAGGACAGAAATATGTCAACAAGTTTAACAACCGAATGTTAATAAAATAATCATATTTATCCTAATCATAGAATTCTTTACATGACCTTTATCTGAGCAGAATTTTCTGAACAGACCTTTTTTTAGAACAGAATAATAGTCTGCATTTATAGATTCACAGAAACGAACAGTTTCGTAGGAAAAAAATCAATTATTTCAGTAATTACAAGTGTAAAGACTAGGCCTTAGTCTTTCGACTTTAGTTATCTGATTTGAAGGAAATGCCAGGGAATATTACAGCTCTGACCAACTGCGAGGGATCCTAAGTAACAGTGCTGCTAATGGGTTTGTGCCCAAAGATCAATTTGTTCAACAAAGTGCATTTGAAACTTAGCACTGAGGAAATGACACAAACTCATATGAAAAAGAGGTCCGGTCCCAAAGATGAAACTAACTGAAAACGGCAAGTAGTTTCTGGTGTGGGGTCTTTCTAGTTGACAGCTGTCTTAATGTTGGAAAAAAGCTCATAGAAATGACAAGATTCCATTTACCATGGTAAATGTAAGAAGACATTCCAGACAGATTACTCCACAGCTGCTTCCTCCCACCCAACTCATCCCCACCCCACCCGGCACACTTGCACACGCACATAGACTCTCTTCCAATCACTGGTCTCAAAGTTTGGCATTTCACCCTGACAACTGAACAGGGCAGCAGTTGCCTGACACAGCTGCGGTCTGGAGGCAGAGGTTAGGAGATGGGATCAGGGACTTTCAGCTCCAACTGTTAACTCAGGGAAGGATGATTTTGTAGAGCTACGTGCCCTTGGACAGTCCAGGTCTCAAACAGCATGCTGTCAGTCACTAAAAACCCCACAGAGTGCAAATCTCAACATCCAATTTGAAAATAGAAAAAAACAACAATTACTGAAATTACTTGAGATGTTAAGTCATCATAAACTTTTCACAGTTCAAGTAGGAGTTTTGTGCAATGGACTGTCTGTTAAGATGGAATGGTTTTTTTTTAAAAACCTCTGGGCCAGATGCGGTGGCTCACGCCTGTAATCCCAGCACTTTGTGAGGCTGAGACAGGCAAATTCCTTGAGCTGAGGAGTTCGAGACCAGCCTGGGCAACATGGCAAAACTCTGCCTACAAAAAATAAAAAAATTAGCCAGGAGTGGTGGTGCAGGCCTGTAGTCCCAGCTGCTCAGGAGGCTGAGGCAGGAGGATCATTAGAGTCCAAGAGGTCAAGGTTGCAGTGAGCCATGATTGTGCCGCTGCATTCCGGCCTGGGTGACACAGTGAGACCCTGCCTCAAAAAAATAAAAAAATAAATTAAAAAAAATCTCTGAATACTGTGGTGTCCATGAACATCAACACCACATCTTTCTGTATTCTTTCATGATATTTATCATTTTATAAATACATAGTTTTTACAGAGTTGTGATCAGTGGGCAAACAAATGAAATGGTCTTGTTTTATTTTTTCCTCCCAAAGACCATTCAATCAGATGATTCTAGTAGCCCTTTTCTCTTCTCTGCAAGAATGCTGCAACTCTGGCTATGACTGTTTATCCTTCATTTTGCTGGAATGTCAACAGGCCATTGTAAAAGAGGAGAAATTAGCTTGATTTATGCTATGGACTATGCTTTGGAATCTTTAGGTAGTTTTTAATAATTCAAAAGAAATTTGATTTTAAAATTCAAAAATATAATTGTTATAATATACTTTTTAATAGCTTCCTAAACTTTGGAAGAATAAGACAAAAAATCAGGAAATATATTTCAAGGCATATGTTTTAAAGCTTGACAAAAGATTTTTAGTCATTTTTAATATCTGACCAAAACTTTATCATTTTACTCTTCCATTAAAGAAGTGAAGTAGATGCTTTGCTTTTACCATTTTGAACAGAATTTTCCCCTGGCATATTATGTGAGCACATAATATGTATAATATAAATAACAGCTGTCATGGCAATCCATGATGCCTGATGTGCTCTATGGATCATATTTATTTTGTATAAATGTAACACGTTTTATAACTATTTATTTATTTATTTATTTTGAGACCAAGTCTCACTCTGTTGCCCAGGCTGAAGGGCAGTGGCACGATCTTGGCTCACTACAACCACCGCCTCCCGGGTTCAAGCTATTCTCCTGCCTCAGCCTCCCAAGTAACTGGGATTACAAGTGCCCGCCACCATGCCTGGCTAATTTTTGTATTTTTAGTAGAGACAGTGTTTTGCTATGTTGGCCAGGCTGGTCTCAAACTCCTGACCTCAGGTGATCCACCCGCCTCAGCCTTCCAAAGTGCTGGGATTACAGGCGTGAGCCACCACACCTAGCTTATAACACATTTTTAAAAATGTGAGATATGACTCACTAGTGGGGTCATGAAATCAATTTATTGGGTCTCAGCCAGAATTTTATAAAAAATGAAATAAAAAATAAAATATCTGAATGTGTTGTACATGGTAAGAGCAAGTATTGTTTTGTGAAGCTTGAACATAATATTCACTTTAGAACAAAGAAAAACAACTACATTTATATTTTTCTGTAATTAATAATCAATTCTTCTCTTTTATATTCATAAACACAATTACTCAGCTTTGCACATTGCATTAAAGGTATTCAAACCATTTAAAAGTAATTTTCTATTCATTTTCCATGGGCACCATTAGAGAATTAACAGGCTAGCATTTGTTGACACTATTTTCCATAAATGGATTCTCATTCCTCTGGCATTCATCTACCATGAAATAATAATAGAACCAAGGGCTCCTGATTTTCATTTTACTGTTCTCTAATAATGATCTAACTCCATTGCAAAGATGTGACACTTTCTCTTTATGATACATGGCTCTACAACAAAACACTATCTCATTGGAAATCGATAAAAAATAATTCCAATTAGTCTACATAAACACCCATCCATATCCACACATACCCTTACTTATTAAAACCCTTCACATGTTTTTGAACTCTCTTCTCAAAAGTCACAATGTTGTGGTCAGAAAAAAAAAATAATCCACTTAGTTGTATTTTGCACTGTGCATTTCAGTGCTATAGGAGAAAATAGGCAAAGTAGAATATAAAAAGAAACACTGGTCTTGAAGGGTCAATGTTAACATTTGTATAAGTGTTGGAAAACAAATGTAGAAGGCCCCACACTCTCTTGAAAAACCACAAACTCTCCTTTAGCATGAAGCCTGCTTACTATACCGACAGGGACATCCAGCACGGAGGGTTAGGTGCTGGGGTACTGCTTTCAGGACAGTGAGTTTTACCTCTGAATGGAATTCACAAAGAAGCTGTTTCATTCAAGTTAACATTAATTTTTTTATTTTATTTTGATTTCCATAGGTTTTTGGGGAAGAGATGGTGTTTGGTTACATGAGTAAGTTCTTTAGTGGTAATTTGTGAGATTTTGGTGCATCCATCACCTGAGCAGTATACACTGTACCCAATTTGTAGTCTTTTATCTCTCAGTCCCCTCCCACCCTTTCCCTCAAGTCCCCTAAGTCCACTGTAACATTAACTTCTAATGGAAAGGAGTTTCCATGAAAAGCAAGTGCAGAGATTTAAAAGGGCAAGAAACATTCTAAGAGTCCCCTCACTGATCACTTAGTTCAAATCATTTACTGAGCACTTACTCTGTGCCAGGCACTATACTTGGGGCTGGAGACAGAGATGAGTTTCCAATCTAGTGGGAGAGTCTCAAAAGCACACAGTAAAGCACCATTCCACATGCTAAGGATATGGCTGAGGTATACTCAAGATGCAAAGGAGGCAGACAGAGAGCAGAGCCACTCAACCCAGATGGGGAGCTGATGGAGATCAATGGAAGTTTCTTAAAAAGGTGATGTGTGAGGTGAGCCTTGCAGAAGAGGTAGGGGTACTTCCCCGGGGGAAATTAGGTTATACAGCAGGATATAGGTTCAGGACATTGCAATAAAGGTTACACAGTATGAGTTTGGTAAATTTTGAAACAACATCAGTTTCATTTGGTGCAATCCAAGCACTGACTTTGTTCAGGATACCACAAGGAGTGAGGGGTTGCTGGAACACACGGTGAGACATGGGAGAGGATGTGAGAGATAAAGCTGAAAGGGGCAAAGGTCAGCGCAACATCTCACATGGGAATTAAAATGGGAACAGACGCAGGCCGGGATCTTATGCTGCTACTAAGATACCAAAGTCCTAGGATTGCCTAGGTATTCAAAAATACTATTCAATACACTTTAGAACACTAAAAGAGAAGTTAAGAATATTTAAAGGACATTTTAATCATAATTCCACCTCATTAAAATTATATCTATCTTCCTTTTTTTTTTTTTGAATAATTTCAACCTCTAGGTTCAGGGGATACATGTGCAGGTTTGTTACTTGGGTATATTGTGTGATGCTGAGGTTTGGGGGTGTGAATGATCCCGTCACCCAGGTAGTAGGCACAGTACCCAGTAAGTAGTTTTTCAATCCTTGGACTCCTCCCTCCATCCTATCTCTAGTAGTCCTCAGTGTCTGTTGTTCCCATCTTTACGTCCACGCGTACCCATTATTTAGCTTCCACTTGTAAGTGGGAACACATGGTATTTGGCATTCTGTTCCTGTGTTAATTCGCTTAGGGTAATGGTCTCTAGCGGCTTCCATGTTGCTGCAAAAGACATGATTTTGTTCTGTTTTATGGCTGCATAGCTTTCCATGTACACCTGTCTTCAAACCTTCTTGTTCTCTTCAATTTCTATCACACATTTTTTTTTTTTTTTTGAGACAGAGTCTTGCTCTGTCACCCAGGCTGAAGTACAGTGGCACTATCTTGGCTCACTGCAACCTCTGCCTCCCGGGTTCAAGCGATTCTCCTGCCTCACCCTCCCGAGTAGCTGGGATTATGGCGCGCACCACCACGCTCGGCTATTTTTTGTATTTTTAGCAGAGACGGGGGTTTTGCCATGTTGGCCAGGCTGCCTCGAACTCCTGACCTCAGGTGATCTACCCACCTTGGCCTCCCAAAGTGCTGGGATTACAGCCACCATGCCCAGCCTCTATCATGCAATTTCTAACATATACATCATCTTAATACTCATAAACTTTTGCAATTGACTTTATTACTTAATATTAACGGGTAAAGCATTTTAATGGCTGTAGAGTGTTTCACTGCATTCTTACTGTGGACTACTTAGCCATTTCCTTTTTTTTGTTGTTGCTGTTTGTTTGAGATGAAGTCTCACTCTGTGGCCCAGGCTGGAGTGCAGCGGCACGATCTAAGCTCACTGCAACCTCCGCCTCCCGAATTACATGAGTCTCCCGCCTCAGCCTCCCAAGTAGCTGGGAACAGGCATGTGCCACCACACCCAGCTAATTTTTGTATTTTTAGTAGAGATGGGGTTTCACCATGTTGACCAGGTAGGAGTCGAACTCCTGACCTCTGGTGATCCGCCCACCTTGGCCTCCCAAAGTGCTGGGATTACAGGCGTGAGCCACTGTGCCCGGCCAGCCATTTTCTTTTCTATTTCTTTTCTATGTTATGTAGGCAGTTCTGAAATTTCTCCTACAACAAATGACATTTCCATAAACAGTTTCGACATGGTCTTTTTTTGGACAGAGTTTGCTCTGTCACCCAGGCTGGAGTGCAATGGTGCAATCTCGGTTCACTGCAGCCTCTGCCTCCTGGGTTCAAGCAATTCTCATGCCTCAGCCTCCTGAGTAGCTGGAATTACAGACGTGCATTACCATGCCTGGATAATTTATATATTTTTAGCAGAGACAGCGTTTCACCATGTTTGCCAGGCTGGTCTTGAACTCCTGACCTCAATGATCCGCCCGGCTTAGCCTCCCAAAGTGCTGGGATTATAGGCGTGAGCCACCGTGCCTGGCCCTCTACATGGACATTTAATCTTATGTTTTCCTTGAGGTAAGTTTTAAGGCGTGAGATCACTGGGCCACAAGGTGTATATATAGTTGTGGCCTTTTTTTACACAGGTGGAGGAAGGCCTGGTACTCACTGTTTTGCTCCATGTGAGGCCCGTGGTGTGGTGTTCCTTGATGTATGCTTGAAGTTCACTCCAAATGTTCAAATATGACTTCACCCAATCCACATGACGCAAATCACTTTGTTGTGAAAGAGAGTGGAAGAAAGCAGAGTTAGGATCTAAAATAAAATTTTAAAAAGATTGTGGGGGCACATGGTTATCTAGTGACTAGGGGCCCTGGAGCCCGGAGCAATTGTCCTTGCAGCCCAGTCACCGTGAAGGGCTTCAGAAGGGAACCCTAGGAGGAAGCTGGCCCAGTACTCTCCTCAGGGGAGGCGGCAGGTGGCCGGATGCCCTGAGCTCCAGGTATGGAGCAGAGGGACCACAGAGAGGGGACCCAACAGAGCTAAGCTGACTTAAGTAGGGTGTCCTCACACTGTCCCAGTCAGCCCTCACGTGACGGGGGCGTGGAGGGGAGACTGTTTCTTTCTGCACTGCTTCTGATGCGAAATGAGAGACAATATGCTCCCAAGAATAAGAATGGTATTAAAAAGAAAAAAAAAGTCATTGGGTTCATTTTCTAATAATTCTGTTGAATTATTTGGTTAAAAGTATAACCAAATTGGAGAATTTTAGCCATTATGACTGACAAAGAAGTTGGTATAGGAAGAAAATTGATCTCTTACAAACAGGTTACACCCCTTACTTCTAAAGGGACATTTACTTAAATTCCCTTAATTTAATACTTTGAATGACAATACAAACCAGGCAGGGCATCGCCAGTATTTTTATCTCTATTTTATTGAACCAAGGGCTAGTAAAATGCTTACCTTTTATAACGGGATTAACATACAAGATTGAAAGAATTGTTAGAAATATTAAGCTTATAGATAGGTAAAAATAGTTGCATTTCCTTTTGGCAATTTTAACCTATAATATATTTTTTCTCACTTATAGAACTGACATTTGAGTTAAGAAAAATTTAATTATGTTCCTGGGCCATTAATCTGAAGATAAGCACGAATGGAAATCTCTATTATTAAAGCTCTTGTAATAATGACTTGTCTCTAGACATATTTTGTTTTCCTTGAAAAGCCCTAAAGTACCACCGGCATGTTTAGAATCCTATTGTATTAAGCCATGCCATTTAGAAAGAGTGAAATTGGGAACCGAAGTCATAATTATTCACTCCACAAATAGAAAAAATGTGAGTGTGGTTTTGTTCTACATTTTTAGATGTACTGATTATTTCATCAAATGTATGAAAAATCTCATTGTCGCTTTATCTCACCTTCAAAGTCAAAACTCAAAAACTAAGTGTAGCTCCAATGGTCTCTCTTGTTAGTTTCCTAAGTCTGTAGGGTTTCGTAAGGGTCTTAGTACAGTGCCTCGCACATAGGAAGCAGTATACACGTAGCTATTATTAGAGCATGAACATTACTTCAATATAAATGTACATACATATGTCTATGTTTATGTGTGTATGTACATACAACACACATGTATGTTTGTGGACATTATAGAAATAGCATGTTGGCATTCAATATACTTTCTTTTCTTTTTGTTTTTTAGAGACAGGGTCTTGCTCTGTCACCCAGGCTGGAGTGTAATGGTGAGATCATAGCTTGCTGTGGCCTCAACCTCCTGGGCTCAAGTGATCCTCCCACCTCAGCCTCCCAAGTAGCTGGGACTACAGGTGTGCGCCACCATGCCCAGATAATTTTTAAATTTTTTTGTAAAGGTGGGGGGGGTCTCACTATGTTGCCCAGGCTGGTCTCGAACTCCTGGCCTCAAGCTATCCTCCCTCCTCAGCCTCCCAAAGATCTGGGATTACAGGCATGAGCCACCATGTCTGATTCAGTATATTTTCCATTAAAAAATTTAACAATGGATGAAGTTCAAGTCTATATGGGCAAATTCTTTTTTTTTTTTTTAACCAATGCAGTATTATTTTGACTTGAAGAACGTTCTAGCAAAACTTGTAATAAGGACTAAGAGTATCATGCCCTTTTACCTGAAATCAGTCTTTAAGGGGTAACAAATTGAGCAGGACCCAAATACACATTAGGAGCTGCAAACCTATTTTCAGTTTTCATATACTCTGGAAGAAGCTATGGTAGGGGAATGTGAATTTTAATGATTATGACTCAGAGAGGCCACACCTCTATAAAGCTAAAATAAATGACTTGCTCTATTCATATATTGAAAGAACCAGGCTGGGCAGGGTGGCTCACTCCTATAATCCCAGTACTTTGGGAGGCCGAGGCGAGTAGATAATACGTGGTTAGGAGTTTGAGACCAGCCTGACCAACATGGTGAAACTCCGTCTCCACTAAAAATGCAAAAAAATTAGCTGGACGTGCTGGTGCATGCCTGTAGTCCCAGCTACTCAGGAGGCTGAGGCAGGAGAACTGCTTGAACTCAGGAGGCGGAGATTGCAGTGAGCTGAGATCGTGCCACTGCACTCCAGCCTAGGTGACAGAGCGAGACTCTGTCTCAAAAAAAAATAAAAAAAAAAGAAAGAGAAAAACAGCCAATGAGCAGTCAAGCTGGTGGTAAGTGTTGCACAGATACAAATTCCACTGCTCACAGTCCTGTTTAAACCTCAGGCAAGTCTGCCTTTCTACTCCTCTACCTAGGTCCTATCTGCCCAATGGGCAGCAGCGACTCACAAATGACTGCGACACAGAGACGGCACCGCGGGCTTGAGTCCACCGGTAAATGGGTGTTGCATGGTGTGGAGTATGCTGCTTAGCCCGCTTTCAGAAGCTCAAGGGTGACCTGGGAGTGCTTTGACTACTCCTAGCAGTAAAACGAATGCATTTGCACTTCCAGCTGTATTTCTTCAGCTTCTTGTACAGTCTTGAGGTGGTCCACTGAGCTTAACTGAGTCATCTTTGGTACTACTGGAAGTACATTTTCTACTTAATTGCTAGAGTTAACACTGAGGGGCAAATACTGAACCCTCTTTGTGAACAAAAGCATGTAGAAAAGCCCAACCCTTTTGACTATGCTGCTACCTGGGGAGAACCCCTCACACCCACAGCCCCAACATATACTCAAGGAGGGACTGGGAGAAGGACAGGAGCTGATGAACTAAGATACTAATTAAAATAGTCTCCAAGGGTGAAAGGTAAAAAGGCAGAAACCTAGGTAGTGCTTGAGCTGTCCTGAACTGGCATGTGTAGGTGTGCGTCTGTATATCTGGAACAAAGGAAGTCACCATGGGTGTATGTTCATGCTGTCATATGATATCCAGGTTTGGGAAATGAAACTTGCTCTTTTATGAAATGTTATTTTTATGTCAGAAGAACAGACCACCTTGCATTTCTGATGCCTTTCTCATGCGTGCCGCACAGTTCTAAAGTCTCTAATACAACACGGCAACATTTGGAGGCATATCATGGGGCACAATTGCCTTGATGCAAAAAGTCTGTAACTGAGCACAATTGTTTTAACCAAAGTTTTCTCGGGGTGGACAGAGCCCCTAAGAGGAAAAGAGGCGCACTGAAGGCCTTGGAATTAGGAGTTCTGTCTGCTAAAGCTCCTCTTCCTAAAAGCAACATGGAACGACTAAATTCTGTGAGGGGAATACAATGGCTGTTTGTTTTTCTTTTTGTTTTTTAAAATATAACAGCTTTACTGAAATATAATTCACATCCCATATACTTCAGCCATTTCCAGTGTGCAATTCCATAGTTTAGCTCAGCAGAATTATCACTCAGTTGAGCAATCACCACCACAATCAATTTTAGAACATATTCATTAACCCCCCAAAAGAAACCCTATACCCATTAGCAATTAATCCCCAAAAGGGAATCATTACTTAAAACTTCAAAAAAAAAAAAAACTTAAACTTTAAAAAGTTTAAGTTTTCCCTAAATTTCTCCAGCCCTAGGCAACTGTTAATCTACTTTCTGTTTCTATAGATTTGACTATCCTGGAATTTCATATAAATGTAATCATACAATACGTAGTCTTTGTGCCTGGCTTCTTTCACTTAGCACAATATTTTCAAGGTTCATCCATGCTGTTGCCGGAATAAAAGAATGAAGTATCAATACTTCATTCTTTTTTTTTAATGGCCAAATAATATTCTATTGTGTGGATATACCATATTTTATTTATCCATTCATCAGCTGATGAACATTTGGGTTGTTCTCACCTATTGGCTATTATGAATAATGCTACAATGAATATTGTGTACAAGATTTTGTGTGAACATATGTTTTCAGTTCTTTTGGAAATACATCTAGGAGTGGAATTGTTGGATATGGCTCCATTTTTTTTTTCTTTTTGAGATGGAGTCTCACTTTGTCACCCAGGCTGGAGTGCAGTGGTGCAATCTCAGCTCACTGCAACCTCCACCTCCCAGGTTCAAGCGATTCTCCTGCCTCAGCCTCCTGAGTAGCTGGGATTACAGGTGCCCGCCACCACGCATGGCTAATTTTTGTATTTTTAGTAAAGACAGGGTTTCACCATGTTGGCCAGGATGGTCATGAACTCCTAACCTCAAGTGATCCATCTGTCTCAGCCTTCCGCAGTGCTGGGATTACAGGTGTGAGCCACCACACCTGGCCTGCTTTTTATAGTAAAAAAATATTGTTACATAGTTCTTAACCTGAGGGATGGATGTATAGGTATTTTTTTGTATTGTAATCCTTTACATCTCGTGTGTATTTTATAAATATTCTTTTGTATCTACTCAATATTTTTAAAATTAAAAAATCTACAAAAAAAGTGATGAAAATTTTGAATATGTAATATTATTTAATGGCCTGGAAGTATACTAGGTATTTATTTATATATTTTATGCAATTTTTCTATATTCCATATAAAATTTGTCTTATATTGTTGTAGACCCTTTTCTTCTGGTTCTAATTTTCAGATCTGCATTAGTAAAATTAAGGGGTGAATTGAGGCCAGGCATGACGGCTCATGCCTGTAATCCCAACACTTTGGGAGGCCGAGGTGGGCGGATCACGAGGTCAAGAGATTGAGAGATTGAGACCATCTGGCCAACATGGTGAAACTCCGTCTCTACTAAATTACAAAAATTAGCTGGGCGTGGTGGTGCGTGCCTGTAGTTCCCGCTACTTGGGAGGTTGAGGCAGGAGAATCGCTTGAACCCGGGAGGCAGAGGTTGTAGTGAGCCAAGATCGCACCACTGTACTCCAGCCTGGCAACAGAGCGAGACTCCATCTCAAAAAAAAAAAAAGAAGGTGAATGGAAGCAATAATGCAGGTTCTTTAATTTCCTTCCACCTGAACAGCCTGGGTCAACACATGCGACGTCCCCAGGTTCCTCTGCATTTGCTGACCAATGGTCACTTCTGTTGCTGCCATCTAAGAGCTCAGAGGGAGATCCACTCTCAAGTCCAGGGCCAGAAGCAGGTAGAACCTTGTTGCTCTTATATTTGCCTCATCTCTTCCCTTAGTTCCTAGGCACCAGCCACATCACATTTAGCCAGCTGTTTAGAGTACAAGGCACGACCTTATCAGAGGGGGAGGAATCTCATGATATCCCTTAAATAGTGTAGGACACATTTTCCTAGACATTTCTTCAGCTCTGCCACGTCTACGTTAGGGCCTATTTTCTGTTCTGACTCCAGTTTAAGTTACTCTGGGATCTGTTACTTGTGCTGTCGAACGCAAGGTCCTTTCACGATGGTTCACCGGGCAAAGCCCCTTGGTTTAGTCTCATCTATACTTTCAGCAGCACTCTGAATGGCTGCTAGTCTTACAGGTATCCCTGCTTCCACCCCAGTTGTGTTTCATATTAACTGAGTCTCTGGTTTCCTTCTCACTGCTCTGGTTTGTTGTTTCATCTCATTTCTGTTCTTGATTCACACTTCATTTCCTGATTCCTCCTCTCTTCTATAGCTCACCCTCCAACTCTACTTTGATCCATGTAAAGGTTCTGTACCATATAGGGTTGCTCCATCACCAAGCTCTCTGATTATTGTGGGAATACATAAGATAGTGACATGCATTCAAGTGGGGGAGAGTTTATTCATTACGAGAGAACTGAGGCGGACTTTCTAAAACCCATATATTATCTGGATAATTGATTCCACTTTCCACCTGACTTTATCTGCAAAGATTAGATTTTCCTTTAAAATTTATAGTACATTAGTGTAGAGCCTTGGAAAGGAATCAGTAGTTAACTGGACTGAGTTTTAGGGACAAATGTCTAACAAGTAATCAACTGAAAATTGGGTGGGTAAAGGAAGGTACGTACCTGTGTTTGTAGTCCTTTAAGACCCTGTTAGTGTAAAAGGTGGCTGCGTCATTCATCTCCTTGACATAAGGACCGGGTTTGGGGGACTGAGAAAACAGGACCGTCACGCAAGCATAGAAGGAAAAAAAAATAGGATAAGAAAGAAAATGCCTTAAAGAAGAAGAAAAGCAACGGAGACTTGAAAGTGGGAGGCACATGTTGCTTTGTAAAGGTTGATAAAAACACTTTCTACCGTATCTCAGAACAGAAAGCATTGAACTTTAAACAGGGTAGGAGAAAGCGGATGCATTCAGCCTAGGAAGAAGCTTCCTTCAGTGCAAGGAGCATGAAGGTAGTAGCTAAGCTACGAGTTCTCCTAAATACTCCAAACGTGTGATGAGGTGAAGAGGCAACATTGCACCTGGACTCACCACAGCTATCCATCCAAGGGCAGGGATGCTTTCGCTGACGGCCGAAAGATGATTAAACATGTTACTCCCCCGGTTTCTCTCTCTGAAAGTTTGGATTTCCTGAATCTTTTCTGATATGGGTTTCAGAAGTGCGGCCACGTCATTCTGTAAGCAGTCAAACATCGGGGGCTGTTACTACAGACAGAACAGATGCATAGCACCTCTATCCATGTTGGCCTAAGCAGGAGAATTCAGGACCTGCCATCTGTCAAGGGGTCTAAAAGAAACATATAATCATCTCTGAGAATAGCACGCATTTGTTCTTGGTTATGGTAATGCTGCGCTTTTACTGTCTGAAGTATGAAAAATGCAGATTTTTTAACATTATTAACGCTGTGGCTTGAGATGTGGAAAAAACCCAGCAGTATGGCACAGCCCCCATTTTGAAGACTCCTTCATGGAAGACAGTGAAATTGAGTGTTGACCATTTGTATTTCAAACGGCAAATAGATCACACACAGCAATAACCCCGGCATAAAGTTGGGTAAGACCGGAAGGTTAGTAAAATGACATCATCCTATTCCTGTGGGAAAATGCTTTGGGCGAGGCTTCCTGGTTTCACCACAGTTACCATAATCCATGTGAAAAAGTGGAAATCTTTCACCGAGGCAACCCCCCTACCCTTTTGTTTTTTGAGACGGAGTCTCACTCTGTCCCAGGCTGGAGTGCAGTGGCGTGATATCGGCTCACTGCAACCTCCGCCTCCCAGGTTCAAGCAATTCTCCTGCCTCAGCCTCCTGAGTAGCTGGGACAACAGGTGCCTGCCACCACGCCCAGCTAATTTTATTTTTAGCAGAGGCGGGGTTGGCCAGGATGGTCTTGAACTCCTGACCTCAAATGAGCCATCCCCCTTGGCCTCCCAAAGTACTGGGATTACAGCTATGAGCCACCGCACCTGGCCCTTTTTAAGAAAATGTGATGGCTTATCATATTTATAGTGACTTTAGTCTTTGTTGGCATTCTACATTGTCCCCAGTCCGCTTGGCCTATGGCTACAGGTCACACTCAATTCTGCTAATTCAACAACTGACTTTTCCATTCATACAAAAATGACTTTCAGAATTACATGAGCTGGCTGGCTGAGTGTGGTGGCTCATACCTGTAATTCCACCATTTTGGGAGGCTGAGGCGGGAAGACTGCTTGAGGCCAGGAGTTCGAGACCAGCCCAGACAACACAGCAAGACCCCACTTCTACAAAAAAATGTAAAAAATGAGGTGGCTGTGGTGGTGTGCACCTGTAGTTCCAGCTACTCAGGAGACTCCAATCCTGGGAGAATTAGAATTACCCAGGAATTTGAGACTGCAGTGAGCTGTGACTCACCACTGTACTTCAGCCTGGCGCCAGAGTGAGACCCTATTTGAAAAAATATGTAAATAAGTAAAAATTAAAAATAAAAAACAAAATGACATGAGCTGAGTTATGAAGTATCTCAGAGCTAGATTCTCCAGAATACCACAGTTGCTTTAAACATCTCCTCATCTACATCCTTAGCATTCTCTAATTTCTCTAGGTGTTGAAAAGCAGATACAAGGTTGTTTATCAGATTTTCATGTGTGCTCCAAAGAAACAGCAAAGGTTCTATAGTTCAGCTCTGTGGAAGCAGTTAAAGAGCTTTAAGCAGTATTTTAGTAAATCTTGTTTGCAGGAGGTAAAATAGAAAAGCTCCTTACAGCTCTTTAATTTCTGAGATTTCAGAGCAATGGTTCCCAGCCTTGGCTACACATTAGAACCACCTTGGGGGTTTTAAAAACCACTAAGGCCTGGGTTCCACCCCTAGCAATTCTGATTTAATGGGTCGGGGGATGGCCTGGGTGAGGGCAGGGGGAATTGTTTAAGCTTCCCAGGTGATTTCAATCATTGCTGCAGCGGTGGCTTCAGACCCCAGAGGACAGTCATTTCTGCCAGGGACAGCAAACTATTAGGAAATAAATTATGTGCAGCTGCAGTAGCTTTTAGACTTTACCTTTCCTTCTAAACCCCTTTATATACCCTCCTCTGAAAAGAATGTTGAATGTAAGGGCTTTGGAATTAGAATGGCCTTGGTTCAAATAGCTTTGGTGCCTACGGGGCCTTGAGCAAATTACTTAATCAGATCCTTAGTTTCCTCATCTATAAATTAGAGATAATACCTACCACCTACAGGCTACAGGAGATACTGCATTTTAAAGCCCTGGCACATGGGAGGTACACAATAAATAGAAGTAATTATTATTTCCATGATGCAGTTAACTCACACCAGAGGTAAAAAGGATGCTGTCCCCTGTAATATGTGATATTCATTTGTTTAAAATAAATATGCATTCAAGATATGAGAAGCTCCAAACAGACATCTACACAGATTAACAGGATTTTAGGATTCCAGGAGTCTACACTGGGTCACCTAGTTCAGCTTTTTGACAAATCCAACAGAATAGGTCACAATTAGTATTTAAAAATCATGAAAATAGATTAGAATAGAAAATATCAGAGGGCATTCACATGTAATAAGGATGGATATTTTGGTATTAAACACTTGTTTTGGTTATGAAGTTTGTGTGTGTGTGTGTGTGTGTGTGTGTGTGTGTGTACTGGGTTGCCAAATAAAATGTATTTCTTTTTATGGATCTAGCCTAAAAGTTTGAGAAACATGGCCATAATCCAATTCTCCTATTTTACATATGGAATACAAGCTCAGAGAGGTTAATTTACTATGTCAAGACCAGCTAGTGGAGCTGGAGCCACAAGCTAGGTCTTCGGGGAGGCCCTGAGACAATTCTCGATACTGGGTGCTGAGAAAAATATGGTTAGTTCTCTACATACAGTTCTCTACCAATAAGACTAGGGAAAGGTGTTAAGAGCCGAGGCGGGCGAATCACGAGGTCAGGAGATCGAGACCACGGTGAAACCCTGTCTCTACTAAAAATACAAAAAATTAGCCCGGCGTGGTGGCGGGCACCTGTAGTCCCACCTACTCGGAGAGGCTGAGGCAGGAGAATGGCGTGAACCCGGGAGGCGGAGCTTGCAGTGAGCCGAGATGGCGCCACTGCACTCCAGCCTGGGCGACAGAGCAAGACTCCGTCTCAAAAAAAAAAAAAAAAAAAAAAAGGAAGAGATTAAGAGCAAAGGTTCTAGAATGAGACTTCTTGGGTTCAAATCCTTGCTCCACAGTGTACTCAGCTCTGGGGCTTTATACCAATGACCAAACTTCCCAAGATTCCCTTGTCCCAATCTGCAAGCTAGGGTTGACAACAGTACCTGCTTCACAGAGATGTTAGGAGGAGTAAACGAGAGAACATGTCATGCTTGGTAAAGGGTCAGGTATACTTTGGGTGCACAACAGGTGGCTGGTGGTCTCCAAGGTACCTGCCAGTTACAAAGCCTCTGATTGGCCAAGTTCACTGACTAGCTCTTTCCCATCCCTTATATGCAAACACAAGGAGAGCGGTTTCCTAACTGACATATGCTGAGGGACAGAGGCACACTTCTCTTTGGGGGAAACAAAGAAATACAGGGAAAGAAAGCAAAGTGCTCTCAAGGTTCCTAGTGGACTTTTTAGCTATCCCGTACTGAAGGAGGGGAAAAACAAAAACATTTGCTGCAGAAGCTAGTCAGCTCTTGTGGAAAAGCCATGAATATCTTCCTGTCTCCTCTCTTTCCCTTCTGACCACTACAAAGCAAAGGGCTTATGGATTTGGTGAAAAGACCTTGAATCAGAGTTGTTAGGAGCTGCACTCTGTGCACCCACCCCCCAACCAAATTCATATGCTGAAGCCTTAACCCCCAGTGACATATTTGGAGAAAGGATCTTAAATATGGTGGGAATGCAACCATATTGGAAGATAGGGTCTTTAAAGAAATGATTAAATTCAAATGAGGTCATTAGTGTGGGCTTCAATCCAATATGTCTGGTGTCTTTTTTTTTTTTTTTTTTTTTTTTTGAGATAGAGTTTTGCTCTTGTCGCCTAGGCTGGAGTGCACTGGCACGATCTTGGCTCACTGCAACCTCCACCTTCCAGGTTCACGCAATTCTCCTGCCTCAGCCTCCCAAGTAGCTGGAATTACAGACACACGCCACCACACCCAGCTAATTTTTGTATTGTTAGAAGAGATGGGGTTTCGGTTTCACCATGTTGGCCAGGCTGGTCTCGAACTGTGATCCGCCCGCCTCGGCCTCCCAAAGTACTGGGATTACAGGTGTGAGCTACTGCACCCGGCCTGACTGGTGTCTTTATAAGAAGAGGAGATGAGGACAGAGACACACAGAGGAGAGAGGCGTGGGGAGAGACCAACCCTGCGGTCACCGTGATCCTGGACTTCCAGCCTCCAGAACTGTGAGGAATTTCTGTTGTTTCTAATCTACCTGTCTGTGGTACTTTGTTAGGGCAGCCCTAGCAAACCAATGCAAGGGTAACGGCAGTTCAGGGACTCCTTCCCTCCAAACTCTCAACAATAGAACAAACAAAAACCCCTCTAAACACTCCTGGCCCCAAACACAATTATATCATGCTTGTTTGTTAATGGCTGCCAAAAATCAGTTTTAAATACCCTCCCTGGAGCTTCATTTTTTAGAAAGCAAACATCTCCTTCTTTGGGGGATTCTTTTCAGTCCAAATTCAACACCTGATCAAAGGTGTGGCATCAGTTTCCCCAGAAGGCAGCTGATTTTTAATGATGGCAGAACTACTAAAAAAAAATCCTAATTTTCTCCAACAATTTGCTAAGTCATAATGTTCTTAATGTAATGACATTTTTGAGAAAGGCCAGAATATCTGAATTGTTGATGATACCTGGCCCACTGCCCCAAGGGGAAAAAGAACCAGAAACTGTATATTTATAACGTTAGAGAGATTTATTAAGGCCATCTTTGTTTATCTCTAACTTCCCTAGAACAAACTCTGAAGTCTGAGGAGACAGGAGTCTTCTGGAAGATACTTTATATTGGTTATCTGATGAAAGCATCATAAAGATTGAGAAAGTTTTCTTTTGCTTTAGTTTGGCAATTATGTGAAGAATTGTCATCATTAAAAAAAAAAAAAGCAATGTTGACGGAACTAAGTACAACAGCTATTTGCACAACTCTAATAAACATTAGTGCTTTTATTCTGTGCCAATAGATTTCTCCTGTACTTTAAAGAAGTCTTATCTTCACCAGTTCATCCTGACTTGCAAGGCTGGAATCAAAAATAGAAGAGAACATTAGAGTGATGGTGTGACTTCCATCAAAGCTGGAGCTGGTTGTGTGGGATGTCAGACGAAAAGTCAAGGGGGGGGGTCTATGAGAGGTACTTCAACTTGTTCCAGTATTAAGCATATATTAGGTACACTCACTCAATACAGGCTGATTTGCATTGATGTCAATTAAAATTACATAAGGGTTTTCCACTAAAGAAGGAGCTCATCTAAGAGGTGTCCTAGTTTTCTGTCAAGGGAGTGCATTGGTGGTGGTAGCTCCCCGGATATGTCTAGCAGCTAGTGTGCTTTGCAATGACTTTTACATAGATGTCACTCAGATTACTTTTTGTTAACGTCTCACTGAGGTTTCTTTGATTCTCAATAATTTCTCAGAATTCATGTGAAGATGAGCTGAACCTGCTCCCTGGCCTTCCCCTAGTTTCCGTGGCTTTGACAGAAGATGGAAAGGGCCAACATGGAAGAGACGCATGAACAAACTGCATGTTTTCAGCAAACGTTTCCAAGGGTTATCTTAGCTGGATGCAACTGTACTTTGGAAGAGTATTTTAGGTCTCCATGTCTTTATGACCCTAGCTTCTGCTTTAAAGTTGAAGAACTGAGTCCCGTTATCAGCTTCATCTCTGTTTAGCTCCCAAAGTAAGGGAATTGTTTTGCAAAAGTAAAATGAGTTTTATCAGCAAGCTTTGTAGAAACTTTACCCAAAAAGGAAAACCAGATTCCCACTCATGCTGTTTTGTTAAGAGACTGCACAAACTCTGGGAGTTTGACTTCAAAGATGTATCACTGAGCAAAACAAAATAGGTCTGTTATTTGTGGAACTCATGGTTCTCATGTAGTTCTGTATCAGGTGAAAATGGTTCAGTCATTGTTACTTCTTTTTAACGAATTTCTTTTTCTGATTATAAAAATCAATATATGCTCTTCGTGAAACACTGAAAAATACAGATGTAAAACATAAGTGAACAATAAACATTCTGCATTCCACCACATGGAAAAAAAGCAGTGCTAAAAGTTGGCGTTCATTTTTTTTTCCTATAGATGTAATTATTCATCGCTTCTTGGCCTTTTGGCTAAGATCAAGTGAAGATGTAATTACTGCAGATATTTTCAGAAATAATAATAATTACTTTTTAAGTAATGGTGATTCAAACCATCAAGAATGATTCTAAGAGTTTAATTCAAACAGTTTAATGAAAACAAACAAGCACACAAATAAAATCCCATCAGTACGTTCCTGGCGTGTACTGTGAGAACTCTATCATTTGAGAAAGAATGATTTCAAGGTAATGACATTTGCATTACCACCACAATTCAAACAAACTTAATAGCATTAAAGTAAAATTTTGAAAAAGGTTTGGGTTCCACCTACCTTTAAAATTCCAGGAAAGCTCATATCAAGCAGTATGCATTCGTAAACCACACTACCAAATATTAATCATTATTACTTTGGCTTATGTGTTTTTGTGCAAAGTTTCACCAGTTTATTCCATTTGGATGCATGTGTGTATGTGTGTGAGTGCACAGCACAGAAAATATATGGAAAGATACACATCAAAAAGTGTCAACACAGAACTTTTATTTAATTTTATTGGCTTATTTATATATTCTAAATCTTCTAACATGTACATACATTTCCTTTGCAATTAAGGGAAAAGTTTTAAAACATTTTAACCAGTTTCACACCTTCAAAAGTAGAAAATATTTCACATAGGAGCTGTTAAGTTTGCATGTGTCAACAAAATATTAAACCTCCTTCCAATCAGGGAAGAAGCTTTAGGAAAACACATGCGGAAGTTGCCAGAATAAATTATACAGGTGAAGAAGAATAAAATTTTCTCAAGCAAAGGTTATCCAAATCAGGAACAGTATTTCGGGAGGCTGAGGCAGGAGAATAGCTTGAACCTGGGAGGCGGAGCTTGCAGTGAGCCGAGATCGGGCCACTGCACTCCAGGCTGGCAACACAGCAAGACTCCATCTCCAAAAAAAAAAAAAAAAAAATCTCTCCCTCTATATAGAGAGATATATATATATTTGGACACACACATATATATTTGGACACATTCTAATAATTGAAGCAATTATTTTCACCATTTAAAGTCAGCAGCAATTTTTTACAAATCAGAAATGTTCAATTGAGTTAACTTTTGCTTTGGTGCAATTGTAGGTATTTCCCTTGGCTAGTTCCCTTCTTGTTGAGTCCCATTAAATAAAAATTTTTTACTGTCCAGGAACATTTTGGAGATTTCAGAATACATCCATGGAGATATTTTCAAAAACACTTGTACAATTTAAACAATTTAAAATGTTTGCAAAACCTGGTGAGCACCACTCATGTACACGATTTTACAGCAGTTGCCATTATATTGAATAATAACAGATTCCTTGGGAAATATTTTTACATCTTTATAAGACTTGGTGGTTCATATATATTCCTTATTTTAGGGTTGCTAAACTTTATGTTCCTTATATACCATATTTGCATTTATTTATTTATTTATTTATGACAGGGTGTCACTCTGTCACCCAGGCTGAGTGCAGTGGTGCAATCTTGGCTCACTGCAGCCTCAATCTCCCAGGCTCAAGAGATCCTCCAGCCTCACCCTCCCAGGTAGCTGGAACCACAGGCATGTGCCACCAGCCCTGGCTAAGTTTCTGATTTTTTTGAGGAGACCGGGTCTCCCTGTGTTGTGTCCAGGCTGGTCTTGAACTCCTGGGCTTAAGCAATCCTCCCACCCCAGGCTCTCAAAGTGCTGGGATTACAGGCATGAGCCACCGTGCCCAAGCTATATTTGCTTATATTCTTTAAAAATCATTCTTCAAGAATATAAAACCTGGTGACTTGGTCTTCCAGAGGATGCATTGCTTTGGATAGTTACATTGTCCTGGTATCTCAGAGAGAAGCTTTTTAACATGCATAAACTCCTACTTTAATTTTTTTTTTTTTTTTTGAGATGGAGTCTTGCTCTGTCACCCAGGCTGGAGTGCAATGGCGTGATCTCGGCTCACTGCAACCTCCACCTCCCAGGTTCAAGCGATTCTCCTGCCTCAGCCTCCTAGGTTGCTGGGATTACAGGCGCGTGCCACCATGCCCGGCTAATTTTTGTATTTTTAGTAGAGACGGGGTTTCTCCATGTTGGCCAGGCTGGTTTCAAACTCCTGACCTCAAATGATCTGCCCGTTTCAGCCTCTCAAAGTGCTGGGACTACAGGTATGAGCCACCGGGCCTGGCCCCTACTTTAATTTTTAATGCTAATCTTTCAACAATCTCATTGGCACATTTTTTTTTTTTCAGTAATAGTTTTTGTTTTTAAAGCAAGCTGGCCGGGCGCGGTGGCTCACGCCTGTAATCACAGCACTTTGGGAGGCTGAGGCAGGTGGATCACGAGGTCAGGAGATCGAGACCATTCTGGCTAACACGGTGAAACCCCACCTCTATTAAAGATACAAGAAAATTAGCCGGGCGTGGTGGCAGGCACCTGTCGTTCCAGCTACTCAGAAGGCTGAAGCAGGAGAATGGCGTGAACCCAGGAGGTGGAGCTTGCAGTGAGCCAAGATAGTGCCACTGCACTCCAGCCTGGGTGACAGAGCAAGACTCCATCTCAAAATAAATAAATAAATAAAATAAATAAAATAAAATAAAATAAACTATTTTAGACACACAGAAAAACATAATAATAATGACAGGCTCCCATTTATAATTTAATTCAATTTCTCATGGGGGCCCAGGAAAATCATTATGATGCCCCTTTACTGACATCTTCAGGAGAACTAGAAAGGAAGAGATCTGGAGCCTGGGACATAGAACTATTTAGATAAGACCTCTGGGGCAGCACTGAAGTTTGACATGAGATTGTTCTACTGCTCTATAAAGGTAGAATAATACACTTGCAGTTGCAAATTGGGCATTTTTAATATAATATCTTTTCTGCAAAAGTGTTCAGCAAATCATAGGCTAAAAAGCCTTCTCTGAAGTCATTTTTGTACCCTTCAGATAGATAATAATGTATATTGTCATTATCAATATGTTTTAACTTGTCAGAATCATTCAAAGTCTCTAGGATTTTGGGGCCACTGACACAATGAACAGTAGACTTTTTTTTGTCACTTCCCACTTACTATTCTTTGTCTTTGCCATTTTTCACAGATGTGATTCTCATCTCTCATCATTTCTAGATTTTGTGCTGCAGAATTTGAGGGAGTGCTCACTCTAAAACCTACAAGTTATACATCAGAACAAGAACACAGTTCTGTTGACATGATGTGTGGGCCACAATTTTCTCTATGCTGTCAATGTTTGACACTTCTCCGAAGGATAGTTTATGTGAGAGGAAAACTCAAGTTGAATGGAAATGTAAACATTTAACACAACAACCCATGATGTTACAATAGCCTCACAATAGCTCATGTCCTGAATCTTAATGCAACACTAGAGCTTGGGAGACCATAAAAACAGAACAAAATAAACAAACAAGAAAATGCTTCACATTAACTGTTCCCTCAGGTTGAGATTTATAGTTTTCATTATAGTTGTTCTGATAGATACTTGACTGGTAGTGCAAAAAGCTAACAGTCCAGTCAGAGAAAACATATCTTTTCCATTCATGCATCAGTGTGCAGCTATCTAATGAATATGGGAGACAGAGGAGGCTCTAGTGTATTTCCCTTGTATAAGGGGACTTGACAACATGAACTCCAGAAAATGCTGGATTCATGGCAGGGGCATGGGTTTAGCTGAATTATTTGAGATCCAGGAAGGAAGTAGTGGATCAATACTAGGCAATGACAAATAACGACATACAAAATTGCTGCAGAGAGAAACCAGACGTTTTGGAGAGAAAATTAAGTTGAAAACCAAAGCTTAACCTAGTTGTCTACAATAAGTATAACAGAACAGATCAGGTGGCTAAGAAGTATCTCATTTTGTATTTTGTTCTTATTTCAGCTTACTGGTTCAGCTGAGAAGATACCAACTCTTACCCTAACGGGGAGGTATCATCTGGCTTCTGACAGCGATGAATTTTATAATCACCTATAATTTCACTTTGTGAGATTCTGCACATAAAAGCTGAGGAGCAGAAGGTCTCACCTATGCTTTACTTAAACCCAGAGGGACTTCACTAGAAATCCCTAGGGACAAAAATTGGAGAAAACTGCTGAAACCATTCGAATTCATCAGCTTTATAAAATCTATGACAATGTATATTGATCAGAAATTAGTTCTTTGAAATAGCAAGAAAAAAATTCTTCTGAACTGCAATTCATTTTTCATTCTGTCAACATTTGATGTGCATTGACTATATGCCAAATACCATGCTGATTGGTTTTCATCTGTTATCTCTACTTTCTAATGATAAATCTCAGTTTAAACTACCAAATCCACCATTTGAAAGTTCCCAGCCCGGTCAACTGAATTTGCTGGGTCACTGTCTCTCCCCTCTTAAGTGGCCCATGGTAGAGGGATGGCCAGATCTCTTCTCTGAGATTCATTTATGTAGAACGTGGCTGAGAGGATGTAAATCTACAGTTTCCACCTCAAACTCAGCAGATGCAAAGAATTTCAACAACTCCCCTGTGAGTGTTAAGATATTCCACAGGGTAGATGAGCCATTGTACCGAGCCACTGATGCTTAGCTCCAATGATCCTTAATCGGAAACTGCTTTCTCTTTTAAGGGTAACATCATCTCTCTAAGATTCCATTGTTTGTTATTCTCAGGAGCAAAGAGTTGGGCGTGGCGGCTCACACCTGTATTCTCAGCATTTTGGGAGGCTGAGGTGGGCAGATGGCTTGAACCTAGGAGTTTGAGACCAGCCTGGGCAATAGAGTGAGATCGCATCTTTACAAAAAAAAAAAAAAAAAGAAAAAAGAAAAGAAAAAACAGAGCAATGCATCCCATAGAGCACTAGCTCATTTGGCGAGTAGCTCAACATGAGCCGTGCTTCCTGGTCAACAGGGTTGGGAGGATTCTGCATATGGCGCCCCCTCTTTTGGTGGCCCACAATTCACTTCAGAATACTGAACAAGATACTAAAGAAACCAGTTTAACTTTACTTAACCTGAGGTTTTTCAAGCTTTTTGATCCATGGAGCTTTTAATTCCACCCACAGTTTTCTAAGGAACTGGTATTCTGTGAACAGACCCAGGGAGGCCTGTGGGGTAGCTTCAGGGTTTCATGGAGGCCTGCTGGGCTGCTCACCGTGTATTCATTTGCCCTTTCCTCTCTGGTTGTCTCACTCATAACCATGGAGATGCTTTCAAGGGCATTTAACAGAGGTAAAGCAGCCTGTTTTCCCTCACTTACCACACACACGCACACACACATACACACACACACACACACACACACACGCCACATGCATGCACAGCAGTTGCTTTCAGGAGCTATAAACATCTCTGGATGGGCTGCTGGCATAGCCATCCCCCCACTGCACTGGGATTCTGTCCTCTGTTGCTGTCTTTTCTGCAGGTCATTTGTTGGCCAGCCCTGTCCCCACTTCTAACAACTCCCACCATTGACAGTTACAGTCTCTTTCCTGTCCTTTCTCTGTATTTTCTTGCTTTCTCTTTCACGCACCTAAACTTGTGTGAAAAAGCAGGCTTTTTAAGGAAAAAAGCCACTAAATTGCAGTCCTTTTCTTTTGCAGCACACACTCGTGGCCAATGACCTTTCATCTTCGAGTCTTGAGCTGAGATGCTTCTTTGTTGTCCAAAGGGGATTTTTGGCCACTTCCAAGTCCGGAGGAGTCCCACAGCTCCGTATGCCATAAATCCCATGGACTCCAAGTCTTATCAGTGCTTGTAGACCGCTGAGCCTGGATTTTGACATTGACCCCAAAGGAAAAGTGCAGCTAACAGTGTGTATAAATCCAGCATGAAACGTGATATACAGCCAGAACTACTTTCTATGAGGCATGTGCTGGAAGGACCATTCTTTGATTTTTGACTCAGTTCTTAGATGTAAAGCTTATAAATCAGGACTGTGTAATAAAATGAAGACAATTTTGCTCACTATTATCGGTAAAGAGAGTTATTTTGTTACCTGCTGGTTCATTTGTTTCTCCATTTATTCAATAAATATATACTGGTGACTTTTACGTGCCAGAGCTGGTCCAGGTGCTGGGGTAGAGCAGTAAACAATACAGACAGCACTCTGATGTCCCTGCCCTCTTTTGTTTAAGTGGCAAGGGGCATGTATTAGTCAGGGTTCTCCAGGGAAACACAATGAATAGGATGTGTTTACTTATTTATTTATGACAAGGATTTGGCCCATGTGATTATGGAGGCTGACAAGTCCCAAGATCTGCAGTCAGCTGGCTGGAGACCCAGGAGAGCCAATGGCGTAACTTCCAGTCCAAGTCTGAAGGCTGGCAGGCTGGAGATCCAGGAAGAGCCAATGATCTTTCAATTCGAGTCCAAAGGCAGGGAAAAAACAAAACAAAACACCCAATTTCCCAGCTCAAAGGTAAGAATTCTCTCTTACTTAAGGGAGGGTCAGATTTTGTTCTATTCAGGCCTTCAACTGATTGGATGAGGCACTCCAACTGATTGGGAAGTGCAATCTACTTTACTCAGTCTACCAATTTAAATGTTAATCTCATCCAAAAACACCCAGAATAATACTCAACCAAATATCTGGACACCCCAGGGCCCAGTCAAGTCGACAGATAAAATTAACCATCACAGGGGGAGAGAGACCCAGAGAAATAATTATAATAAATAACTAAATTATATAGCATGTTAACTGTTAAAAACCATGGAGGGAAAAAGGTAGAACCTAGTGAGGAGGATCAGAAATATATATGGGGAGGTGGGTTCCCATTTAAAATACGATGGCCAGAGCAGGTCTCATTGAGAAGGTGACATTTGAATAAATATCTGGAAGTGGCATTAGCCATGTAGACATCTGGAGGAAGGGCTCCCCAGAGAGAGGAAATGGCCACTACAAAGATCACGAGGTAGGAATGTGCCTCCAGTGTTTAAGGAGCAAGCAGACCTGTGTAGCTGGAATGGAGCGACTGACGGAGAAAGGGCCAGGCTTTGAAGTCAGAGAGAAAATGACAGGGTGTTGGGGCACCAACCATGGGAGCTGCTGAAAGGATTTTGGCTTTTATCCTGAATGAAGCAGAGATCACCATGGAGTTTTGAGCAGAGGAATAACATGATGTGGTTTTCTTTTCTAAGGATCGCTCTGGCTGCTGTATTGAGAATAGATTATTGGAGGGTAAACGCAGAACTAGGGACACCGTATCTGAGACTACGGCAATAATTCCGACAAGAGATGAAGGCAGCTCAGGCCAGAGTGAACGTAGTGGAGATTGTGAAAAGTAGATTTTAGACCGGATGTGGGGTATCAAAGCAAATGAGGAGTCAGGAATGACTCCTTAGTCTCTGACCTGAACAACTAGAAGGATGGAGTCGCCATCAACTGAGATGGGGGAAATGGCAGAAGAAGCAGGCTTTAGCGCAAAGACCAGGAATTCCGATGTAGACATACTGTTTCGGCTGCCCTCAACCAGGCGTTCCCAGGGGCCACAACTGATGAGTAATATCTGCAGGGCAGCTGCGACAGGCATGCTTTTTTTTTTTGGCCCCCCACACCCCCCCCAGCTCAGTTCGTTTCTGGCCTCCACTCCTCAGTGTGTCTTTGCTTGGGAGCCTCTTCTCACATTTTCAATCCAGTATACATGATTCATAAATGTGCTATATGTTCCTGTATTCAGTACAATTCCGTTCCAATTCAGAACAACACAATGTGTACATGCTCTATTCCTCACCTACAAGAATGGCGCTTCTGGCCCTCAATCAGCCAGGGGTGAACTCTGTATTGTTTCTCTCCTGGGGTTGACTTGTGCTGAGTCATTCACTCTGGCCAGCAGCAAAAGTCTGTGAGACAGCCAGCCTCCATTACGGGTACAGTCTGTGGTTGGCGGTAAAATTATTTTTGTTTAATTTCCCAGGTCAATTACTCATTGTATCCTAAAATGTGTTGGCCTGTAGAGAGAAACAACCTTTAGCCTTGGTTTCATTCTACCATATTTTAACAAATTGAGGTGAGAGAGAGGTGCACTACTTAAAATGGCTTATTTGGGTTATATGAGTGGATGCTGGCGGTCTAGCTTGCATTTTTATACTAAACACAGTGTCGTGTAACAGGAATGAATGAACAAGGGAATGAATACACAAACTAACACTGAAGTGACAAATAAAAATTAAGCTTCTGAAAAGTCTAATGTGATCTGGGTAAATCAGAAATAAAATGTACCTCTCTAAAGATGGTAATAGTTTATCTTGTTTTGATACAGATTTTTCATTCATATGTGAATAAAATGATCAGATACTGTCTTTTATGTCCTCCTCTGTTTTCCTTCATAAACATTTTTTTCTGCCTGATGTGCACTAACTCTGACCTCATGTTTTCTTGTCCTTTTTATCTGTTATAATATTTATTGAGCACCTGCTAGGTTCCAGGCATAGTCCTAGGGACTTGAGATACATAAGTGGGGAAAACAGGTCTTTCCTTTGGGGTTTACAAGCAGTAAACAGACAGTAAACAACAGACATATTAAAGATATCGTACTATGAAAAAAAGGAGTGAAGCAGTGCAAAGGGGTCAGAGGAGCAGGGGAGATTTTATTAATGTAAAAGGCTTATGTGAAAATATTTAGCTGACTACAATGTTTGACTGAACATTTGGTTGATGCTGTTTGATCCAGCCAGCCTGTCACATGCTAGCAGCTGATCAGAACGGAGTATGGAACATCAGTGAGGAGAAATCAGGAAGTGGACAGGGATAAAAGCTGCTTTTCCCTCCAACTGGATGACCTGAATTCAGCCACGCATAGGCTAAAGTTCACATTCAATTCCAGCCACTTTGGACGCCGGCACACAGTCCAGGATATAATATGCCTGGTGCTGATTGGCAGCACAGAATAATGCCTGCCAGCTGCAGTTCCATGTTCCTGCTGGACCCTCTGGTGCCTCACCAATCTTGTTTTTCTCTTTCAGTTAACTTCCCTCAGTTCTGCTCCTTCTGACTTCCAGCCCATAAGCTTACTTGTGTCTTGATTTTTTTTTGTGTGACCCCAAAATACAAAGTTAAAATCAAAATACACGCACCCCACCACTGGCAAACATCACAAGAAGTTGGGAAATTTATAGAGAGAAAAAATAGACAACCATTTGCCATGGTTGGTTATAGAAGATTTCTCTGAGTTTCTAAGACGTACCTTTCCAGCATCACACATGGGTACTGCAAAGCACAAAACACAGTTCCTGCAAAGACCAGTAAGGTCAAACCCTTTCCTTCCTCCTGGCACATTAAGTACTCCTTCCAGAATAAACACAGGGACAAGGCTGGGGCCAAGAGCAGCTGAGCTGGATAGACAATGGGATTTACTTGGTCCTCATCAGCAGGTCATGCTAGGAAGCCCGCAGAAATCTGTGAGAGTCCTGTGGGATGACTATCATCTTAAGATCAGTTTGTGGGGAGGTAAGAAATGAAAATTTACTGATTGCTTACTATAAATCAGGCACTGTACTTTGTATTCTATATATTATGTAAACATCATAAAACTTTGGTGGAAACATTAGCATTATTATCCCTGTTTTATGAGTGAGTGAACAAGATCAAGAAATACTTAGTAACTTGCCCAAGATCATCTGGCTAGAACTGAGATTTGGACCAGATATGTCTGGCTCCCACAGCTAATACTCTTAGGCAAAACAAAAAAAGCATTGGCTTCGGAACAGGAAACATCTGGGTTTAAACCGTATCGTTCACACTAGTCCGAGCCCCAGTATTCTTCCTATGTCATCAGTAAGGTTCTGATGACGATTACCTAAGAAATATGTGCTTCATGTCTGACACATAATAGAGGCCTAAAAATGACAGCTGCTATTATTGTAATTATTCAAGCAATTTTACTGACCTCAAATACTGAAGAAAAAGCATATCATGGATAGCTGGACAAAATGGAATAATTATTGCTGAGTTAAACACTGTAGCTGATGAAAGAACTGAGAACACGGTGCCCATGATACGCGGTAAGAAGGACCTGCTTACAATGCAGGCCCTTTTGAACAGGGTGGAAACTTAGGTCATCTCTTTTTGAGAATCTCAGGCAATTTACTTACGTGACTCTGGGACATACCGGAAAAGGTGGAGAACAGATGGAGCACCCTGACAATCTCTGGGGCACTGGGGGACAGTCCTTGGGAAAAGCTGTTTAAGTTCAATGCAAGGGTGCTAGAAGAACCCCCGGATCAGAAACTCGCATTTCTGGGGCATGATGTTAATGACACTGAGCTTCTACCAGCTCAAGGCAGAAGAAGAATGAAAGAGAAACAGATTTCTTTTAGTAGCACACGTCCTCTGGTTTACCCAGTGGTGCTATGGGCACAGCCTGAAGAGTTTACTTGCGTGGGAAACAGACATGTCAGCAGGAGGGCTGAGCTTATAGCTGACATTCAGCCAAAGGGCACAAGGGCAGCTTCACCAGCTGTTAAGGCGCCGTGATCCTTTGTAGTGGTTGGCAAACAGCCACTTTCCAAGCCCTTTGGGTACCCCCTGCTGCCCTGGCTGCCCCAGTCTCTCTTCCAGGACTCCTCAAAGTCCCCACACTCTAGCAATCCTGGCCTAGTAGGAGGCCTCCAGGATCCTTCTCCAAGGCTCTCATTCTGTTTGTTCTGATTGGACCCATGCAGAATCTTAGGACTACAACCGAAAACTCATGGGCAGGAGCTCTGCCCGCAAAGGAGTGCTGTTGACATGGCAGGAACCCCTAGCTTTGTGACTTATACCCCACCCAACCCAATACTCCATTTTAAAATTGCAAGTGTTTTATAATCCTCTCTTTTCTAGCCTGAAAGAGATTCACAGATAATATAAACTACATGTACACATCACTTTAAGAAATCCATATGGTGTCTAATTGTAAAATAAAGGAGAAATAAAAGGAAAGTAATTTCAAGACATAAATGCTTGGCCACAACAGCACCAGGAAGATATGATGTAGTCTCAAAGTTGCAACTGCACGTAGAATCCTGCAGAAAGAGACAGCCACAGATGTGGACTCATACAGGTGAGCGTTTTAGCAACTCAAATACAAGAAATCTTTTGGAGATATCTGGAGATGCCATTCTCTGACATGGAAAATAACATATGGTAAAGTTCAGAACAAAACAAAGTGTCATCTTCTCTCAATTTGCACTGCAGCTGCATTCCAGGGTAATTTAGGATATATATTAAAATTACTATGCATATTAATATAGAATATGGAATGAAATTAGGTTCTAAGCTCAGATGATTAAAAATGCTTTTCACCTACATGCATACATGGTGGGTGACAGTCAAGTAAGAGGAGGGATAATGCATTGTGTTGTGTGTTGCTGAGCTTGTGGCATCTGCCCACCAAATGCCAAAAGAAACCTCCTGTATTTGACAACCTCACGCATTTCCAAAATGCCCTTTTGGAGGACGTTAGCACCCCCGTGGAGAACTCAAGATCTGGCTAAATGGCACAACTATCATGATGGACCGGCTAGATTACAAACTCCAGGAGGGCAGATCTGTTTTGCTCACTGCAGTTTTCCCAGCTCCAGACCAGGATCTGACAAATAGAATCTCAACTAGTGTTTGTTAAATGAGAGAATTAATGCAAAACCCTGGCTAGTAAGGGGCAAGGCAACACATTTCAAGAAGCTAATCCCAACAGGCAAGCAGAGAGACGCATGGAAGAGTGTAGCAGCAACTGAACTCTCCCCGTGATGGTAGCTGACACTGGGTAATGCCAACTGTGGGACATTCGGTCATTCAACACCCTTTGGGGAACCATGTGGGACTCTGAGGACTTAACAATGTTGCTTGTTGGAAACTGTACTGAATGTTAGTTACTGTGCTGTGATTTTCTTTTGTTTTTTTCTTTTGGTTTGTTTGTTTTTTGAGACAGAGTCTTGCTCTGTTGCCCAGGCTGGAGTGCAGTAGCATGATCTCAGCTCACTGCAGCCTCCACCTACCAGGCTCAAGCAATTCTCCTGCCTCAGCCTCCCGAGTAGCTGGGATTATAGGTGCATGCCACCACACCCGGCTTATTTTTGTATTTTTAGTAGAGATGGGGTTTCACCATTTTGACCAGGCTGGTCTTGAACTCCTGACCTCATGATGTGCCCCCCCCTTAGCCTGCCAAAGTGTCGGAATTACAGGCGTAAGCCACTGCACCCAGCCTGATTTTCTTTAAAGGCAGTTTCTCTGTGGCTCATGGTGGCCATCAATTTTATTAATTTTGGAAGGCAAGTTAGTTTGTAGATTTTCTGGTGGAGGTATTTTCCTGTGTTGGCAGGAGTGAGCCAAAGGCAAAACAGGTAATGGTAGGACGTCCTGCCAGCACAGACCCCTCAGCACAGTGGATTTTCCACACAGCATGGGCATCAGAGTCAGTCTTGGATTTTAGTCTTGACTCTGCCCCTTATTAACTGAGAGAATATCCACCTCATGGAACAGATATGAAGCAGCAGGTGCACCATGTTCATGTTCATGAATCCCTTAGATGTCCAGAGGGTATAATTCAAGACCAAGTGTGCTAACTTGGCGTGCAAACGTTGATGACAACAGAACTAACACAAACTGCAGCTCTATAAGGAGATGCTCTGATGTGATTGAAACTATGGCTTCCACAAAGATAGATGCTAATTCTCTTAGTGACTTTGTAATTCAGTATTATTATCCTCATTTTTCAGCAGAGGAAAGTGAGGTTTAGGCCGATTTAACATTTGTCTCTGAGCTGAATGTGGGCTTGTGATATGAGTGGGCTTTTTTTTTAAAAAACGAGATGTGAAATTCACTGAAGAATTACAATAAATGACTAAATTTATCACAATTACCATTTTCCTGGCCCTGAGCTATTCAAAGATGAATGAGATGGTCTCTGAACAAACAGTTACTGTGGGGCTGTGGGACCGAGCCATCGAGGGCTTGGGAGGCTGCTGGTCTGACTGTGGGTGGCACCAGGTAGGACAATCCAGAGGGGAGGTGTTTGCTGATTACTTAAGGATGAGAAGAAATCTGAAGGGAAAGGCTGAGAGAACAGCAGACAAAAATACCAAAAAGAGCACAAAGCCAAGCTATGCTCAGGAAACAACAAATTTTCCTGAATGGCATGCAGTAAGAATCAGGTCCGACGTTGTGGCTCATGCCTGTAATCCCAGCTCTTTGGAAGGCCGAGGTGGGAGGATCAGTTGAGTCCAGGAGTTCAAGACCAGCCAGGACAGTATAGTGAGACTTCATCTCTACAAAAATTAAAATAAAACTAACTGGGCATCCCTGCTACTTGAGAGGCTGAGGCGGGAGGATCACTTGAGCCCAGGAGTTGGAGATCAGCCTGGGCAACAAAGCAAGACTCTGTCTCTACAAAACAAACAAACAAACAAACAAACAAAACTAGCTAGGCATAGTGGCACACACCTGTAGTCCCAGCTACTAGGGAGGCTGAGGTGGGAGGATCACTTGAGCCCAGGAGTTTGAGGCTGCAGTGAGCCATGATGGCACCACTGCACTCCAGCCTAGGTAACGGTGTAAGACCCTGTCTCAAAACAAAACAAAACAAAAAAAACTGGGCCAGGGCGGTGGCTCATGTCTGAAATCTCAGCACTTTGGGAGGCCGAGGTGGGCGGATCACCTGAGGCCAGAAGTTCGAGACCAGCCTGGCCAACATGGTGAAAACCCCGTCTCTACTGAAAATACAAATATTAGCCGGGTGTGGTGGCGGGTGCCTGTAATCCCAGCTACTCAGGAAGCTGAGGCAGGAGAATCGCTTAAACCCGGGAGGCGGAGGTTGCAGTGGGCCAAGATGGTGCCACTGCACTCCAGCTTGGGCAACAAGAGCAAAACTGCATCTCAAAAACAAACAAACAAACAAACAAATCCACCTGGGGGCATTCTGGATGATGAGGCTGCTGAGCCAGACAGGCATGTGCTCTTGGGGAGCTCTAAGAGGATTTAATGCAGAGCAGTGGCCTAGTTGGAAGTTTAGAATAACTGACCTGTCAGGGAGGAGAGAGTCAAAGGCAGGGCAGGGGGACAGCACCAAGTCAGAGCAGACACCAATTGAGAGTGTTTCTCAGGGGCTTGATAAGTGACTGGGGAAGTCCACAGCAAGGAGGACAGGAGGAGATGGCTCCGAAAGGCAGGTAAGGGACAGGGCTTCCAGCAGGCATGAGGATGGCTTCTTTTCTTCAGTATCTTCAGCACCTGGCACATAGTACGTGCTCAGCAATTAAGTGCTGAGTTAATGAATGAGGTGAGCGAGAAAAGTGATGGCAGTGGGGGACACAGAGGATGATTCTGAGTTCCTTGCTTAGAGGTTGCTGTTTAAAACTGCAACTGCCTCCTGCCAATGCAATCAAGGAGAACTGCAGGGCTCCATGAGCAGAAAAGACACAGCTGAGTCCTCCGCAGTGGCTCAGCCTGGAAGCCGGGGCGACCGTGACAGTGTGTTGCGCGAGCACTTCCAGATATCCTGGCATGTCCACAGGACATGAATGTGGGTTCCAGCACATCTTACTGGATCCTAAGTGGAACGGTGACTTCAGTTGGCCTTTGGATTATAGTAACAGAGTGGGTAAGAGAAAACATGTTTAGATCCCTAGCCTTTAAACATCTAATCGATGGTATTTTGAGGCTGATTTCTAAAGAATAATCTTGGTCGTCTTATGATATCCTGGCCATGCTTAAACACTGTCAGTTATTTACTTATTTGTTTATTTTTTGAGACAGGGTCTTGCTCAGTCACCCAGTCTGGAGTGCAGTGGTGTGATCTTGGCTTACTGCAGCCTGGACCTCCTGGGCTCAAGTGATCCTCCCACCTCAGCTTCCCAAGTAGCTGGGACTACAGGTGTACACCACCATGCCGGGCTAATTTTTTTGTATTTTTAGTAGAGACAGGGTTTTGTCGTGTTGTGCAGGCTGGTCTTGAATTCCTGGGCTCAAACTATCTGCCCGCCTTAGCCTCTCAGTGCTGGGATTACAGGCATGAGCCACCACACCTGACCCACTGTCAGTTATTTATCTAGGTTTTTCCCTTGAGAAAATTTACTTGAGCTTAAATTATCAACTGTCACGACTTCCTTGAATTCTACTTCCCAAGATTTTGCAGAGTTTTTCTATCTCATTGGTTTGTTTAATGTATTTTTTTGAGAGACAGGGTCTTGCTATGTTGCCCGGGCTGGCCTCAAACTCCTAGGCTCAAGGGGTCCTCTGACCTCAGCCTCCCAGATAGCTGGGACTACAGGTGCATGCCACCATGCCTGGCTTATTTTACTGGATTTTAGAACATGTTTGGCCACAAATATATTAGAGGTGATTGTTGTGTATGAGGGACTTTAGGCTTTCAGAATTGGTGTACCCAATGTTCACTGCTTCACCCTTTGAGAGTTATAGTGCTGTGGATTGTGGGAACACAAACAGGATGTCCTTCTCCCATTCCATCCTTCCCCTCCTCATCCTCAGAAGCCTCTGCATTAAGTAGTGGCTTGGCAGAGCCTGCCGTGGAGAGGTAGTTTGAGGGCTACTTCTGTAGAAGGTTCTTATGCATCTCTGGTTCCTAACAATGAAGGAAAAGAGTATTTGAAGCAGGACAGCAGGAAGCCAAGCCTGGGGAAGACCTGGCTGGCATTTAGATTTCCATTTGAAAATGCATATACTTTTTGGAAAAGTGTGACCTTGTCAATAATTACTAACCCCTGTAGTTATCAATTAATCCTTTTCCGGGGTCAGTGGAAATCAGCCCAGAGTAATAAACTGACAAGAAAGGAAGTAATAGACTGACAAGAAAGGAAGATGAGTGGGTGGGAGGTGGGAGTTCACATGGCAGGAAAGGGTTGGGGTGGGTCCAAAGTCACCATTCCTGTCGTTTTCCAGCTAGCCCTAGACCTGATTCTCACTGGTTACCAAACCTGGGAAAGCTGGGTGGCACCAGTAACCAGAGGCTGGTGCCCCAGGCTGGAAAAAGCCCAGTTGATCACTGCAGGTTCTTGGCAAGTTCTGTAACTGAACATCTGCGGGCTTTGATCTCTCCATCTGTACGTGGCATATAACATTACTACCCACGTGCTCTAGCATGACATTTTGAAAATTAACTAACAGGTGATAAGAGAATTTTGAGATCCTTTAATTAAAAGGTCCCTCATAAATATTCACATAAAATGCCATCAGTACTGTTTATAACAGGACTGAGAAAAAAACCCCTCAGGACTGGGAATCTAGTTATTTCACTATTTCTATTTGCTATTCTACTTATCTCAAATTCTCTCCCTGACGAACACCCCAACATCACAAAACAAATACCGTCCCTTCTACTCTCCTGTTGCAAGTAAAGAAATTGGACAATAGTGTTTGAGTTTTGCATTTTGGAATCATTTCAGAGAATCTTCATATTCTACCTATAAAGAATCATTTTCAATGACAGTGAAATAAAATCATCTTTGGTGAAGAACAATTTGTAGCCAGAGAAGCAACAGGACGAGGATCCTGAGACAATGACACAATGCATCTTCACCTGTAGAAGAAATGGCTCCAGGTGTCCAAGGCAGCTGCCGAACAGTCTCAAAACCACTTTCTCTACTGGGTTTTATTACTATAGACAATGCTACATAAGGCAAATCTGCCACCGTCACATTTCCTGGTCAGTCACCTATGTATTGCTTGCACGGACCCGGCTCCACATAAACACTACCCTCAGACTTGACTGACACAGCACACATGCTCAGCCCCAAATGTATTCCATTTGATTTTTCAATTTGTAAACCACCCAGGAAACATGTTAGATAGAGATGAAAAGTGAGGTGTTTACAAACTGGCAATGAAATATGATATTTATCCTGTCAGCTGAAATGAGTCTGACAGATGTATTTTTTTGTTAAAATTAAAATTGTGAGCCATATCACATTACCCTTATGATGCCGCCAGATGCGCAGCGTATGTCTGACAAAGAGGCATCCCTGTGGTCATTTGAGCCAGGCTGCGGGTTCCAACAATTCATGACACAGGAGCTTGTGACAAGGCCTTGCCTGAGAAGGGGGAGCCCCACCCAAGCATTGAATACACAGACGCAGACTCGTGAAACTGCTATAGAAATGATTCTTTTCTATCCTTCTCTGCCCACAACATCTTTGCTATCAGGGAAGAGCTCTGGAAAGGAAATGAATGGAGCCCATCATCTTTGATTTCGGTCTGCCAAAAAAATAGAGTCCATCCGTCTTTGATTTTGGTCTGCAAAAAAACAAAAACAAAGGGAGTCCATGGTCTTTCATTTTGGTCTGCAAAAATAGTTCTCATCTCAGGCTGGCAGACCAAGGACATAAGCTTGGGAGTGTAGCAGTTGCCACTCTGCTCTCTGGGACTCTTCTCACTAGACTCATACAACTCCAAGCAGGAGTGACCAGAAACAGACAAGAAGCACACAGGAGAGAACCTATGAGGCTATTTCCAGGGCAAGCTCCTCTGGGTTTTTTCAGGATGCTCGTGTGCAGAGTTCATGAGTGCTCCTTATCACTGAACAGTGGGCTGGTGGCTCCTGGTGTGAAAACACCCCCGTCAGCCATGCCGGGGAGAGGAATCTCTCAGCAGCCTTGATGGTTGGGCTTCTGGAAGCCTTTGTGGCACAGTGGTGGAGCTGGGCATGTGAGAATTCTCTATCAAGGGGCCCTGGGGCTCCATGAGAGTTTGCATTTCCGTCTTTCATACCTTTCCTTTAGGAACCAGTACTTGGTTCTTTCTCACAGGGGCCTAAGCCCTGCCTTATCCCATTGTAAGAATGAATCCCAGTCCAACTGTGTCCTTTGACGTCACCTTGTCTGCACCCTGAGGAGCTGGTCTAATCTGGGTATGTCTCCCTGGAGTGTGATCAAATGCACACCAATGCTGCTCCTTCACTTTTACGTGAGTTCTACGTGTGCACGTGAAGTCTCAGGAAGTCACTGAGCTTTTCATATGACTGTCCACAAAAATTAGACAGGAAAACAATGGAGGAAAAAAAAGAATTCAAGAAAATTGCTGAATGCTATCTATGTACTCTGCACTTTTGGGAAGGAGTTTCACAGATGGTAATCCCTCCTTATATTGTTATCTGTAAGATTTTAGAAAATAAGAAAACAAGACACAACAAACACAGTATGATAGGCTTCATAAACAATAAAGAAATCGAATAAATGAAATCCCACCAATTGGCAGCCTGACTCCTATGAAAACACACTTTTGCAAATTAAAGGGGCAAATGGGCCTGGAACTCTCCACCTGAGCAGGTCTGAATGGGCTCACGATGAAAGCTTCCAAAGAGAGAGAGAGAGAAGAAGCAGTTACTGGTACAGAGGAATATGTGATGGTCTAAGCCAGGACATGCTAGAACAACTGGCCCAAATGACGCCTGCATTACACAGATAATAACAGTAGAACAATGCCTGACAAATCTAGTGTTACGGGCTGAGTGGTGTGCCCCCACTAATTCATATGATGGTGTCCTTACCCCAAGTACTTCAGAATGTGACCTTATTTGGAAATAGTGTTGTTGCAGATGTAATTGGTTAAGATGAGGTTGTACTGCAGTAGAGAGGGCCCCTAGTACTGTATGACTAGGTGTCCCTATGGAAAGGGGAAATGTAGACACAGAGACAGACACATAGGGAGAAACCACGTGAACATAAAGACGGAGTATGATGCATTTACAAGCCACGAAACACCAGATTGCCAGCAACCCTCAAGAAGTCAGGAGGGAGTCTCAGAAGAGATTCTTCCCTTGGGCTGTCTGAGGGAGCATGGCTTTGCCCATGCCTCGACTTTTTTTTTTTTTTTTTTTTTTGAGATGGAGTCTTGCTCTGTCACCAGGCTGGAGTGCAGTGGCGCGATCTCAGCTCACTGCAACTTCTGCCTCCCAGGTTCAAGCGATTCTCCTGCCTCAGCCTCCCAAGTAGCTGGGACTACAGGCGCACGCCACCATGCCCAGCTAATTTGTTGTATTTTTAGTAGAGATGGGTTTTCACCATGTTGGCCAGGATGGTCTCGATCTCCTGACCTCATGATCCCCCCACCTCGGCCTCCCAAAGTGCTGGGATTACAGGCGTGAGCCACCGCGCCCAGCCTACACCTTGACTTCTAACCTCCAGAACTATGAAGGAATACGCTTCTGTTGTTTAAGCCACTAACTTTGTGTTATTTTGTTCCAGCAGCCCTAGCTGACGAATACACCTACAAAACAGAATAAGGAAGCTCAAGCTTTGAAGGACAGAAAGGAAAGATTGTGATGAGTATAAAATTAGGAACAGAGATAACAGAAAATTTATTGGACTGAAATAGAATTTTGGCACGAACATCATGAGAATCCAGAGAAAGCCACTCACTCAGTGGTGGGTGACTTCCCATGCCCGAACTCCCCTTCATATGCATGTCTGTCACCTTAAAGAAATAGAAAGGCCAAGGCAAAGCTTTAAAGTGATCACAGGTAAAGAGAGCTGGTATTTAATGACATGGAATAGTAATTAGATTTCTCTCCTTAGACTTGGGAGGAGGAGAGGACGGGGTGGAAAAGCTATGACAAGGTCAAGAGAAGGTACTTGCCCAGGGTCATTTTGCTCTTTGAAGGCAGAGAAGGATATTTTCAGACTTAGAAAAACTGACCAATTAAAAATATGGTGGCGGGTGCCTGTAGTCCCAGCTACTCAGGAGGCTGAGGCAGGAGAATGGCGTGAACCTGGGGGGGTGGAGCCTGCAGTGAGCGGAGAACGCGCCACTGCACTCCAGCCTGGGCAACAGCGAGACTCCATCTCAAAAAAAAAAAAATATGAACAGTGTGTCACATAGAAACGTATCCATTTTGCCACTGTAGGAAACAAAACTAGACAGAGATTTATAAGGACATATTTGAGAAACAAATCAGAATGTTATGCAAGGATTAACAGAATATAATGGAAATGGTTAGTAAATTAGCAAATAAATTCTTGGAACTATCAGGTATTAGCAGAATCTCAAAAAGGATCTCAGATAATAACTACAAATAATGAACAGCTGAAGAGGAACAAAAGATTCTTTTTGTTTCCTAGAAAAGAATCCAAGTTTACTTAGTTAATTGAAATAAATAGAAGCAGTTGAAATGGTTTTTCTGGAATATATTGTTGTTAAAATGTTAACATCAGACTGCTTAAGATTATCCTTTGACCAAGTTCAGAAAGAAAGAAAGAGTTTAAAATCTGCCATAAAAACTACAGAAATGAAAAGAGAAAGCAAGAACGACTACAATAAAGATACATTTACTTGGGCTTCAGGACAAATGACATACCAAAAAGCACGTGTGAACAGCCTAAACTTGCTTATTAGAATTAAAAAGTAATTGACTGGATTAAAAAATAAAATTCAACAATCTTGTTTAAAAAATATACATATTTATGCTGGGTGCAGTGGCTCACGCCTGTAATCCCAGCACTTTGGGAAGCCGAGGTCACCTGAGATCAGGAGTTCTAGACCAGCCTGGCCAACATGGTGAAACCCTGTCTCTACTAAAAAAAATATTAGGAGATATACCTAATGCTAAATGACGAGCTAATGGGTGCAGGAAATCAACATGGCACATGGATACATATGTAACAAACCTGCACATTGTGCACATGTACCCTAAAACCTAAAGTATAATAAAAAAAAATAATAAATAAAATAAAAAAAAAAATACAAAATCAGCCAGGTGTGGTGGCACACACCTGTAATCCCAGCTACTCGGGCAGGAGGCTGAGGCAGGAGAATCACTTGAAATCAGGAGGCGGATTTTGCAGTGAGCCGAGATTGTGCCATTGCACTCCAGCCTGAGCAAAAAGAGCAAACTCTGTCTCCAAAAAAAAAAAAACAAAAAACACATTTAGCACCAAGTCATCTTGGCAGATGGGGTGGGGGAGAATGGACTGAGATTGAATCTGTTTGTGTGAATACCAGAGCAAAGACACTTCAGGCGCTCCCATTTGTCAGGCACAATTTCTCATGCATGAATCCTGCTTCTCTTGCAAGTCCCAGTTCAAGGGACCCCTTCCTTGTGACCTCTTCTCCAACTCCCCAATCCCTATGCGGTGTTCAGGACTGCTACCTAGGGCCCCCCACCTGCTCAGTACTTATTACAATACCCTTATTACAATATACAAGGTTTAGGTTTATCTTTTGCCCTCGTTAGCCTTTGAGCTTTTAGAGAAAGCAGTTCTTGGTGTCTCCAAACCCAGCTAATCAAATTATGGAATACACTACACCTGTTAAAATGAAGAATATACAGATTAGGAGGAGAAGGATGGACATTTTGGGCCCTTACATGAACAAAGACACATTATACATGTTCATAGCACTTGGGTTGTCCAATGTGATTGGGATAATGGATTTGCTGTAGGGGAGAAGTTTTGGAGGAGAGGACTCAGAGGCTGAAATAAGTTGCAAAGGGCCTTTAATGTCATCCTCTGCAGTCTGGAATTGATTGCATAGGCAATGGATTATGGCAGCATTCCTGATTTGCTTTGTTTTCTGCTTGTTTGCTTTGTTCTGTAGCAACAGTTACGATGATAAGAATGGAAGACAGACTGGAGGTGGGGAAGCTTTGAGGCAGAGACTGGTTGAAGAGGCCATACTGTAGTGTCTGTCAGAGAGTGGTGGGATTGTTTTTCTTCTATGTCTTTTCTTCATTTCAGAGATTTTGAAAAAGCAAGCTTGTAATATCCTTATATTAAAAAAATTAAGCTGGGCGCAGTGGCTCATGCCTGTAATCCCAGCACTTTGGGAGGCCGAGGCAGGCGGATCACGAGGTCAGGAGATCGAGATGATCCTGGCTAACACGGTGAAACCCCATGTCTACCAAAAAAAAAAATACAAAAGATTAGCCGGGCGTGGTGGCAGGCCCCTGTAGTCCCAGCTACTTGGGAGGCTGAGGCAGGAGAATGGCGTGAACCCGGGAGGTGGAGCTGGCAGTGAGCCAAGATCGCGCCACTGCACTCTAGTCTGGGCAACAAAGTGAGACTCCATCTCAAAATAAATAAATAAATAAATAAATAAATTAATTAATTAAAAAGATCTTTTTCTCTTCTTCTCTCTTTCTGTCTTCTACCCCTTCCTTTTTTCCTTCCTTCTTTCCTTCCTCCTTGCCTCTTTTCCTTCTTTCATTTTTACTTCGTCCTCCCTTCTCTTCTTCGCTCTCATCCTGCCTTCCTTTCCAGATTAGAGCAAATGGGAATGAAGTGAAGTTTTCACATCCCATAGATTCTCCTGGTTAGGGCATCGTCAGGTCTCAGAGATCGGCTGGATGTGGGGGCGAAGGAAAGGAGGAGTCACAAGGACTTAGGAGTTCTAGTTCAAGAGACAGGGTGGCTTGAGGTTCCATCAACTGGGAGAAAGAATGAGGAGGGAGCCCAGCATCTGGGGGAGGTGTATGTGGTACAGATGCACTGCATTTGAGCTCCTGGAGGACACCCAGGCCCAGGGCCGTGGAATAAGAGCCTTCAGCTGGAGACGTACAGCGGGCACCACGAGCAGATGAGTGACGGACCCCACCATGGGAATGGATGAAACTGACAGGGGAGAGACCAGGTTTGAGAAAGTCCTCTTCTGATGACATAGAATGAATCTTAAAGGGATATGTACACTTAAGGCATAGGGGGAAGAAGAGAAGTCAGAGCAAGAAATGAAGTAAAACAGACAGAAAGCATAGTGTTATTACCCGACAGAAGGAAAAACTTTGAGGAGGGTGATGATCAGCAGTAAAAATTCTTCAAGGAAGCTGAATGGAATGAGGACAATTAGGAAGCAAGCAGGGCACTGGGAAAGTCTTTTTTGGTCAAATGATAAGGAGGAAAGACAGAGGACAGGAGATTAAAAAGTGACAGGGAAGTGAGGGCATGACATCAGGGAGGACAGAGTGTTCCTAAGAAGGCTGGCAGTAAAGAGGAGGACAGAGACATTTTAGGCAGTGAAGGAAGTTGTTTTTGTTTTGTTTGGTTTGGTTTTTTTAAATAGAGAAAACTGATTTGGCTTGTAGACTAAACAGAAGGATCCAGTAGGGAGAGAAAGAAGGAAATGACTGATTAGATAAGGTTCTAGGGAAGGTAGGAGATCACATCAACAACATGAAGAGGGATATTTATAATGTTATCAGATTAAAAAAGTATTCTGAATAAAAAGTAATTGAGAGGCCCAGTGCGGTGACTCACGCCTGTCATCTCAGCACTTTGGGAGGCTGAGGCGGGTGGATTGCTTAAGCTCAGGAGTTTGAGACCAGCCTAGCCAACCTAGCAAGACCCTGTCTCTACTAAAAATACAAAAAAAAAAAAAAAAAAGAATTGGCGTAGTGGTGCACGTCTGTGGTCCCAGCTACTCGAGAGGCTGAGGTGGGAGGATCACTTGAGCCTAGGAGGCAGTGGTGGCAGTTAGCTAAGATCACACTACTGCACTCCATCCTGGGTAACAGAGCAAGACCTTGTCTCAAGAAAAAAAGCAGCTGAGGGGTCACTATAGGATTGCAATAGATACAGCCTATCTAAAAGAGTAAATGTTTATGCCCAAAGCAACATAAAATTTTATATATTATACATAATTATTATTAATGATATATAATTAATATATTTTATATATTATATATTTCATATATATGAAAAGTGGAAAATGCAAGAAGTAAAATTAGTAATTACATAAGCTAAAACTCTGCTTAGGACATACCTGAACAACTAAACAAAGAACAGAAGCAAAGTTAAAAATTGTAATCATTAAGAAAAAACTAACAATTATATGAAACAACCTAAATGACAGGATTACATTTAAATCACAGTTTCTTTTCAAGAAAAATAGATCTTTCCCCAAAATTAATCACAAAGATCTATGCTATTCCTTATCTACATGGGAACAATAGCTTTTTCATAAGCAATCCATAGGTCAGGAGATAATTATGGGGAGGTTTTAATGATGATCTTGTTAAGTATAAATCTCCTCTGTGCATCCCCTAAGTATGGGGAGAAAACCCTCTTCCAGACTCCTTGAGTTTCTCTTACTGTAAAAAGTAATTAGAGTTGACTTTCCACAAACAGAAAGACAAGACGAGGTTTTCAGAGACTCATTTAATAAGTGATCTTGGGAAAAGACCTTAATCATCTCAAATTTCTGGGGTCTGGCTGGTTTTGGATGGTTTATTCATTTTGTCTCTTGTTGAGCACTCGTTATGAGCACTGGACACAGAGCTGGGCATTCCCTGTCAGAAGTACTGACTAATCATATTCTATTCTATCAGCTTCTCCTTGGTACTTATTGGCCGTCATTTCAGTGATTATTCACTACCTAAGTCAGCACTTAAACTGATTTGGAGACTGGGAAAACCCAAGAGCATCAAGGGTCAATGTAAGGGAAACAACTAAGTTTAGGGAACCTGACTTGAAACAAAGGTACAAAAATAAGTCAAGGAAATGAAAATGGCCAGATGACATGCTGTAACAGCGCAGGCAGCCCTGCATCTCACAGTTACACTCATTCATTACTGCCTTGTTACTAATTAACACCTACACTTCAGCTTCCCTGCCTTGGAGGCTGCAAAAGATGGAGAAAGAAAGAAGAAAATAAGGCCGGGCGTGGTGGCTCACACCTGTAATCCCAGCATTTTGGGAGGCCGAGGCGGGTAGATCACCTGAGGTCAGGAGATCGAGACCAGTCTGGCCAACATGGTGAAACCCCATCTCTACTAAAAATACAAAAAATTAGCTGGGAGTGGCCACACACCTGTAGTCCCAGCTACTCAGGAGGCTGAGGCAGGAGGATCACTTGAACCCGGGAGGTGGAGGTTGCAGTGAGCCGAGATTGCACCGCTGCACTCCAGCCTGGGTGACAGAGCGAGACTCTGTCTCAAAAAAAAAAAAAAGAAAAGAAGGAAGAAAATAAGACCAAAGTGGTTCAGAGAAGTATTGTGGGAAAAAGTTCTAAGGTGCATAGTCACATGATCAGCTCACAACTCCCTCATTCTAACTGACAAGCCACAGGGATAGGATTATCTTTCTCTACCCGCTCTCCTCACATACTTCCGGTTGTTCTCGTCTGTCTCCTTTTCCCATTTAAGCCTTGGGAGACTGCAGAACAAAGAAAAGTTGAATGAAAAGACCAGTGCCAAGGGAGGCCTCCCCAGTGCACTCCTGGGTACAGCCTCAGAATGCTGTGATTCTCTGATTGTTACTTTTGAAAAAGATAATCCAATCTCAAGTGTGGTATTAGAGAATTACAGAATGATTTTGAACATATCTGTCCAGGCCAGAGAAATGCTGTCAAGAGAGGAAAAGACAAGAGCTCTCACTTAATCACAAAAAATGTTTTAAAAATATGGGTGGTCCAGTGCTTTTCTACGAAAAGACATTTCAAATTCTAAAGAGTCAAATAAAATTATTATTGATGATTACCTACTATGGCCATCCATCATCAGCTTCAGATAGGTAAGTTATGATATAGACTTTTTTTATGAGCTATATTGCAGTTAGAATTCATTAGCAACTCTTATAATCAACGTGAACAGTATATTTTAACCACTTTACAGGACATGGAGCCACATTTTCCCATTTTAAATAATTAGAAAGGTTTTAGTTGTATCTTGGTTTGTATGATGTATAGTTTGTCCTGTCTGTGCTTAATTTGCTGTCAAGCTGGTAAAATATGAAGCTTCAAATTACAACCCTGCTCCTATGGGAAATATAATCCAATTATGACTATCCAAGAGGAATCCTGTACACATTCAACTATAGGATATTCAGCCAAAGAAAATGATGGGACTCCTGTTGTTCAAGTCATTTAAATCCAATTTGTGTGATGTGTTGGTCATTATTCTATATAGAGAGTCCATCTGCACAGAGACAGGATAAACCCTGAAGTTCTTCTGCGCTGCAGTTTCTGTAGTTCAAGCTGCATAATTACCATCTTCAGAGGACTGACATTGGACATTCACAACAATTTCATTGCCTGAAGAAACTACCGTTTTTCACAATTTACATGAAAACTCTGCACAGGGAAGAATCCATCTAATTGGAACATTTTTCAGCAGCATTTAAATATCAGGCCAGCTGGATCTCCACAGCCCATGTGAATTTAATCAGCACATTCTTCCCAGAACCTATATTCTATAATCATTGAAGGCTTGAGCGACATCTGTCACCCAAATCTGGTTGCCGTCATTTCTCATCGTTAGCGCCACACATCTAGAAATGAACCATTCCGTGGTCCCCTCAAAGGCATTCATTTAGTAAAAGGGGGTGTAAGAGAAACAAACCTTTGAAATGAAATGCCTCACCAACACCATCTCGCTTGTTCTTCTCTAATCTTCCCATTTCCCATAAGGAATACTCTTTCAAGGCTGATCCAGGACTTACATGTTACCAGTTATGCTGTCAATTGATAACTAAGTCCTTACCAAACATCAAGTTCCTTTTCAGTAAAAGATAACAGCATCACCAAACAACAATGTCCCTCCTTCACTCAGTTTCCTTCCCTGCACCACTGTAATCCATGAACCTAGCTTTCCTTTCTTTCTTTTTTTGAGATGGAGTCTTGCTCTGTTGCCCAGGCTGAAGTGCAGTGGCAAGATCTCAGCTCACTGCAACCTCCGCCTCCCAGGATCAAGCAATTCTCCTGCTTCAGCCTCCTGAGAAGCTGGGATTACAGGCGCACGTCACCACATCCGGCTAATTTTTGTATTTTTAGTAGAGACGGGGTTTCACTATGTTGGTCAGTCTGGTCTCGAACTCCTGACCTTGTGATCCGCCTGCCTCGGCCTCCCAAAGTGCTGGGATTACAGGTGTGAGCCACCGTGCCTGGCCGAACCTAGCTTTTATTCCTCAAACAAAACAAGTGACTCGGAACCCAAGCCTCTCTTCTCATCAAACTTGGCATCTAATAAAAAATATTGTGAAGACCACAATATGTCAGAAAAGCAAAGAGATATCAACTCTAAAGATCCCTGAGGCTCTGCAAATCTTGTAGAGGGGATGGATATGCACAAAAAATAACAGTAGAAGTGTTTCTAAAATAATTATTTCAGAAGTTACTTGTGGTTTGACAGAGACTGCTATATAGGTGCTGAGGAAGTTCAAATAACATCACCCTGACCTTATTTTCCAAAGTATGTTCTCATACAAATGAAATAATAGATGTAGACGTGCTAAGTGCTCTGACTACTATAGAGTAGGCATGCAATAAATACTTAGTGAAAGAAAAGCCTGAAAAATTAATTAATGGAGTTGAGGAAATTAAAGAGGGCTGCAGTATGTAAGATGAACAAGGCCTGACAAAGATCTGAAGCAACTACTTACAGGCAAATTTATCTAACAAACGATTCCAGATATGGAAACACTAGTTCTCAAAGCAGTGGATGCACCAAAACCTGACAAGATCATTTTTTTTTCCTGTTTAGTTTATGGGAAAAAAAAAAATCAAACAAGAAGGACATTTTCGAGGTGCTTGCCACTATAAACTTAAATATGAAGCTGCACTAGGGGAAGGGATTTGGAGAATAGAACAAAAAAAAACTATGTTTTTTTCCTCTTTCTTGATTAGTTTGAAAGATGTCTTTCCTCTTAAACAGACATCAGCTAATCAGGGGAGGGGCTAAAAAATGGAAAATGGTAAACTTTGGTCTTTATTATTCTGGCAATGTTGACTAGCTCATTCAAAATTTTATGTTTTTAAATCTCTGAAAGGCAGAGTGTATTTCAATTGGCTTGGTATACAGCAGTTTTTCTTCTCCTAAAGACAATTATATAAAATTTATTTAGATTATTTGTAGTTTTAGTACTTATGGAAGTGCCTGCATTTTCAATTAAGAGCTAAATATACAAATTAAAAGTACTGCACGGTGAAGCTTCAATCGAGCCCTCACTGGTTGGTGCACATAAACACTAATATCAAATGATGGTTTTGTCATGTGATCCACCCCCCCCAGCACATACAAATATAGAACATGACCATAAAAAGTAACGAACCATGCCCTCTGCTAAGTAATTTATGACAGCAGATCCAGACTGGAATGCCAGCTGGAATTACCTTCTCCTTGCCTTCAATTTTCACATATACAGCTTTGTACAGATGACAGAAGCTATGTTCTGCAAAGAGGATCTAAGTTAAGGCTGCTGAAACAATTAACAAATAGCAAATCCAAATAAAAGGTCAAAATATGTTTGGCTTTTAAAAAGATTTGTTGAATGACACAGTGACCTCTTTCTAAATTACTTTTTGATTCAGGTCATGACAGAAAAACTTGCAACCCTTACAACTTTTTATATCACATTTGATGGTGGCTAAGCAAGCAAATATTGAGCTTCACAGCGGAAAATGTTATATCGTTGATAATTATTTTATTAAAAACATAAAGTGATCTCAATATTTAACTAAATGGAGAATAAAAAATTCCCTAGTCAAATATTGGTACATACACAGTTTTATCATTTATGTAGCATTTGCCATCAAGGCAGTCTGGAATTCTAACGAACTCAGTATAGAACAGTTGATCAAACAAAGGATATTATCCTTCTTTATTAACCTTTACCCCTCAGATAATCTCTCGAATCCCCAGGGTGTGATAACCACCTCACTTCCTTTGGGCAGCCATTCATTATCTAATTCATGTCTTATACAAAGAGAGATGAGCTAATGTGCCTTATCAGATTAAAAAAAAAAAAAGGTCACCATGAGTGATGTTCCAACAGGACAGGATCTTAGCAAATCCCTTCTGCCTCCACAGTCCTGGGTTTCTAAATACCTATAAAGCTACCAACTCATAGTCACAGCTCACAGGCTCACCCACAGCTTTATGTTGCTAAAGCAAACAGTCTGGGCAGAAGAATGACAGAATTACTCTCTTTTCTGATTACCTCCCTCTCTGCATCCTGATAAACTAATGATTAGCTTTCCTGTTGGGATTCAGCCCTGACTGGGTAGCTTCAGGCTGTCAACTCAAGCAGACGCTGATAATATCACACAAACCCCTGCCTCTCCTTCCTTCCCTGGTGTTTTATTGTGTGTTAACCAGCATCTACATCCAGCACGGGCAGCAGCCCTCACATGCTAGCCACCATGTAATTACCAAGGTAATTCTCTTGCCACTGGAAGGCTCATAGGAAAAGGAAAAAAGGCTTCTTTTTGCCTCATTTCTCCAGCTTCTGCTACTCAGAAAGCTGCCGTTTACATAAAAGCCATCTTGTAAGTATCAGAATGCAACTGGTTTTTACCTATACTACATAAATTATATTTAAGCAGATATTTTAGTTGAACTTAAACTAATATGCTTCTCCAGAAATTAAAAGCATATATTACCTTTGGGTGCTTTTGTGTTGGTAGTGAAGACAGCCAACCCATTCAGCACTATCAATGGAGCAGAAACTTACGCATATTTATGAAGTGAGACTATCGAGGTAATTTGGAAAAGGCCATAAAGTGAGTCATTGGTTTAGATTCTAAGGTGCTACTCCTTCCTGAAACTGTCAATCCAGACCACTGGGAAATACCACGGCTAAATGGCTAAACGGAAACATAACTAAGCGTGATACAAAGAATGAAACTTTTTTTACCTTTTACTTCTCTTATAGTTTTTTTCTACTTCCAAGATCAATGAAACAGATATTTAAAAATCCATTAAAAATTCTTGCTGTGCACATATAATTAACAGTAGTTACTCAACAGAAAATTTTCTTGATGCCTTTGTATTAAGAAAAACCCAACTTCATAATAATATTTCAAAATAGACATTTCATTTTACATTAGGGCCAGAATTACTTTATTGCATTATGTTATCTGTCATATGGCCCTTGACAACAGAACTTAGCAGCCCTAATCATGGCCAAATCTTTCAGGAAGATTCAGCAATTCTGATTGAGCAATGCTATGACATTTTCTGGGCATGGACTTAAGAAACACTTGGGAGTTTGGCTCTGTGCTCCTTCGTTTGCTTTTCCTTTGCAATTTCTAGACTTGCCACTAGCACCAAGTAATTTACCCAAGGTATGCTCTGAGATCAGTCACATGATTACTTTGTTTGGCATTTTTAAATACTGGACAATAACTTGACACCTTATAGTTATGGTAAAACATTTTATAGGCAAAAAGGATAAACTCACTGTAATTAAAAGAAAATTTGAAATATTGCATACATACATAGATACATCTATTCATACCCAAGTGCAATAAAAATTCAGCTGTTAGATTTCAAAGTCTTTCTTGTCTTTCCCTGGACAGCTAGAGAAATGGGGTATTACTCTGGAAAATCCCTATGAGTTTTTGGAAAGACAATACATTTCCACAGAGAAAGAGCTCATTTTAGCCAATCCAAGTGACTCACTCTGGTGGATTGGCCAAACGCTCACCAAATCTGTTACTTCTTCCTTCCAGGCATAGAGGTGGGTTAAATTCCCCAGTCTCTTTTGCAGCTAGGAATGACCAGAAGGCTGAATGAAGGTGAGGTGAGATAGGCCATTTCCAAGCCCAGCCCATAAAACCTTCCTGCATTCTCTTTTCCAATTCAATGGCTGAGGACTTAGAGGAGTTGGGTGCCCCAAGATGGAAGAAGCCTGGTCCCTGAAGGACCACGTGGAAGACTGGCAACCAAAAACACTGGAGCAGACCTTATGTGAGCAAGAAAAAGCATCTCTTCTGTTAAGCCTTTGAGATTTGGGGACTTTCTGCTAAAGCAGTCAGACAACACTGACTAATAATGAACTTTTCTACTCAGTCACATGACCCTTGCCTGCTTTTTCTCATTTAATCCTCACAATAACCCTTTGAGGTAGGAATTATTTGTTATCCCTATTTTAAAGACAAGAAAACACAGGCTTAGAAAGTTTAACTGCCTTTCCCCAAGTGGGTAACTTGACAAGTTGGTTTGCTTAGAGTGGGTCAGTGGATTACCAAGTTAATTCTCCAGCAGATACCGAGAAAAAGATAGAAGATTCTCAAACTTAGAAGACACAGATGAATTTGTTTTTCTTGCATTTGGATTAGCAGAGCTAATGAGTAGAAAATGTGAAATTCAAATCCAAGCAGGCCCAAGTTCAAAGTTTCTGCTCTTGACCACTCTCACAAATTAACATGTTTTATTAAAATCCTGAACATATTTATGCCCACTAATAATCTGGATCTCTCATGCATCTAAATAATTAGCTTAAGTCCTAAGATCACTGCCACTAGGCTTTTTTGCTTAGTTTAATGTGAACAAAGTATTAACAAATTTGATGACTGCTCCATGCCTTAGAAAATCCTTATTGAGAAAATGCTGAGCGGGGGACTGTGCTGGGCATGTGCATTCACTCAGAGATGGAGGAATGGCCAAGAGGGGTCGCTAACTCTCCTTCTCCTTCTAATTTTTCAGATTGTATAAACAATGAAAGGAAAGAGAATCAGTTTTAGATGCCTGCTTTATGCACAGGAAGGCACTATTTCCCTTTAAAGTACAAGTTCAAATAAAGACAAGAAAAGGAGAGGGAGAATAGTAGAAACGCTCTTTCTCTCTCCTCCTTATGGAGGAATACAGAACTCAGACTTCCTAGATAGAATAAAACCCACCGGGCAGCCAATGACCATAAATCATCTTCCCTGAAGTTGAAAAACTTAAGATTATTTTTTTCTCTATGTGCAGGTACATATTGATTCCATGCAAATACATACACACACACAGACACACACAGACACACACAGACACACACACACACACACACACACACACACAGAGATCATTTCACTGTCAGGTCTTAGCAGCACAAGAAATGCTGGAGAAAATAGGGAAAGTGTGAAGGCAGCAGAAAGCCTGCTGTACTTATGGCCCACCAGCTGTAGTTCTCCACCCTCCAGGTGCTTCTCTTTTGCTCCTGCAAACTACTCAGGGTTAGACTGGTGGGACATCAGTGGGAGACTTCCCAGGAATTCCCCAAATGATAGTCTTCCTTGGGGTGGTGCCCATCAAGGCATCAGATGCATGGTTTACAAAAGGTTACCTCTGCAGCTCGGGCCAGAGTTTTGGAGTCACCCATGGTTAAAATTGTTAACACTCTTGTTTTCTCATCTCTCCCAGGTGAGGTGAGGTGGCCTCAGGCCAAAAAAACACTTGTTCATGTCAACTAAACACTTTCTACAGTTTTATTTTGACATACAACTCTTATAAATGACTGTGTAGTGTGGCTCTTACATGTAGTGTCTGCAAAAAGGACTCTGGATAGTGAATAAAGGAATGGGCCCAGGTCTACATCCTGGGGCTGGATTATTAATGTATCACTGAATATTGTTTTTTATGTTTGAGAACTAGAAATAACGTATCTTCCCTATGCTCACCTGCTGTAAAAGTAAGTGAAGAGTTGAGCAAGCCAGGGTGGGGGCTTCTTGGCCATTTTCCATGTGAGAATCACATGGAATCACATGTTTCCATCAACTGGAAGAGGATGGGCTTGACAAATTCTAGACTGTAAGAACTATAAGTACTATAAGAACTGGGCCATTCTTTTGCCCAAAGATTATTTATGTGAAATACAACAAGGGGAGACAAGAAAAGCTGAGATGTTTTGCAAATGTTTTATAATATGTTTTATGTCATGAGCACGTAATAAATCAATGAGAAGGGTGCTTCTGAACTGCAAGGTGTGACCACTAGTGCATCTTAAGATCAGTTCAGTGGGTCATGACCACAGCACAGAATAGACTAGAAGAAAAATGTCAGAATGCAGCTCACGTGGTAAGAATAGTGTTTTGTGAAACTGGGTGGTGAAGTAAAATATCCTTTTTTCTGTCGGTCAAGGCCGAAATGTTGGAATGTCCTAGTATTAGAGAATGCAAGAGATCTGTTTCCTCATTGCCAAAGTGAGAAAGGAAATTTGAAATTGGGGGTCACCATTGTCAATCAGGGCTGTCGAAGAATCCCTTATCCTGCTTCTGCCAGGATAGATGGAAGGGTGAAGGTGGAAGAACTGAAGGGCACATTCTGGTCTGTGGCCTGCGGTCTTATTAAAAAAAAAATTCAACATGGATAGAACTGGAGATTGTTATGTTATGTGAAATAAGCCAGGCACAGAAAGGTAAACATTGCATGTTCTTACTTATTTATGGGATCTAAAAATTAAAATAATTGAAATCATTGACATACAGAGTAGAAGGATGGTTACCAAAGGCTGGGAAGGGTAGCAGGGGAGCTGAGGCAGGGAGGTGGGGATGGTTAATGGGTAAGAACATAGTAGTTAGAAACAATGAATAAAGCCTACTATTTGATAGCATAACAGAGTGACTGTAGTCAACAATAATTGCACATTTTAAAATAACGAAGAGTAGGCCGGGTGCTGTGGCTCACGCCTGTAATTCCAGCACTTTGGGAGGCCGAGGCAGGCAGATCACGAGTTCAGGAGTTCAAGACCAGCCTGATCAACATGATGAAACCCCGTCTCTTCTAAAAAATACAAAAATTAGTTGGGTGTGGTGGCGCGTGCCTATAATCCCAGCTACTCAGGAGGCTGAGGCAGGAGAACTGCTTGAACCTAGGAGGCTGAAGTTGCCATGAGCCAAGGTAGTGCCACTGCACTCCAGCCTGGGTGACAGAGCAAGACTCCGTCTCAAAACAAACAAACAAACAAACAAAAACAAAAAATGCTAAGAGTATAATTGGGTTGCAATACAAAGGATAAATATTTGAGGGGATGGATACCCCATTCCCCATGACGTGGTTATTATGTATAGCATGCCTGTATCGAATCATTTCATGAACCCCATAAATACATATGCCTACTATGTACCCACAAAAAGTTTTAAAAAATTATCTTAGAGTTCAGCAACAAGGGAATTGAGAGAATCCCTATTAGTTTTCTATTGCTGTGTTACAAATTACCACAAACTTAGTGGCTTAAAACAATATCCATTTATCATCTCACAGTTTCTGTAGATCAGAATTCTGGGCCAAGGCAGAGCTAGGTTCTCTCTCAGGGTCTCACAAGGCTAATATGAGCCACAACCGACCACTCATGTTGGTTTAATTTTGCCTTATGCTGTGGCAGCAAGAGTGGTCACCTGCATTCATTAGCAGGATCCAAGGGACTCCCTGGAAGGTTCTCCAGCCCTGAAAGATCTTCCCTCCCCAATGCCCAAAACTCATATTAAAGATTCATTCTATACTCTTTTCTCTCAGAGCCCTGTTACAACGCTAAGTAAATAATTATATGAGTCATTATTTAGTAACTCATCCACTAGATATTAAGCTGACTTGAAACAGATAGCTATATAGTGTGCACAAGAAATAAACCTCTGCAGTTATCCATCACTAACATTTTAGAGATGTTTGTTACTGTAGCATAACACGGCCTACTTTGCTACAGAAATGGTAGGGGAAGAGAATATGAATTTGAGACTTGAGTACCAAGGGACTCTGTGCTTGTTGGGATTTTGGATGGCAATGACTAAAGTCTTGCTGCTCAATGTGTAGTGGGAAATCAGCAGCACCAGCATCGCCGGAGAGCCTGTTAGAATGACAGACTCTTGCATCCCACTTGAGACCAACTGAATCAGACTCTGCACTTTAACAAGATCTCCAGATGATTCAAATGAATACTGAAGTTTGAGAAGCAGTGGTCTAGAGACAGTTGGAAATGAAATTCTGAAGCACCTGAAATAAATCTGAGCTTGAATTGTAACAGTGACAACCACCCATAGAGCACAGGATCCAAAGTATGGTCTCTGGACCAGGAGTATCACATCACCTGGTGACTTTTTAGAACCGCAGAATCTTGGGACTCAACCAAGACCTACTGAATTGGAAGCTCTGTAAGTGGGGCCCAGCAGTCTGAGTTTTGACAACCCTCCAGGGAACTGCCATGCACGCTAAAGTTGGAGAATCGCTGTTGTATGTCAATGAGAGCTGAAATTACAGCAGTTAATTCTCTTCCTCCTGAAAGAAGGAGGACAGTAAGACACAAATGGTTATAATAATTGTTCCTACGAGAAAATATGATCTGCATTATGATACTGATCTTTAAGATGCATCTTCTAGAATGCATACTGGGTGGATCAAGGTCTGGCCATAGACTGTTTTCACAACTGTGGTGATTGTGTATGACAGACGCAGTTGACAGCAATGACTTGAACATACCCTGAGAGTGATCTTGTATGGCAGATCCACCTGAATGTGTGTTCAGAGTCTGCGACTAAGGAATCTGGGAGTGGCCAACCTGGAGATCCATTGCTCTTCTATGAGGAACATTTGAGCCGCTGGTGCTTGCCGGGGAACGCCGTGGAACACTGGCCATATGGGGGATGGAGGCCTTTAGTTTTAGGTTAAATGAAGGTTACCAGGTGGAGATTGTTAGAGGGAGGATGTTACATGAAAATGCTATATAAATTACACGCCTTTTGCAAGTGGTTGTAGTTCTCCTGTCCAGCCCTCTGCTACTGGGTTCTCTCCCCTGCATGCAAGTCCCCAATAAAAGCCCAGGTCTCGTTTGCTGGTTGTGGGTCTCTTCTTCAGCCCCTTGAGCCTGTGCTGTCCCCACTGGAGTGGATAGGGGTTCCGAACAACATGTGGTGATCTCTCAGGTCTACTTTTCTCTCAGGTAGAAGTAGTAGGACGGTGTTCTGAATAAAGAGGAAAGGGAAGTAGAGGGAAGGGCCAGGAAGGGAGGTAGCCATCATAAGCCTGCTCTGCATTTTGCTGGTCCTGGTCCAGGCCTTATTGCACATGGAGCACTGTGGTAAGTGCTGCCAGATATTTCCAGTGCATGCCTCCCTAGGAACCAGTTTCCCTCCCCTTTATCAAGAATTCAATAGAGTCAGGCACAGCAGTTCATGCCTACAATAACAACTCAAGAGGCTGAGGTGGGAGGATCACTTGAGCCCATGAGTTTGAGACTGCAATGAGTTAGGATTGCACTACTGCACTCTAGCCTGGGTGACAGAGCAAGAACAAGAACCCATCTTTAAATAAAGAAAAGAAAAAAAAAGAGAGAATGCAGTAGAGTAAGAAAGGGAAACTGCAGATATGACCCAAGAATCTGCACAGCCACATGCTAGGCCACACACTGTCCCTGACCATGGCTCATGCTGGAATGCCACAGACCCAATGCATTCATTCGTTGTTCATTCACTCACATTTTCATCCAATATTTAGTGAGTGGCTTTTTTGTCTAAGGCCTGCAAAGCCATTGGAGAGGCCACTTGTTCTGAGGCTTAGGGAAGGGATGGAGTGGTAACCCAGTGAGGAAAGTCACAGTTCTTCTTCTACCTGAGAATCTCAATTGGACCACCTCTCCTTCCACTTCACAGAAAAGGCAGGCTAAGGCTGAATCCACAACACATCACTTTGTGATTTCCCAGTTTCACTTTGCTCTTCTGCAAAGCAGAGATTGAGAAGAGCAAGGAATTCCATCCATGGTGGAATACGGAATATTTTCACCCCTACGGAGCCTCCTACCTAGGCTGTGAGCTAACTCCTTTCACGTGGAGGGAGGTGATATATCCATTTCGGGTGGGGGCTTACAGCTCTGGTTGAAAGTCAGAATCACCCATGAAGCCCATAGAAATCTCAAAGCCCAGGCCACTCCTCAGACCAACGAAGTCAGAGTCCCTTGGGTTGGGACCCAGGTACTGGTATTTTTTAAAATTTTGCAGGTGATTCTACTGCACAAGCATGGCTGGGAATGTCCGTTCCAGGGAGGGTCTTGGATCTCCGGTCTTGCCCCTTTATGGAGCTGAGTGTCATCCCCTGAAGGTCAAAGTTCTGGATTCCCAGGATTCTTAGCTCAAAATTTTCAATTTCAGGAGTTTGTTTTATAATTCAAAGTGAGCTATTACATTTAAGCTATTGTGTCATAACGTATGCTCAATTTATTTTTTATTTATATAAATGTTCTTAAACTTCAGATGCAGAATATTTAGCCAAAAGAATAATTTTTATTTTTTTCTGATAAAACAAAGTATGCTGGTAGTAGGACTACTTTTTAATGAATAATTTCATTCGTGACACAATCAGCATGGTCAAAAGTTATTATTATGAACCCTTGGTAGAGGGAACGCAGTTATTTGCATGACACAATGTCAGTAGTTTGGGCAGGTGGTGATCACGCTTTGGTTTAGAGAATCGGAAATTTACAGGACCTGGGGAACGAGACGGACCTCCGCCAACCATTACTTTGCTCTTAACATCTGTTCTCACAATTTTATTCCTTCTGTATTAAAATTTACCATGGGCCTTACTTGGTAACTTTACGATAGATTAAAAGTTGTTAAAATTACTACATTGGTAATATTGTTGCAGTTAGCATCAGATCCTGTCACACCTCTAAATATCTTTAACCTAAGAAAAGTTCATTCATATTTATGGTGGAAGAGAAAGGCGAGGTGGACTAAGTTCTTATAGAGTCATGAAAATTCTTTCCAATTTTGATGTTTTGAGAATGAGGATTAGCAGCATGGGCATCATCCAGGAGCTTATTAAAAAGCAGAATCTTGGGACACGATCCAGGCCTGATGAACCAGAAACTGTAATGAAGCTCCGTAGATGACCCATAAACACAAAACACTTAACCACCGATTTAGCCCATCTACGCTACTTAGGAAATAGGAGCTAATAAAATCCATACACGGAGGTTAGAGATGATCACAGATGTGAACAGTCTTTGGTAACAAAGCAGCTCAAAATCTGAGCTAAAAATTAGTTATAAACACTTCCTTGATTATAAAAAGGTTGAGACTAGTATAAAGATGATGACACAAGTCACCTCACCTTTTAAACTGGTAATGTCCATTTGTTACAGTAAGAATTTGGCCATAATGATATATTAATAGTAAGAAGACACACTGCTTTTTTTCTTTCTTTTTTTTCGTAAATAGCATACTTAAAAAAAAAAAACTTATCGACTATTAATGAGATTATGAGAGAGAAGAATTGTTCTATACCATGATCCAGATTAGAGACAGAACCTACACGTGCTATAAGTCTCATTTTTAGGAGGTCGACTATAATAAATGCTTTTGTTGCCTCCTTGTTTTCCATCTACACTGCTCATACCCTGGGACACCTTCCCTCTCAGGACACTCTCTTACCTCGTGGGGTTGTTGGTACTGAGAGGCCATCAGAAGGAAAGCCCGCTGGGCCTGGAAAGCGCTGTGCACCATTTCTGCCTGGGAACAAAGAGGAAGATGGCAGTTTCAATGTTTGACTCTTAAAAATTGTTACCATATAATCTGGCAATTCCACCCATAGGTATATACCCAAGAAAAATGAAAATATATCTTCACACAAAAACTTGTAAATGAATGTTCATAACACCGTCATATACAAACCAAAACATGGGAACAACCTGAATATCCATCAACTCATGAACCAAAAAACAAAATGTGATATATCCATACAACAAAATATTATTCAGTATGAAAAAGAGACAAGGTACTGACACCTGCTACGACGTAGGTGAGCCTTGAAAACATTATGCTGAGTGAATGAAGTCAGTCGCAAAAGAGTACATTTGTATGATCCCATTTATATAAAATGTCCAGGAGAAGCAAATCTATAGAGACAGAAACCACTACTGATGAGTGGGTGCTGGGGCTGCTGGGAGGGAGGAATGGGGAGTGAACTGCTAATGGGTATGGGGTTTCTTTTGGGGGTGGTGAAAATGTTCGGGAAATAGACAATGATGATGGTTTCAAAACTTGGTGAATATACTGAATCATACCCTTTAAAAAGGTGAATATTATGACATGTGAATTATATTTCAATAAAGCTGTTAAAAAATGTTTGAGCCCCAAAGTGCATTTGTTTTCAAAAGCTGTCTCTCTCTTAGCCTCTTTCACACTGTGCCCAAATTCTATTCTACACCTTCTAGAGGAAAGAGAATTGTCCCTTAAGCCATCCCCATTTAGATATGCTCACTGAAAGCCAGTGGCTTATAATCATTAAGATGGGCCCAGGAGAGATTTCAGTGCCATTTGGGCCCTGGTAGAGGGGGCCCCACCTGGACTCAACACCCCATAAGGAGACGTGCAAGCAGGAATGGCCTCAAACGCATATTATCTTACCTTCACCCTTGACTCATTCAACTAATTTGTTAATTTTTGGGGTTTTTTTTGGTTCTTTTTTCTTTTTTTGTTATGTCAATTTTTTTTTTTTTTGAGACAGAGTCTCACTCTGTTGCCCAGGCTGGAGTGCAGTGGCAGGATCTTGGCTCACTGCAAGCTCCGCCCCCCGGGTTCATGCCATTCTCCTGCCTCAGCCTCCCGAGTAGCTGGGACTACAGGCACCCGCCACCAAGCCTGGCTAATTTTTTGTATTTTTAGTAGAGATGGGGTTTCACAGTGTTCGCCAGGATGGTCTCGATCTCCTGACCTCATGATCCGCCCACCTCAGCCTCCCAAAGTGCTGGGATTACAGGCGTGAGCCACCGCGCCCAGCTTGGTTAATTTTTTAAATTAAAAAAATTAACAGAAGTGTACCACGAAAAAATATCCAGATCACCCAGAATTAACCATTTTGGCATTTTTTTTCTAATTTTTAAGAAAATTCATGCAGTTATTCTTGTAAGATAAAGCATACTGACTTGGAATAATTTTTTTTAATGCAGAAAGTTTCAAAGATTAGGCAAGGCATGGTGGCTCATGCCTGTAATCTCAGCACTCTGGGAGGCCGAGGTGAGTGGATCACCTGAGGTCAGGAGTTCGAGACCAGATTGGTCAACATGGTGAAACCCTGTCTCTACTAAAAATACAAAAATTACCCATGCACGGTGATGCACGCCTGTAGTCCCAGCTATTTGGGAGGTTGAGGCAGGAGAATCATGTGAACTTGGGTGGTGGAGGCTGCAGCGAGCCGAGATTGTGCTACTGCACTTCAGACTTCAGACTGGGTGACAGAGGGAGACTATGTCTCAAAAAAAAAAGAATGTTTCAAAGTTTACAGGGTTTTTGTTGTTGTTGTTTGTTTTTCTTTTTTTGTCTGTTTGTTTTAGAGACAGGGTCTCACTCTGTCACCCAGGCTGCGCTGCAGTGGTGCAATCTTGGTTCACAGAAGCCTCCAAGTCTTGAGCTCAAGCAGTCCTCCTGCCTCAGCCTCCTGAGTAGGTGTGGCCACAGGCGCACACCACCACACTTGGCTAACTTTTAAATTTTTAGTAGAGATACGTTCTTGCTGTGTTGTCCAGGCTGGTCTCAAATTCCTGGGCTCAAGCGATCCTCCTGTCTTGGTCTCCCAAAGTGCTGGGATTACAGGCATGAGCCACCATACCCAGCAAAGATTAAAGTTTTTAAAAAATGCCTCACAACCTAGAAATAATCATTAAATGAACATCATTGTAACCACCTTTTAAGAATATATGCAGAAAGACTTAAAAAGCTACATTTTAATTATGATTGAATAGTAGAGATGAAAATGAAAAAGAACTGTTAAACTTCAAAGAAAAGTTTCTGCACCATAGTAGTTTTTATGTCCTAAAAGATCATTCTAAGTTTAAAAAAAAGATTATAAAATGTTGAAATTCGGATAATTATGTGTTTGCGTTCTAAAATGACATGTTATAATTCTAGATAGTATTGACTGACTTCTTGCTGGGAAAGATGAGAACATAAGTACTTACACTTTTTCCATCTCTGATCCCTATCTTCCATAGTTTTTAGTTATTATTTTTATTTTCTCCAAACTGATAGCATTCATATTCGATCTGTAATATTAGTGTACATAGTTGTTAAGTATTAGTTCTGCATTTAAGCAAACCTAATGATTCTCACCATAACTTCTCCGTTTCTGAGTTATTTATTTTTTTTAATTGGCCGGGCATTCATTACTGTGTATTTTCTTCAACAAGCTCTCAAAGTTGTTTTAGTTCTTTCAGGTTGAAGCAGTCTCCCTGTTGTCTTTATATTTTAACAAGATCTTGATGGGATATAATATCCTTGGGTCACTTTCTCTCTCCATTTTCAGAGAGCGTGGCCCCAGATGTAGCAATGGTGACATCTGAGACTAGCTTAATTTTTTTCTCCCTTGTAGGAAATTGACTTACTCTGATTTGATATCTCAAGAATTATTTCTTTATCCTTGAGGTTTAATAGCTTAACTAAGATATGTTTGAGTTTTGAACATTCCATAGTATATTTCCTGGAATAGATTTGGTCCTTTCTTCATTTCTGGGAAATTTTATTACATCTTTCAGTGTCTCTTCTGTTCCTTTTGTTAGAGTCTCTATTCAGGGACCCAATTATTATCTTCACAGTGTAGAATATTTGAATGTCTTAATATCTTTTAGAGTCTCTCTGTCTTTAATCTCCTTGTTTGTTATCTGTATTCTCTGATTATAAGAATACTTTTTCTATTGTTAGTAAACAAATTTTCAACAGGTCTCATATATGTTACCATTTCTAATTTATATATCATTTTTGCATTAATGTATTTAATTCTTGATTTGTCAGACTTTAAATTTCCCTTTTCATTTCGTTCTTGTTTTATCACCTTGTCTTTAGGCTATTTTAAAAATACTTTTTAAACTCTTGTTAAGTTCTAAGAGTACAAGTTATCTTCTTATTAAGCCATTGTGAGGAACCTGTTTCTGTTCCTTAAATACTATTTTCTTCAAGGGTAAGCCCATGTCTTTCTACTTTGCATGCTAGCCCCTTTTCTGACATATTACTTGTAGCTGCCACATTGGCTCTTCCCATCTTGCACATATTTTAATTTTTTCAGATATTTTAATTTTTCTGATAAAATGTGGGTGATTCCTTGCCATCATATTGGAGATCAGCTCCTTTGCCCTTTCAAGCCAGAATCTGGGGGCTAAATGCTTTCTGCTCTCTATTCTTTAAGGCCTGCTAGTACAGGGAGAGGAATAATTTGGCTGAGGTGATGTCCAGTCTTTATTTGTGTCTTCAAGTGCTGCTCATTCTTCTGGGAATTTGCTAAATGCCCCAAACCAGGATTCACTCCACCTACTTGGAACACACGCCAGTCGGACGGAGTGGTCCCTTCCGACTTTAGATCATTTCTCTGATTCAGAACCTAGACATGAGGGCTTTACATCTATGAACAGAAGCAGTCCATGATGTTTTTTTCTTGCTTCATATTCTCCTTTCCTGATTTCATTTCCCCTAAGGAATGTCTTTAAGGGGGCTTGGGGACAGGGTTAGAAATCAAAAGCCACTCAGCCACCAGTTACTAAAATGTATTGCTTTAGGTTATGGGTTTTTTGTTTGCTTACTATTAGTGAGGTGTCTTTCTTTAATTCTTTTTTGTTGCTGTTGTTCCTTTGTGGGGAGGGAAAAATTCTGTGATTCGGTTTTATTTGGTCATGAGTTTATATTCTTCTATACATAATTTCATTTTTAATCTCCTCCTTTTTAGCTCCACATCTGTTTATGGGCAGTTTCTATCTCTCTGCAATCTTGGATATGAACTGACTTCTCTAGTAGATAGGCAAGAACTAGCTTAATACATTTTCAAAAATGGATACCAAAACGACAAAATAACAAGAGGATCAGGTTAATTTCATCCCCGTGTTAATATCAGATAATTTTCTTGGCTGGAAGGGTAAATGTGTTAACTGGAAAATGACTAGTTTTTGTCAAACCACTTCATATTAACGTTTTGGCATCTGACAAATGTTCCAAAATATAAATGAAATGAACGAACATCTTATTCTTGTTTCTAACATTCCTTGTCACTTCTCATCCAAGGATATTTTTTCCCACTGAGACGAAAATGCTTGAAATCAAACCAAGATTTGTAGACTATTTACATTTAAAATCACAAATTCAATCATCATTAACACAACAGATATAAGTCTCCTGAATGTTTAAATTAGTGTATGTTTTTCTCGAAGCCATTTTGGAGGACACCATCTTCTTTCCCTTTGTCCTGGTAGCCTGATTGCTGGGACTGTACTGCTCAAGATCTCAAATTTTGGATATTCAGTAGGGAAGAATAGAGGGCTTTCAAATCTCACTGTCCTAGAGGCCATGATGACATTATGAATGGGAAGCTCTGAGCTATGCAGTATTTTTCCACGTATTAAAACATATATTTCAGTGATTCAGAAGGACTTTTGTCGGTCTCTAATGACCATGTTTCCAAATAAAAGACTACAAAATACAACTTTGCACAGCTTGGCTATAAATAAAATAAGTGCACTTTTCCCCAGCAACGATAATATAGAGGTAACATCCTCATCTATAACAAGCCTTGCAGAGCCGACCGAATTGTAGTTGCTGTGGAAACAGTAATTCGGATGGTCTGACTTCTTCAGTTAAAATTGTAGCTCAGAGGTGGCATTAACAATATTTTTGTAGTTATCCCAAGATGAGCATGATCATTAGCCTTTTTACTTTCCCTAGTAACAACATTTAGCCTGTTGCTAATAGAGCAATTTTCTGGCAGGTCTGATGAGCAAAGATGGCCAATTTCATTAATTAGTCTCTTCCTCCAAATGGTGTTTCATGGGAACAATAGAAGTTGAGGTTGGGGTGGAGAATGGCCCAATATTGAGATATCTGCTTCAACTCTCCCTTCCATTTTGCTTATGTAGACAAAACCTTTCTGAGAATTTGACTGTGTACTTCTTTCAGCTTCCTGGAACTCTGGGAATAATTAGCAGACTCTAATCTACATTCATTTTTAACCTTATCAGTCAACATGTCAAAGGACTTTCATTCCAACTTCCGATCCACTTGCTTCTTCCTTCTGGAAAGTTCCATGAGTCCCTTCGACCAGACAGCATCCTATTTAGGAGCAATTTTACTGAACCTGCTGAGTCTGGTAACTTGAAAGGGAGAATTTGGCTCACTCAGGCAGTTCAAAACACTGTGAAAGAAAAAGCCAAACGTAGGGGTTTTCAGTAACGACAAATAATCGAGGGGTTTTGCTGAGTTTGTCCATCACATGTGTGCAGGGCTCGGAATGCCTGGGCAACCTTTGTGGGTGAACATGTGCATCTATCTGCCTGTGAGCATGTGTGTGCAGAGAGGAAAGGGATAATTTTGGCAAGGTCAAGTCTGTGCATTCTGTTTGAACTTTATCAGTTATCACACCAGCAACCGAGGTTCTCAGACAGGCTGGTGGAACATCTATTGCTGTGTGGTCTTAGGATGAAGAATAGGGGAATGAATTTCAGAAATCAGTTTAAAATCATCCTTGGGAGCCAGCAGACACTAGTGAAATATGACTTATTTCCATCTAATCCCCTCAGGAAAGACAGCTGGCTCCCTAGGGAAGCCCAGTTGATTTCTGGATACTCATCAAAGCTTTGCATTGTTTCACTGGAAGTGCTACAGGCTGCAAAGTCCCATGTGGATGGCAAAATGAACAGGCACAATGGGGGGAAAGGCCACAGGCAATATACTTGGAAGATGGAAAAAGCATCCACACTGGGTGCTTGTGCTAAAGGCATTTCCAGATCCTTCTGAAACTGCATCAGCCCTCTTCTTGAGAACCAGATAGCAAAGGGAAGGGGCCCCTCTTCCTCTAAAGATGGGGGAATGGGCATCTGTGTACTCAGTGCAATTTGCAGGCCCTACTGCCAATGCCATCCCCACATACCTCCCCAGTTGGTCTACTGATGCCCTGTTTTTCGTAATTAGAGACACTGTGTTTTCAGATTTGTTGTTTAGGGTCCTCTACTCTACCCTAAAGGAAAAGTCCCTAGAGTTTCTGCCAATGAAGAGGTAAAGAAGAACCTGACAGATGAAATTGAGACAAGAAATGAGCCCCAAAAGGAGGTAATAGAATGCTAAAGACAAATTTCGCCCATTTCATGATTTTGCTTAAAACAAGACTGAAGATGCCTGATTTTGTAAACATGAACATAAGCACCAACCCCGTTTTTCTCTCTTTTCAGATTAAGAAAGATATCTGAGTTGACATATGCATCTCACAGAAGGCTTGAATCAGTGGTTCTACGTGTGCATCAGAATCAACTGGAGGCTTTCTTAAAACTGATTGTTGAGTCGCATCTCTGGAGTTTCTGATTCAGTAGATTTGGGTTGGCCTGAGAATTCGCATTTCTATAAGTTCTCAGGTGAGGCTGATGCTTCAAGTCTGGACACTGCACTTTCAAAACCACTGGCCTAAATGATACCTCATATATTTTGTCTCTCAATTCTATTCCATTTTCATTAGCAGATGAATTAACAAAACAGCTCAGAGGGCATCCACTACAAAACTGTTAGCAGCAGCAAATCCGTACAAGTCAGCAGCAACCACGCAGTTCTTGCTTCCTCATAAGGAAGAATTCAACTGAGGGGCACAGGTGGAGAGAGACACTGAGGCAAGTTTGAGAGCAGGAGGGAAAGTTTATTAAAAAGTTTAGGCTGGGCGCGGTGGCTCACGCCTGTAATCCCAGCACTGTGGGAGGCCAAGGAGGGCGGATCACAAGGTCAGGAGATCAAGACCATCCTGGCTAACATGGTGAAACCCCATCTCTACTAAAAATATAAAAAATTAGCTGGGCGTGGTGGCGGGTGCCTGTAGTCCCAGCTGCTTGGGAGGCTGAGGCAGGAGAACAGCATGAACCCGGGAGGCAGAGCGTGCAGCGAGCTGAGATTGCACCACTGCACATCAGCCTGGGCGACAGAGCAAGACTCTGTCTCAAAAAAAAAAAAGTTTAGAGCAGAATGAAAGGAGGTAAAGTACACTTGGAAGAGGGCCAAGTGGGTGACTTGAGAGTTTCAAGTGTGTGATTTGCCCTTTGATTTGGGGTTCTACATGTTAGCATTCTTCCTGGGTCTGTGTCTCTTCTCCCCTGATTCTTCCCTCGGGGTGGGCTGTCCGTATGCACACCTGCCAGCCCCTGGGAGGAACCACGGGCAGTGTGTTATTTAAGTTGTGCGCATGCTCACTTGAGGCATTTTTTTTTCCCTTACCAGTAGAGCATTCCTAGAGGAAGGTCATATACCAGTTAAACTCCACCATTTTGCCTCTTCGTGCTCATGCTTGAGTCTCCTTATAAGCTTAGATCTTATCGGGACCTTATCACTAGTTTCAGGTTTTTCCTATTTATTGGGAGATTGCCTTTCCTTGGTGCCAGCTGCGACCAATTATTATTTTAGCGAGACAGTTAACAACCTCTGGACCATCACCTGATGGTGGCCTGACATTCCTGGAGCGGGGGCTCTCCTGCCCTGCTCATGTCTGACTAACAACCTACTGTAACAAAACCATGCACTCATACCATCCGAAGGGGCTCATTTCGTTCAATCCTTGCATTTTTTTTTAAGTGACAGGATGAACGTGTAGAAAAAATAAAGCTCTCTGCCCAAGTGTCAAAGCTGAAGCAAGAATTCCCAAATCCTGATTCTTTCCAAGTTCTCTTTTATTGCCCAGAGAGGTTTGAAGCATAGAAAATGGAAGTTTGGCAAAAGAAAATGAAAACAATGCAGATCATGAGAGCTGGATATAATTGCGTCAAGCCAATGTTCTTTTGAAATATATCAGCAAGACTGACTTCAGAGCTACTACTACTTACCTAATGGAAGAAGACAAGTGGGCAGAGTTAAGCCAGTCATGGGAACTATCACCACCCAAAAGTATTTATAAAGCAGCCACATGAGCACTTTGCCTCTCTGCTGAGCACAGGGCAGCCATGGTAATGGGAGATTACAAAAGAAGAGTGAAAGGAAAGAAAACAAGACCCCAGGGTAAAAATGTGCTAATGGTGTTTGGGAGCAGAGGCTGCAGGCCGAGGACAGAATGCCTCATCATATCCCTACTCAGCCAGCGCCTGGACACTTATGTTTTTATAATCACTTCAAGAGCTCTCATTTCTTATAAAAGGCTTGGATGAGTCTAGAATTTTACCTGGCCTCCAAAGCCCTGTACAATTGGATCCTCATCTTCTAGCGTCACGGCCACCACTCCTCTCCAAGTACCCTCTGCTCCAGTCAGGGTGGTCTCCCATGCATCCCAGGGATCTGCTTGAAGGAGCCCTGAGCCGGACTCAGTGGCTCATGCCTGTAATCCCAGTACTTTGGGAGGCTGAGGTGGGTGGATCGCTTCAGCCCAGGAGTTTGAGACCAGCCTGGGCAACATGGCAAAACCCTATCTCTACAAAAATTAAAAAATTAGCCAGGCATGGTGGCACTTGCCTGTAGTTCCAGCTACTCGGGAGGCTGAGGCGGGAGGGTTACTTGAGCTCAGGAAGCTGAGGCTGCAGTGAGCCGTGATCATGCCACGGCACTCCAGCCCGGGCAAGGAAAATAAAAAAAAAAAAAAGAAAGAAAGAATAAAAAGAGAAAGAGCCCTGGGACAATAAGTATATTTATTTACCCAGAGACAGGTCTCTGCTTCTCCAAAAAAGAAATCAAGACCTGGAGAGGTTAGTGAATTTCCCAAGATTGGTGGACAAATGTAAGATTACAATTGGGTCTGCTGACCTGAGCCTACTGCCCTCTCCCTAATCCCATACTAATCACCACTGTGGGTTAACTTTGTGAGAATAGTGTCTTCACTGCTTCCTCAGTGGCACTCTCCATCCCTAAAGAGCCAAGATTTCCAGTTCCCTTCTTCTGTATCCTCTGCTGAGCCTAGCATGGGGTTTTGCATATGCAGACAACTTACACGTATTAACCGTTTGATAAGGATTCCGTTCACTGTGGTCAAGGCAACGTGACTGAAAATTAAGTATGAGAGCTTACTTTACTGGTGAGGGCTCAAAGAACAACAGATGGGACATATGACCATCCTCAAAAACAAGACGCAAATGGATTTCATAGGCATTCGCCTTTTCCCGATACACAGTTCCAAGTAATACCAATCATGCAACGAATCAATAATGGTAAGGCAGGAAAAAGGCAATTCCTTAGTCTACACCACCTAGACCTCAATAGAGAAGTTCTCCAAAGTCAGCAGTAGTGTTCCATGCCATCATTGGTTTTGTCCTAGTCTGCTCCCTCTAGCATTCTTCCAAGTCTCTACTTCAAAGTCCCAACCCACCTTCCAATCTCAGTTTCCACCCTGCCCATTGCCTGCCACACAACAGGTGCTCAAGATCTGCCGAGCAGATGGAAGAATGACTGGAACAACATGGTCAGAATTTGAACAGAGTATAAATTATTAAAAGTTAAACCCAACCAATGTTGATTTATAAGTAGTTGATGGAGAAGCCGTAACATCCCTGTATCTTCCCAACTTTTGCTATCAGTCCTGTGAGTTAAAATATGTGGCCCCCTCCTCCACTTTTTTTAAAAACTAGAAAGGACTTATTCAGGCAATATTATGGAACTTCCATTCCAGTTCGTCTCCCCATGAACTGACATGTGTGGGGAGACTACGGGTGAGGTGAGGGTGAGTGTGATAAATACTTATGTGACAGGGGCTTAGAGACAGTTATCTGGGGGAAAGGACAGTGAAACTGTGATATGGGAAGTCACTAAGAAACTCTCTGATAAGTGCTGTTTTACTTGGATTGCTTCGGCTTATTAAAAAAAGCAAAGTCTTCTAAAGATGCTTATACTAACTACATACGATTTTATTCTTTGTGCTTATTATTGTTATTTTAGCATATTTATTTGGGGATGGTTGGAGGTGTCATAGAGATGGAGGGGGGCATTAAACCAACATCCAAACTGCCCCCTTTGTGCTGTCATAGCCAAGAATAAAATAAAGAAGTATGGAATGTTTCTTTGCTATGACTTCTTAGGTTCCCATGGACTTTTTCCTATTTTGCCTGATAAGTTTGGGAAATTACTCTCTTCCCAGTGTGCCATTAGGAAACGGCACAAAGAAGTAAGCCAGAAGTGCCATCGACAAAGAAACATATACGTCTGCTTGTGCTAAAACTTATTCTGAGGGTAAAATCTGTTTTGTGAGTAACACAGTCTAACACGAAGAGTTAAGAAATGAGAAATCAGATTGCCTGCTATTTGTGGTTGAATCTGAAATTGCCATGGTGAGACAGAAGGGCCAGCTTTTCTTGGTCTGTGATTGGTCCCATTATTAGTTGGCATTTTAATATCTCGTCTAAACTACCTATACCCTGCTAGTGCTTGGCAGGTGTTACTTGCCCTATACACACAGCCAGCACAGATTACACTGTGATTCTATCTTATCAAGGAGAAAACAGACTGTACAATGATTGGGTTTTTTAGACTCTGAAAAAATGTCCTTATGAAATAAACATGCCATGGTATCAGTGGAAGTTATCTTCAAGTAGTGGGATTCTGAATGGTTTTTGTTCTCTTTTTCAAATATGGATTATCCATTTTTCCTATGTCAAACATTTTTTTCATTATCAGAAAAAAATCTGTTGAAAAGACCTGAGTGAAACAGAAACTTACTACACAATTTTATAATCAAAAAGTATTTTCTGGGCAGGGCGTGGTGGCTCACGCCTGTAATCCCAGCACTTAGGGAGGCTGAGGCGGGTGGATCACCTGCGGTCAGGAGTTTGAGAGCAGCCTGGTCAATATGGGGAAACCCCATCTCTACTGAAAATACAAAAATTAGCTGGGCGTGGTGGCGGGCGCCTGTAATCCCAGCTACTCTAGAGGCGGAGGCAGGAGAATCGCTTGAACCCGGGAGGTGGAGGTTGCAGTGAGCAGAGATCACGCCACTGCACTCCAGCCTGGGTGAGAGAGCGAGACTCTGTCTCAAAAAAAAAAAAAAAAAAAGTATTTTCTGAATACCTACTATGTGCTGAGATGCTAAATTAGATATAAATCAGGGGAAACAAGACAGGAACACAGAATCATTAGTGCATGTGAGCAACAAGTGATGAGGTGTGAACTGTGTGGAGCAGACAGCAAACATCCAACCTGGACAGGAGGTTCGTTGATATGACCCATGGTTGAAAAGGTGAGTGTTCCCATTTGCTCAGCTTGACAAAACACAAGAAACATTTTCACAAAAAAGAAAATGAAAAGGGAAATGTAATTTATTTATTTTTTTTGGATAGAAGATTTCCCTTTCTCTAAAATCCAGAAAGTACCCTGCTTGGTCCTCAGTCATTTGGAACCACTGTCTCCCTTAACACAATTCTCGGGCTCCTCAAGACAAGAGATTTCATAAAGGCTACAACTCAGCCACAGCTGCCTTTCTGAAGTGTTCATGTGTGCACAATAAAATGGAGTCTAAATTTACAGTCTGACGGGAGGAAGGAAGCAGTAATGTCACACTCCACTTACTTAACAAATATGTTGGCAATATTCCATTAAATCGTAAAGACAAGTTAATTTAAAGACTCTGGCCCGCTCAAATACCAGCCAAATCACAGTTGATTTCAGGCTCTGCCTTAGCCAAAGCACAAATCAAAAGGGCAATAATTTTATATTAGATAATTGTTAAAAATTAGCATTTTTAATGCCCTTGTATTTTACTGATTTTTTTCAATGATTTTACTCTCATTGGCGGAGAAAGGAGGCATGCTTATTGAATAAGGCTAAATAGTTTTGCAATCTGGGAAGGAAAGATGAGTAGGTAGATTGAGAATGTCAATGTTAGACCACCGGGTACATTTATTTAAAAAATAATTATTCAGGCACTGATAATAAATGAGGTTTATTCTTCATTAATAGGACAGTTGCCTTGGCAACTTCCAGCTCACAAAATTATTTACATCAGTGCACAGTTCTGACTAAGAAACAGCTCCAATGTGTCTTTTCTACATCCAGACCTAGAATCTTCTATTATATATTTCAGCTGCATTATTGGTCTCAGTTAAGGTGACCTCAATGCCCCACCAATCCCATCCAAAATATGTCATATCCAATCCCAAAGAGGCAATTTAAACAAATTTCTTGGTGCATCAAATAGATCAAAGGTAGAATTAGAGCTGGGCATGGTGGCTCACGCCTGCATTTCCAGCACTTTGGGGGGCCGAGGCAGGCAGATCATGAGGTCAGGAGATCGAGACCATCCTGGCTAACACGGTGAAACCCCATCTCAACTAAAAATACAAAAAATTTGCCGGCCGTGGTGGTGGGTGCCTGTAGTCCTAGCTACTCGGGAGGCTGAGGCAGGAGAATGGCGTGAACCCGGGAGGCGGAGCTTGCAGTGAGCCAAGATTGCGCCACTGCACTCCAGCCTGGGCGACAGAGCGTGACCCCGTCTCAAACAAACAAACAAAAAAAAGGTAAAACTGATACATGGTTTTCTTTTGCAAAACCGATGATTTATGTGGGTTGTTTTATTTTCCTGCTTGTTCAGCAGACGGCAAAGTATTTTTAAACAATCAATGTCATGAATATTAATGTGCATTCAAATCATGCACCATTTCCCTAAAACTCCTATTTTCCTAGTTCATAATTATCACCAAATAGCCTAAAGCATTTAAGACACTGTGAGAGTATGAATCAGTACAACATATACGTGGGAGAATAATTTGGCAATAAATATTAGGGACCACTTGCCATTAGCCAGGAATTTCTAATTGTAGGAATTTTCCTTGAGAAAATAATTATATAACTATAAAATAATTGGCCGGGCATGGCGGCTCATGCTTGTAATCCCAACACTTTGGGAGGCTGAGGTGGGTGGATCACCTGAGGTCAGGGGTTTGAGACCAGCCTGGCCAACATGGCAAAACCCCGCCTCTACTAAAAATACAAAAAATTAGCCAAGGATGGTGTTGGGCACCTGTAATCCCAGCTAGTTGGGAGGCTGAGGCACGAGAATCACTTGAACCCAAGAGGCAGAGGTTGTAGTGAGCTGAGATCGCACCATTGCACTCCAGCCTGGGCAACAAGAATGAAACTGTGTCTCAAAAAATAATAATAATAAAATAATTGTACAAGGCTTTTAACTGCAATTTGGTTTACAATAGGGTCAAAACTGAAAACAAGTCAAATGACACTAATTTTTTAAATGATTATAAATACCACTAGATAACCATCCTTGCAGGGATAGGACCAGGGTAGAGCTAGCAAGGAGCCCATGGTATGGAATTTAAGACGTGCTCTCTCTTTAGGTCACACCCTGCAATGTTCACTTGTGTCACCTTAGTCCAAGCTCTAAATTCTTGTACATACATTACTTCACCTACATATAATTTTGATTGTTTGAATCCATTACGGTGTAACACGTGAAGAAATACTATACAGGCATTAAAAATGATGATGTAGGCCAGGCGCTGTGGCTCACGCCTGTAATCTCAGCACTTTGGGAGCCCAAGGTGGGCGGATCACTTGAGGTCAGGAGTTCGAGACCAGCCTGGACAACATAGTGAAACCCTGTCTTTACTAAACATGCAAAAATTAGCCTGGCGTGGGGATGGGTGTCTGTAACCCCAGCTCCTCGGGAGGCTGAGGCAGGAGAATCGCTTGAACCTGGGAAACGGAGGTTGCAGTGAGCTGGGATCGCACCCCTGCAGTCCAGCCTGGGCAACAGAGTGACTTTGTCTCAAAAAAAAAAAAAAAAAAGATAATGTAGACTTCAACTCATTGACATGGAAAGAGACCCAGAAGACATGGTCTAGGTTAAATAAGCAGGTTACAGAAACAGTATGTGCAGAAAAGTCTGCAAAATCTATAATGTAAGACCCATCATTGTAACTTAAAAAGCCCAACATTGAACTCTTCTAAATAATTTATTATTGCAATTTATATTTTAAAAGATCAAAGACTGGAAAGAATTTAAAACAGTGAGTAGTTATCAGGGCATGGGAATAGGAAAAGAAAGAAAACACCATTGCATGTTTAAATCCATTTGCTTTTCTGACAGGCATGAATATTGACATTCTCGTGAATAAACTGCATTTTCAAATTCAGTCATTGTATAGCCACAAAACACTTGGCAGACTGGCTCCTCTCCAAATTCTCTAACTTGTTTTTCTGTCACTTAAGGAATCTAAAGCACTTTATCAACATATTTAAGCCAAATCTTTTGACTTAGAGAACCAGCAAATCCTTCATGGTTGATGAATCTTGGGTCTTCACAAAGGACACTTGGCTACTAAGGCCGCTCAGAAAAATCAGAGACAACAAGGTACTCCTTATATTAGAATCCACTGTGACACTAAGCATTATGGCATTATCCTTTCATTTTGTGTTATTTAAGTCATATTCTTATCCAAGTTTTCATGCATGTATATATGCCTTGTGTCCCCACGTCAAAAATATATTCCAGAGGACTAAGCCAGTAGGTGCCTATATAGAAGGGCCTTTATTACAACAGAAGCTCAGCAATTACTGCTTAATAATGAAGGACTGAAATTACTGTAAAGCAGTGTGGTGTAGTAGAGAAACCACAAGCATGAGCTTCAGATAGGCCTGGGATCGAACTCAACTCTACCCCTTACTACACACATAGCCATTCCCAACTTACCCAACCTTTCTGAGGCATGGTTTCATTCCCTTGAAAGACACATTAAAAACTCTTGACTGGGTGTGGTGGCTCGAGCTTGTAATCCCAGCACTTTGGGAGGCCAAGGCACGTGGATCACCTGAGGTCATAAGTTCAAGACCAGCCTGGCCAACATGGTGAAACCCAGTCTCTTCAAAAATACAAAAGTTAGCCAGGCATGATGGCGAGTGCCTGTAATCCCAGCTACGCCGGAGGCTGGGGTGGGACAATTGCTTGAACCCAGGTGGTGGAGGCTGCAGTGAGCCAAGATCATGCCACTGCACTCTAGCCTGAGCAACAGAGCAAGACTCCGTCTCAGAAAAACAAACAAAGTTCTCCTAATGATTAAGGAAGTAATGTTTGTTGATAGCTGTGCCCAGGGCCTGATACCTAGCAGACCCTCCACAAATGCTAGTTTTCCTTCCCCTTTTAAAAAATTGCCTCTCTTACTAATATGGAAAACAAAAATAAGGCAAGAAAAGAAAGTTGATCTCTAGTGACTGGACTGTAAAATTTAGCTAAGGGCCAGTCACGATGGCTCACGTGTCTAATGCCAGTATTTTGGGAGGCCATGGTGGGAGGACTGCTGGAGACCAGGAGTTCAATACCAGTATGGGAAACATAGTGAGATCCCCCTGTCTCTACAAACTTTTTTTTTTTTTTTTTTTTTAATTAGCTGCCTGTGGTCCCAGTTACTTGGGAGCCTGAGGTGGGAGGATCTCTTGAGCCCAGGAGTTTGAGGCTGCAGTGAACTATGATCATGCCACCGCACTCCAGCCTGGGTGACAGAGGGAGACTCTGCCTCTTAAATAAAAAAGCTAAGAACCGGATTTGGTCATTCATGAACCAGGCCCAGCCAATATTAACTCATCTGCATTGAGAACTCACTATGACCGCTCAACCATGAAAGGTCCTTGCTAAACACTGGCTCCTCATTCCTCGTGGATTCCCAGGCAGCTGGGACCCCTGACCAATAGGCTGCCCTGTAGCCAAGCTGTGCAGGACTGGTCGCACCAGCTGGTCCCCACATTTTCTCTTTACTTTGTTTTTTGCTGCTTGGTGAACTGCCTTTCAGGCAATATCTTGATTCCAAGCATTTTTATTCTAGCACCAAATATTCCTTTTCCCCTCTTCTGATGATAACAGCAACACATGCTTGTTGTAAGAAGTTCAAAAGACATGGATGTTTAAACTGTAAAAACACTCAATAATCCCACCCCACAAAGGTGACCACCGTCAGTAATTCAATGAATATCCCTCCAGAATTTATTTTTAACAAGACAAATCTCTCTTAAGTGCATATACCACCTCCCTACTCTTCTTTCTTTCAATTCCTACTTGGTTATCCTCAGAAAATCTCTTTTCCTGTCTTTTTGTCCCATGTGAATTCCAAGGTAACCCTAATAATGGTTGCTAAGCACCAAAGCAGCATAACTATATACTCATACAAAGAAAAAAGAAAAATCTTGTTTGGTATCGAAAGTAGAAAGGAATCAGACCCAAAGTCAGCTGAAAATACACGTAGAAATCCCTATTTATGTCTTTGACTTTCTCTAATTAAACTCACATTCCCCTAGGTATCAGCATTCATAACAAATGACTATTTTTCATTTCATGTTATTGTTTTCTTGTTTCATTTAACTAAAAGCATGGTGAAATAAATGTTTTAGTATTTTGCATTATGTAAGTACTGCTCAGTAACCTATAGGGAAGGTTTTTCTTCATAATGTCTCATCTATCACAGACTGATACCTTTGTAAAATAAGTAAAAATGCAGTACTAGAAAAATGAAATTTAAAAAACTGAAATACAAAGTGTAGTATAAGTCTAAGTTATTTCAATTACTAGATTTAGCAGACTTAATTCCTCTGTTGCACTGCTATACAAGTTTTCAAAGTGTAACGCATAATTTCTGTACTTATCTCATGGTACAAACCGTTAGTGAATAGTTTTCGAGCTGCAGCCTCTGTGCACAGCACGTGCGGAGGTGCTGTTCGATATCTTCATGGGAGCCCAACCACCCATGGTCTATGGGAAAATGTCTTCCAAGTTTCTAAGAAATAATTTACAAATGAGCTTTGGGGAGAGGGGAGCTCACTGAGAAGTTTGGGACTGCCTGTATTTGTATATATTGAGATAATCAACTGAATTTTTCACTTTCCATCCAGATGTTTACAATGATATAAATACAGTGAAAGACTCTTGAAAGCAGGGAGATCTGATTATTAGAAATACACAGTAAAGTCCCCACCAAAAGTTTAATTTCCCAACTTATCCTTTCAGATTCCAAAGTCATTTCTTGCCCGATCTCTCACTTTGAATGTTAACAATTGAGGGGGAAGCAATATGCCACAACCCAATCCAAACTGGAAAACCAAACAAAATTCTATTTCTTAACCTGACCTTCGGTTTAAAATATTTATAGAGGGCAGGCGTGGTGGCTCACGCCTACAATCCCAGCACTTTGGGAGGCTGAGATGGGTGGATCACCTGAGGTCAGGAGTTCAAGATCAGCCTGGCCAACATGGTGAAACCCCCTCTCTACTAAAAATACACAAATCACCTGGGTGTGGTGGCTCACACCTGTAATCTCAGCTACTTAGGAGGCTGAGGCAGGAGAACTGCTTGAACCCGGGAGGTGGAGGTTGCAGTGAGCTGAGATTGTGCCACTGCACTCCAGCCTGGGTGGCAGAGTAAGGCTCTGTCTCTAAATAGATAAATAATAAAATAAAATACTTATAGTAAGGTTCACATAAATATCTTGTCTCAGGTGGAGCTAAAGGTGTTTCTATTGGCAGTGACTATAAGTCAATATATTGATGAATTTTCAGGTAACTTATGAATCTTTGTCTCACTTTCCTAAATTGCCTCAGAGCCCCAGTCTTTCAATGGCTCACTTTCCTCAACTACAAAAGAGCAACGAGAATGAAGGGAATGAGGGGGGTACTGGATAAACTGTCACAGCTGTAATAAATTCAGGACTCGTGTTGTGTGTGTGTGTGTGTGTGTGTGTGTGTGTGTGTGTGTAGAGAGAGAAACAAAAATCTATAGAGACATGGCAATCTAATAGTCTATGTATTTTTCCCCTTCTTTTCACAGGTGTTGATAATAGCCTATGTTTCTCAACATTTCACTTGCTAATTTCATGACTTAAAACCTGGGCTGTGATGACTTTTCTTTTTTTTTTGAGACAGAGTCTTGCTCTGTCGCCAGGCTGGAGTGCAGTGGCGCGACCTCGGCTCACTGCAACCTCTGCCTTCCAGGTTCAAGCGATTCTCCTGCCCCAGCCTCTCAAGTAGCTGGGACTACAAGTCCCAGCACGCCACCATACCCAGCTAATTTTTGTATTTTTAGTAGAAACGGAGTTTCACCATGTTGGCCAGGATGGTCTCGATCTCTTGACCTTGTGATCTGCCCACCTCGGCCTCCCTAAATGCTGGGATTACAGGCGTGAGCCACCACGCCTAGCTGATGATTTGTTTTTTAACTACTGTTCTAGGTTTGGCTTGATTCAAGCTGTCAGCCACAGTAAATTCATCTGTCCATCGAGTCCATTGTTCCTTAATAATTTGATTCATCCATTTAAATACTTGTTTTCACTTATTTATTTAGAAAACACTTATTAACTATTATGGGCACAGTGCTAGACAGAGAGAGGGCTGGAAGAAAAGAGCATAATTCTGGAACCTTGTAATAAACCCCAACTCTCAACAGGTGGGCCCAAAGTTATGAATCATGCTACTTTGCCTGTATATTGGTTTAACTAAAAAAATTGAAAGTCAAGTACCAGCATTCCAAGTATCTCACTATTTAAAATATTTTTTAAAAGGGCTTTCTAAAAGAGAAAGGATTTGTACTGCAAACACATGTGAGTTCTCTTTTATATCACTAAAACATCTTATATTTGATACATGAAAAAGACTTGGTGGGTAATGTGTTATAACGTGTGTGTGTGTGTGTGTGTGTGTGTAAAATCTGGCATGTTTTAAAACTAACAGTGTTAAACCACAATGTAAAGACAACCAGAAAGGGAAAAAAAATACTGAAGGTTGGAAAACATATTCTGTACTTGCTTTATGCATAGTAATATAATAAATCTGCAAACACATTCCCTAGAATCAGAGTGATGCTTCAGCCAGTGTGCCCATACATTTGACTGAGACTGTTTTTTCTTACATGTAGCCAACACAATATCATGAGGAATTCATAGATGAGTGGAGGGAGCACGCGCGCACGTGTGCGGTGTGTGTGTGTTTTGTGGGAATGGGTGCATGAATAGAAATAACAAGATAAGCTAAATGAAATCAGTATGTAAAGAGGTCATTCCTTTTGTACAAGAGTATTGCTGAAGCAGCCCCCAGGCAAACAACAGAGTTATCCTGAAGTCCAGACAGAAAACAACAACAAATTTCCAATTACAGGCATAGTTTTAGAAAGAAGGAAAGATAGGGAAAAAATGAGGCAAGGCAAGACAAAGAACATATATTCTGCAGTATTCAGTAACATGATTAATTCAGGACATTGGGAACAATCCTCTAAAAGCATATTTTTTTCTTCTTTTTTTAGGACAGAGCCTCCTCTGTCACCCAGGCTGGAGTGCAATACCGTGATCGTGGCCCACTGCAGCCTAGAACTCCTGGGCTGAAATGATCCTCCTGCTTCAGTCTCCCGAGAAGCCAGAGCTACGGGTGCGTGCCACCATGCTCAGCTAATGAAAGGGTATTTTTGAGGAGAAAATGTTGGGAAGAAAGTTGCTGGTTACTCTCAAGAATTTTATTTTAATAGTGATGGGGTCAGCCGGGCCTAGTGGCTCATGAGATAAAGTTTAGAATGGTCACTTCGATATAACTAAATAGTCTCCTGAACTACAAGAATGACTCAATATGAAGAAATATTAATATATTAATGTAATTTATTAAAAGATCTAAGAAGAAAAGTTATATTTTTAGCATCTCTACAGATGCTGAAAGAGACCTTTGAAAAAAATTCAACAATCTTCTTGCTTAAAAATGGGAGACACCATGGAATACTATGCAGCCATAAAAAAGGATGAGTTCATGTCCTTTGTAGCGACACGGATGAAGCTGGAAACCATCATTCTGAGCAAACTATCGCAAGGACAGAAAACTAAACACCGCATGTTCTCACTCATAGGTGGAAACTGAACAAAGAGAACACTTGGACACAGGGCGGGGAACAACACACACCAGGGCCTGTCATGGGGTCGGGGGATGTGGAAGGGATAGCATTAGGAGAAATACCTAATGTAAATGACGAGTTAATGGGTGCAGCACACCAACATGGCACAGGTGTACATATGTAAAAAACCTGCACATTGTGCACATGTACCTTAGAACTTAAAGTATAATAAAAAAAAATGAGAGATACAGAATTGAACATTAAAATGACCACACACACACACACACACACACACCACACACAGTTTTTTTCAGTCCAAAACAAGAATCATACTTAATGGGCTGGCATTCGTGCTAAAAGATATGCCTCTGTCAATATTTTAAAAATACTGTCTTAAAGGTAATAGTAAATAAAAAGACATGAAAGGTATAAAAAGGAAGAGGTCAGTAATTACTATTTGCAAATAACTTTATATTTAAAAAGTGCTGGATAATCAACTGAAAAGCTCCAATAAACAGCAACAAAAGTGAACTTTCAGAAAGGTAGCCAGACACAAATTAACACACAGAAATCAGCAGCCTTCACATATACGAAGAACCAATTCAAAAATACACAGACAAAATTAGCCCATTTACTAAAAATAACAACCCCTGTCCTCCAAAATAAACTCAAGAATCATGCCAAAACTCTGCAGAAAAACTTAATACTACTCCTGAAGGATACAAAAGTGGACTTGAATCAATGGAGAGACATATCCCGGTTTTGGATAGGAAGACTCAACATCACACAGATGTGAACATTTTAATACTAACTTATAATTTTAGCCGATTCCAATAAAAACTCCAACATTTTTCTTCTGGAAATAGACAAGCTGATTTTAAATAAAAAGGCAAAGACAAGCAAGACCATCCAGGAGAACTCTGGATAGGAAGAGCCATGGGGGAATTAACTCTATTACACATGAAACATACTCTAAATCAGGGGTCCCCAACCCCCAGGACACACAGACTGGCACGGGTCCATGGCCTGTTGGGAAGTGGGGTGCACAGCAGGAGGTGAGCAGTAAGCAAGCCAGCAAGCAAGTGACTAGAGCTTCGTCTATATTTATAGCCACTCCCCATTGCTTGCATTACCGCCTGAGCTCCACCGCCTGTGAGATCAGCAATGGCATTAGATTCTCATAGGAGCGTGAACCCTATTGTGAACAGTGCCTGCAAGGGATCTAGGTTGCATGCTCCTTATGAGAATATAATGCCTGATGATCTGTCACTGTCTCCCATCACCCCTAAATGGGACCATCTAGTTGCAGGAAAATAAGCTCAAGGCTCTCACTGATTCTATCTTCTGATGAGTACATAATAATAATAGAAATAAGTGCAATCCCTCTCCTTGGTCTATAGAAAAACTGTTTTCCATGAAACGGATCCTTGGTGCCAAAAAGGTTGACTACTGCTGCTCTAAATCCTCAGTGACTAAAGCAGTTGGAACTGAGACATGAACAGCACAATGGAATAAACACAAAGTCCAAAAACAGACCTGAAGACATACAGGTGTTTAGCATGTGATAAAGGCAGCATTTCGATCCATGGGGGAAATGGACTGATTAATGATAGTGATGGGAATTGCAGGAACCTACCTGGAAAAAAAAAAAAAACCAGCTGGACCCATGCCTTACATCATTCACCAAGACAAACTCAAATGTGGATCAACTTTATGTGTCAAAAATGAAGCCATGAAAGTGTTAGAAGAAAAAGCCTTTTTTTCCCTCTCTCTTTTCTCTCTCTCTCTCTCTTTTTTAAGATGGAGTCTCACTCTGTAGCCCAGGCTGGAGTGCAATGGCACAATCTTGATTCACTGTAACCTCCGGCTCCTGGGTTCAAGTGATTCTCCTGCCTCAGCCTCCCAAGTAGCTGGGATTACAGGTGTGTACTACCACACCCGGCTAATTTTTGTATTTTTAGTAGAGACGGGGTTTCACCATGTTGGTTAGGCTGGTCTTGAACTCCTGACATTTGTCATCTGCCCACCTTGGCCTCCCAAAGTGCTGGGATTATAGGCGTGAGCCACCACACCTGGCAGAAAAAGCCTTTTAAATGACAACTCACAGTCTAGAAGCCATAAAAAAAAGATACGTTTATAATAAATCCTACTACATAAAAAAACTGGGCCGGGTGCGGTGGCTCACGCCTGTAATCCCAGCACTTTGGGAGGCCAAGGTGGGCGGACCACGAGGTCAGGAGATCGAGACCATCCTGGCTAATGCTGTGAAACCCCATCTCTACTAAAAATACAAAAAAATTAGCCGGACGTGGTGGTGGGCGCCTGTAGTCCCAGCTACTCAGGAGGCTGAGACAGGAGAATGGTGTGAACCTGAGAGGCAGAGCTTGCAGTGAGCCAGGATCATGCCACCGCACTCTAGCCTGGGCAACAGAGAGAGATTCTGTCTCAAAAAAAAAAAAAAAAAAAAACACTTCTGGATGGTCAAACAAACAAAAAAACCAACATAAGCAATGTCTTTTTTTGTTTTTTTTCGAGATGGAATCTTGTTCTTTCACCCAGGTTGGAGTGCAGTGGCACGATCTCGGCCCACTGCAACCTCCACCTCCTGGGTTCGAGCAATTCTCCTGCCTCAGCCTCCCGAGTAGCTGGGATTACAGGCACCCACCACCACGCCCAGCTAATTTTTGTATTTTTAGTAGAGATGGGGTTTCACCATGTTGGCCAAGCTGGTCTTGAACTCCCGACCTTGTGATCCGCCCACCTCGGCCTCCCAAAGCACTGGGATTATAGGCCTGAGCCACCACGCTCGGCCAGCAATGTTATAATCTAGTCATAATGTCATAATGACAATGGGGAAAAATATTTGCATCTCTCACCACAGACAGAGGCTAATATCCCCAATATGTAAAGTTCTCTAGAAATCAATAATAAACCAACGACTTTCTTGCTCCTGCCTATGGACAAAAGAAATGCATAAACAACTCACAGCAAAAGTGATATAAGTGACTCTTTTTTTTTTTGAGATAGAGTCGTGCTCTGTTGCCCAGGCTGGATGGAGTGCAGTGGCACGATCTCCGTTCACTGCAAACTCCACCTCCTGGATTCAAGCAATTCTCCTGCCTCAGCCTTCCAAGTAGCTGGGATTACAGGCATGTGCCACCACGCCCAGCTAATTTTTGTATTTTTAGTAGAGACGGGGTTTCACTGTGTTTGCCAGACTGGTCTCCGTCTTTTGACCTCATGATCCGCCCGCCTCAGCCTCCCAAAGTGCTGAGATTACAGGTGTAAGCCACTGCGCCCAGCCTGTGGCTCTTAAACATACGAAAAAGTGCTCAACCTCACTCATCGTAAGAAAAATACAAATTGAAAATGACACAGAAATACCGTTTGTCACCTATCAGATTGGCAAAACTCCACTGACATCCCCCTCTGTAGGTGAGTTTGGGGAAACAGACACACTCATCCATTGCTGATGAAAGTAAAACAGGCATATTCCCCACGGAAGGCAATTTACAATAGATCTCAAAAGCACAGTGCCCTTCCCTTCACCCAGCATCCTGCCTATCCCTGTTCTGCTGCTCTAGACCCACTCTCTACCCTGCTGCACCCTCCTCTGTGCTCCAGGTCGACCACTAGACCAGTGCTCCTCAACCTTTTTGTCACCAAGGGTCAATTTCATGGAAGACAATTTTTCCACAGACAGAGCAGGATGGTTTGGGGATGACTCAAGTGCATTACATTTATTATGCACTTTATTTCTATTATTATATTGTAATATATAATGAAATAATTATACAACTCACCATAATGCAGAATCTGTGGGAGCCCTGAGCTTGTTTTCCTGTAACTAGATGGTCCCATCTGGGGGTGACGGGAGACAGTGACAGATCATAAGGCATTAGATTCTCATAAGGAGAACAAAACCTAGATCCCTCGAATGCGCAGTTCACCATAGGGTTTACGCTCCTCTGAGACTCTAATGCTGCCACTGATCTGACAGAAGGCAGAGCTCAGGTAGTAATTAATTCGAGGGATGGAGAGTGGCTCTAAGTACAGATGAAGCTTTGCCCGCTCACCTGCCCGCCACTCACCATTCACCTCCTGCTATGCAGCCTGGTTCCTAACAGGGTCAGGGACCCCTGACATCCACAGGCTCCTTGGCTCCTGGATTCTCACTGGGTTCAGTCAGTGGAAGGCTTGACAGGAGACTGGAGCAAGAGGGGCAAGCGGGAGGTGGCCTTTATTCCCGTGGTTCTTCCTGCTGGCCTCCGTTGCATGGCTGTGTCTCTCTGTGGAAGGTTCTGATACCCGCCTCCCTCTCTCTTCCTCTCCAAACCTCGGTGTAGCAGTGATTCCTGTGATTGGTAGTCCTGGGTCCTTTATGATTTCTTGTTTCCTGACTGCCTGCTCACAGCTTTGGAAATAGTCCCTTTATTAAACTCTCCTCAAACTCCCTTGTTTGGGCCAGGCGCGGTGGCTCATGCCTGTAATCCCAGTACTTTGGGAGGCCAAGGCGGGTGGACCACTTGAAGTCAGGAGTTCAAGTCCAGCCTGGCCAACATGTAAAACCTTGTCTCTACTAAAAACACAAAAGAAAAAACAAATTAGCTGAAAGGGTGGCACGTGCCTACAATCCCAGTTACTTGGGAGGCTAAGGCAAGAGAATCACTTGAACCTAGGAGGCAGAGGTTGCAGTGAGCTGAAATCGCACCACTGTGCTCCAGCCTGGGTGACAGAGTGAGACTCTATCTCAAAGACGGAAGAAAGGAAGAAAGGAAGGAAGGAAGAGAGAAAGAAAGAGAGAAAGGAAGGAAGAAAGGAAAGAAAGAAAGGAAAGAAATAAAGAAAAAAAGAAAGAAAGAAAGATTGATTCCCTAGTTTAACCACGCCAAGATTAAGAGTTTAGTCATCTTAACCTTAGAGACTCACAGGATCTGTCCATGAGTATCCTTCCAGGACCCTGACTGATACACCCTGGAATCCCATTTTGGAGAAATTATCCACAGATACACTTGTGTATATAGAAAATTCTGTGCATACATGCTTATGCACTGTAGCAAAAGATTAGAAACAACCCAATGTCCAGCAACAGGGACCTGGTCAAATAAACTGTGATAATCTACACAGAGGAGTGTTTTGAAGCCGTAATAAACAGTGAAGAAGCTCTAGATGGAATGATAGAAAAGATCTCTACAATATATTGTTAAGTGAAGAAAACAAGGTGTGAAGCAGTGTATATAATGAGATGACCGTTTAGTAATAAAAGGAAAATAAGAAAAAATGTATTTTCAAAAACAAACACTGGAAGGATACATAAGAAACTTGAAAAGTCGTTACCTTCAGGGGTATGGAGGGAAATGGGATGAACACGTACATTAGTACATGTTACTGTACAAAGTACATGTGGTGCTTTTCCTGGCTTCAATTTTTTAACCCATGCAAACATTTACTCAAAAAGTTAAATCAGGCCGGGTGCAGTGGCTCATGCCTGTAATCCCAGCACTTTGGGAGGCCAAGGCAGGTGGATCACTTGAGGTCAGGAATTCGAGACCAGCCTGGCCAACAGAGCGAAACCCCGTCTCCACTAAAAACACAAAAATTAGCCAGGCTTGGTGGTGCGGGACTGTAGTCCCAGCTACTCAGGAGGCTAAGGCAGGACAATTGCTTGAACCTGGGAGGCGGAGGTTGCAGTGATATGAGCTCGCGCCATTGCACTCCAGCCTAGGCGACAGAGTGAGACTGTGTCTCAGAAAAAAAAAAAAAAAAAGAAATTAAATTACTAAAAAAGCAGAAAGAAAAGCACTGAGGCAAGAGTTTGGCAGAAAGTGTATTTGCTGTCCAGGAAAAGAAAAAGGGCAGGTATCATCTTAACCTTAGAGACTCATGGAATCTGATTCGTTGTTTCAGCAAGGTATCCTGGTGATTTTTTTCATTGGTAGAGTAAATGGGAAACCCTGTGGCTGGTGAGGCCTGGTGGCCCTTCGAAGTCTGGTTTTGATTCCAAGTCCAGTTTCTTATTGGCCAGTCCCCAAAGCTCTAAGTGTGTTTATGAAAGTAGAATGTTCAGTGAGATAGATGCGGATTGTATGCTCTAGAAACAAACTTTAAGCAAAAAAGGAGTCACAGGGATGTCCAATCAAGGCCTGAGATTTAGCAGGAGACGGGCTGTGAATCAAAGCATGTTTGGTAGAAACATGTGTTCTACACTGAGAATAAAACTTCTCCACGTTCTTGGGAAGACATGATAACAGAGGCTGATCTATCTGTGACTTTTCTGAATTCTGCAAATTTGGTGCCAACAGCATAGGGAGCAATGACCAGGCCGAGCCCACGCCAGTGCAAAGGAGCAGAAATGAAGACCCAGAGGGACAGAGTTCTGTCCTGGAGGCAGCATTCTCCTGGTCCCTGAGAGGCACAGTAGCCTTCCACCCTCTCCTCTGCCCCGGGCCTGAGCCTGGTCATGGAGACCTATCCTCCTCTTCTAGAAAGAGGGAGTGAGGAAGGAGGCAGGTCAGTGCGATCTTGCTTCTCACCAGGCAGCCAGTTACCACAGGGTGGTGGGAGACACAGCTGCCATGACAACTTGTAGGACCTGAAAGCACAGACACGTGGAGGCCTAGAGTCCTTTTAGATGAAGGAGTCAGATGTTCGTCTATACCACAAGGAGAGAGCAGGAAGAGAAGATGTTTTATCTTCAGTGTTCTGTGTATCCTTTTTCTGACATGGTTCCTTCTGTTTGCTTCTCATGGTGTTTTCCCTGCATGGCTGAAGATGCTTTTTATAATGGTGATGAGGCCACTCTACTGCACGTTAAAGTAGGCACCTGCCAAGGTGACAGACAGAGACTCTGGAGACTAGATTCCTGGCTCTGCCACTGCATTGCTGAGATCTTTAACACACCACGCGCATCACCTAGCCTCTCTAATTTGCAACTTCCTTCTCTGTAGAAGATAGAAAGACAGATGAATGGAAGGGAGAGAGGAAGGGAGGGAGGGAGGAGAAAGGAGGGAAAGAAGGAAGTAAAAGAAAATAAAAGCAAAGAAAGAAAGGGAGAGGGAAGGAAAGGAGGAAGAAAAAAGAGGGAAAAAAGAAAAGGAGAGAAGGAAGTAGGCAAGGAAAGAAGGATGAAAATAAATGGAAAGAAAGAAAAAGAAAGAAAAGAGGGAGAAGAAAGGAAGGGAAGAAGGAAGCAAGAAAAAAAGAAAACACGCAAGCAAGCAAGGGAGTGGATGGGTGGATAACTGGAATGGATGACCTTAAATGCTTCCTTCTCTAAAAATTCTGGCCATCATTAACAGCTAAGACAGTAAGAAAGAAGGTGCCCGATTTAAAGCCTGGATGAAAGCTAGAGGCAGAATTCTTGATACAAGTCATTTTTTGTATCTCTGCCATTTGGTGAAATTGAAAGACATACAGATTCTTCGGGCTTGCAATTGCCAAGATATTCCACATCTAGTGGTAATAAAAATTAATGTTCAAATTAAAACAGTGAACAGGAAACTGGAAGTTCATGGGAAGAGCAAGTTGGCTGAAGGCAGAGTGGGAAGGTCAGGAGATCGACGTGGAATGGGCTGGTTTGCTGAGTCTGCCCCACAGTGGTGCTTCTGATAAGATTTTTTGGGATGGGGATCCTGGATAGACACAGATTCTAAAGCACCAAACATGTAAATGGACACTTTTAAAATGAGTACAGATGATCCATAAATATTTTCAAGAATCAAAAGAATTGAAAGAATACAAGATACCATCCGTAAAATAAACATGCAGATATTTTGTACCATTTATTCCAGAGATAAGGTTATTATATGTTTCAGAGATAAGATTCATGTAAAGGAAGATGTGACAACTCATAGGACTGGAAAGCACAGACTGGTAGAGGCCTACAGGTCCTTTAAGATGAAGGAGCCAGATGTTCATCTATACCACAACAAAGTGGAAAGATGTTTTGTCTTTAGTGTTCTGCGTATTCTTTTTCTGACATGGTTCCTTCTGCTTGTTTCTCAGGGTATCTTTCCCGGCGTGGCTGAAGATGCTCTTTATAAAGGTGATGAGGCCACTCTATTGCAAGCCTTTGGAAACCAAATTGCTCCCTCATGCTTTCAGGCTGAGAAAACTGATGAGTCAGGTGCATGGGCTATTGAGAGCCAGAGACCCTGATAAATTATGTCGTCCTGCCTCGTTAAGGAGCAGATGAAGGGACTAGCTCAAGGTCATGCTTTCAAAAGCAGGGCCACTCTAAATCCAAATATTAATACAAACTGCCAGTGCGAGTCAGAGGAAGAGAGACTTCTCATTTTGTCACTCTTTGAACTCATTAACTGAACGGCATGGCACAAAATGAGCAACCTATTTTGTAGATGATTTAAATAAATGGTAAAGACTAGGAATATCTAGCATAGTGACTATGACCCATTAAAAGTGAGGCTCTAATAACTTTCTGATCATGTTCATCCTTTATAGATGTCAGGGAACTCAAGGACAGAACGTTATACAGCATGTGATTTAATCATAGTATGCTCTATGTGTGTTACGTTTAGTTGAATTTTATTGCCCTTTTGTTCAAATTGTGGTTCTTTCATTTTAAATAATTAAGAATTATTTTTTTAATGATATCTTTTTGTAAACTAGTTTAGGTTCAGGGGTACACATACAGGTTTGTTATGTAAGTAAATTTTGTGTCGCGGAGGTTTGGTGTACAGATTATTTCACTGCCCAGGTGATAAGCATAGCCCCTGATGGGTACTTTCTGATCCTCACCCTTCTTCTGCCCTCCACCCTCCAGTTGGCCCACTGTCTACTGTCCCCTTCTTTGTGACCATGTGTTCTCAATGTTTAGCTCCCACTTATTAGTGAGAGCATGTGGTAACAGCAGTTTTTTAAATCCATTTCAATCAAGAACAGGAAATAAATATTCCAGATTCCTAGAAACATTTAAAATGTAAATTTTAGAAATCTCCAAAAAGGACTTGGGTTAGGAAAAGCTATGATTTGCAGTTGCTTCATATTTGTCACATCAATTAGAAACAGACCTGAGATCAGTTCTGCCATGAATCCTAACAATAGGATAGCTTTGTTAAAAAATAACCCCTAATGGCCGGGTGCAGTGGCTCACACCTATAATCCCAGCACTTTGGGAGGCCGAGGCAGGTGAATTACGAGGTCAGGAGTTCAAGACCAGCCTGGCCAACATGGTGAAACCCCGTGTCTACTAAAAATACAAAAATTAGCCAGACATAGTGGCGTGTGGCTGTAATCCCAGGTACTTGGGAGGCTGAGACAGGAGAATCACTTGAACCCAGGAGGTGGAGGCTGCAATGAGCTGAGATCACACCACTGCACTCAAGCCTGGGCAACAGAGCGAGACACTGTCTCAAAAAAAAAAAAAAAAAAACCCAAAGTCACATAAATCTATTTATGGATAAATGATGTCCAACCAAGGGCTAGGTATTATATAGGCCCAGTTTCTAGAGGATCTGCCTTTTTGACATTGAGAACTCTATTTGCCCAACATCTATTATAAAATCATGCATGTATGCAATTATGCATTAAATTATCTATTCTTTTTTAAAAGGGGTGGAAGCTGTGTCAAGGTTCTTGGGTTGAAGAGTAGTTTAAATAAGCCCTTTGGTTTAGGTTGCACACAAGAAGGCTTTACAAGTTCTAATCTTTTCTAAACCTGTTATGCTCTTCAGTTCAGCAGAGATTCCTAATTGTAGCTATTAGTTCCCCTTTTTTGTGGTCTGTTCTGTCAATAGACTATAGAGTGTTCAGTAAATTAAGCCCAACCAGCAGCCAACACATTGAGACAGACGTTAAATCATAGCTTGGCTGCCCTTATTCCTTACTGGTATCTGTGAAATGGCTTTTAAGCACAGGCACAGGATTTAACATGATACACATTTGTGTCACTCTCAAATTTCCATCCTGTACAATCAGGTATGTGAGGGCTTTTTTTCTAGGCAACAGGTGTGTTCTTGGAATAAAGTTCAACCCCCACTTCTGGCTGATGTGAGAGGCAACAGCTGCAAGCTTAATGCCAATGACACATGGTTCTATAAGCGAGAGAAAAAATAAATGGCATGTTCAAAGTATTAAAGTCATGGGCAGATGGACTATAGCTGCCTGTACTTTTCTTTGTGTTGTAGAGCTGGAGTCTAAACTTTCAGATGACAAGTGTTTCTTTCTTTCTCTCTTTCTTGCTTGCCTTTCTTCCTTCCTTCCCTTTTATTCTTTTCCTTCCTTTCCTCTATTTTTAAAAAACTAGTGAGAACATAAATTTTCTTAAGCATTCATTACTGAGAATATTCCTTCATCTGAGTCATCCTGTTTACAGCCTGATGAACGAAGAGATGAAAAACTTAATCAAGCTACACTTTATAACTCACTTTGTTCTAAAAAGAACTTAAAGGGACTGTTTACTGTGCAATTTGAAGACAGCATACAAATCTTACTTTTTTAAAAAATGCAAAGTTAAATATACTTCTTTATAGGTCTCATTATTCTCTTGTAAAAAGCTTCTATCTAGAATGTTTGAGATACTCCTAATGAGTTATAATGTACTGTGTACCTCAGAAGCCTAATGTTGGCATTAATTAATAGTAACCACAATGATACAATGATTACTGTGATAGTGTTCAAGAGAGAAAATGTTCATCAATCACTCAAGCCTCTTTTTCAGTGTATTGCTGATAATATTCCTTTGTGTATGCTAGCGTTCAGGAGTTATCACACCTCAGAATACAAGAGGCTCAGCCACTCTCTTGCTGCCTACAAGGTTTCTTGTAAACAAAAACGCCGAGGAAAAGAACAGACTAGAGTAGTAACGATAGAGCTGTGGGATACATTTGATGCGGATGCGTCTTAGTGCCCAGGTTTTTCCAGAACTCGTATATATCAAGGTTTGTCTCTTTCACCAAGGGGTACTTCAACAGAAATGGAGAAGTATCTTTGTTTTTCTCAGATGTGGCAAACAAATACATTGCAATGTGATGAGATAAGCACCTATTTAATTACAATCGTGGAGCCTCTGGCATAACCAGAGTCACCGGATCCCCTGGGAGACTGGTGTTGGGTGTTGCATATGATGTCTAATTGGGAGAGGAGCAAAGAGGGAATCCCTTTATACTTTTTTTTAAAAGCCCCAAACCACAACTTTATTCAAGAATCAGATTTTCTGTGAATCTATACTGAAAATGGTTTTGCCAGGATTCTGTCATTGCTGAGAAATCTATAGGTAGATGGATTTGGAATTCAATCCTTAGTGAGAAACAAAGGCCAAAGAAAAAGAAGAACCCAGTGATACATTTCTTTTTATGTTTTTAATTGGTCTGGCTATCACATTAGATTTTCACTAAATGCATGCAAACAATAACTAACCCCGGAGCTGACGTTAATATTTTTTAAAATATGAAAAGTGTCTAAAACTGGCAGGCTAGCTTAGGTAACTTTAAAGTTCTCTTCCAATCCAGAGATTATCAAATTCTGTGTTTCTGCTTTTCCTCAAGCTGTACTTTGTTCAAAATTATGGTAAGATATACATAACATAAAATTTACCATCTTAACCATTTTCAGTGTACAGCTCAGTAGTGTTAAGTATATTCACGTAGTTGGACAATCTCCAGAACTTCTTAATCTTGGAAAACTGAAACTCTGTACTCATTGAACTATTTCCTATTCTCTCCTCCCTCCAGCCTCTGGCAAACACCATTCTACTTTGTCTCCACAAATCTGACCACCCTAGGTACTGCAAATAAATGGAATCATACGGTATTTGTCTTTTTGTGTCTGGCTTATTTCACTTAGCATGATGTCCTCAAGGTTCATCCATACTACAGCATGTAACAGCATTTCCTTCCTTTTCAAGGCTGAATAATATTCCATCGTATGTACAGACCACATTTAGTGTATCTGTCAACACACACTTGGGTTGCTTCCACCTTGTGGCTATTGTGAATAATGCTGCTATGAACATGGGTGTCTCTTGGAGATGCTGCTTTTAAATTTGGAGGATATACATAGAAGTGAAATTGCTGGATCTATGGTAGTTCTATTTTTTTTTTTTAATTTTTTTGAGGAGCCAACACACTGTTTTCCACAGTGCCTGCCCCATTTTACATTCCCACCAACAGTGCGTAGAGGCTCCAGTTTCTCCCCATCCTCACCAGTACTTGTTAATTCCTGTTCTTTGGATAGTAGCCATCCCAATGGATATGAGGTGCTATCCTCAGGCCGCATTTTACAGAAAGAAGAAGAGTGGCTGGTGACTGAGTCAGCTCAGCCAGGGGAACTTTTTTAAAGCATAAATCAAATCGCCCTGAGTCCTCTGCCCGGTGACCCCGGGTGGCTTCCCATCACAGTGGGAAGGGGAGCCAAGTCCCTCACTGTGACTAGAAGAGCATGTTGTACTCTGAGCCCTTGTTACCCCCCTCCCTTATCTTTTCCCAGGCCTTCTGTTCTGCTGGGAACACAACAAGCTTGCTCTGAGCCTTCACTCTTGCTGTTCCCTCTGCCTGGAATTCTCTTCCCCACATCACTCCACAGCTCACTACCTCTCTCCATCAGATCTCTGCTCAGTGTCACCTCAGATACACCTTCCTATCTCAAGCAATAGCCCTGCTTCCAGCACTCTAAATCATGACTCTGCTTTCTTATTCTTTTTGTACTTAAAACTACCTGAATTAGTTTACATATTTGTATATATCATCTGTTTCCCAGACTAAAGTAGAAGTTCTGTGAGAGCAGGATGTGGCCTATCTTGTTCATCCCCATGCTCCTAGCTTCCAGAACAGTGCCGGACAATACTCTATCCATAGGCGTTGCAGGAACAATTAAATCAATAAATGGGTAAATGAATGTTTTAGCCACCATCTGCCTAGCCAGAGTAAAAAATAAATAAATAAAGATCTCCTCAGGCTGTTAGAGTTGTCAGAGGCTGCGCTGGTAAGTTTAAACTCGCTACTGAGAACAGGGGAGGAAAGTACTTACATGGGTCTCCACGTCCCCAGCAAGGATCCTACTGTTCTTTAAAAACTCGGCCACCATACTGTCCATCAGCTTGTCAAAGGCTTCCACAGAGGGTGCCACACCTTGGGGAAAAGGAGCAGTTTGTTATTCCCTGGCCGTTGAATGAAAACCTGGGACTAGCCGGGCACGGTGGCTCACACCTGTAATCCCAGCACTTTGGGAGTCCGAGGCGGGCAGATCACCTGAGGTCAGGAGTTTAAGACCAGCCTGGACAACATGGTGAAACCCGTCTCTACTAAAATTACAAAAATTAGCCAGGCATGGTGGTGGGCATCTTTAATCCCAGCTACTCAGGAGGCTGAGGCAGGAGAATCGCTTGAAACTGGGAGGTGGAGGTGATCTCAGTGAGTCGAGATCGCGCCACGGCACTCCAGCCTGAGTGACAGAGCAAGACTCCATCTCAAGAAAAAAGAAAAGAAAAAAAAGAAAACCTGGAACTGTCTTGCCACAGGCAATATGGAAGTTTAATATCATTAATGTCATTCTCAGTAATTCATTTGCTAAGTCATTCCTTCACTCAATCAGTGTTTTTGGTTGTTTTTTTTTTTGAGACAGGGTCTCACTCTGTCACCCAGGCTGGAGTGCAGTGGCGTGATCTTGGCTCACTGCAACCTCCTCCTCCCAGGTTCAAGTGATTCTCCAGCCTCAGCCTCCCAAGTAGCTGGGACCATAGATGCATGCCACCATGCTCTGTTAATTTTTGCAGTTTTTGTAGAGACAGGGTCTCACCATATTGGTCAGGCTGGTTTCAAACTCCTGGGTTCAAGTGATCGGCCCACCTTAGCCTCCCAAAGTACTGGGATTACAGGCGTGAGCCACCATGCCCGGATCTCCATCAACGTTTATTAAACATTTCTCAATAGCTCAGGAAAACACTGTTTTCTTATTTTTCATCCTCCTGAGTAAAGACGCTACATAATTTCATTTCATTCCCTCCAAACCCAGGGAGGTAGGTAGCACCACCACAGATGAGGAAATGGCTGCAAACACAGCACCTGACAGGGCCAGAGTTACAGACCAAATAAAAGGCAGATCCAAAACCTGAACCCAGCCGATTCATCCAAAGCCAGTGGCCCTTCTTCCATAGCGACCTGCTCAGGTGCTATAAAGACCTTACAAACAGTTACCAAGATTACCCAGGGCAATCAGAAGGTAATAATGAACTCTGGGCAAGGAGGAAAAGAAAGCTGATTTCACTCATTTTCTTCCTTCTTCACTCCCCGGGGGCGTGTGGGGACAACCATAGTGGGAATGAAATTGACTGCTGAGCCCATACCTGTTGGGTTCAGAGCTGCCAAATTACTGGCAAAGCTCAAGTGGCAACTGCCCAACAGGTGTGCTCTGCATTTCCTTCCCTGCCTTTTAATTAACAGAAAAAAAATCTAAGTCCCTGATTTCATGTCCCTAACATTGAGAAATACAATGCTGAGAAACTATGAAAACTCTAACCAAAACCTAAGATTCCTTTTCTCATGTTGTACAAATATATCATCCATGCTCACAAAACTATTAGGAGAGTGTCTTTCTTTTTCTCTTTTTCCCAATTACCCATTTCCACAGGCCCAAAGGGTGATGGAAACAAGTTATTTACACTCTCTGCAGGTGTGTTCTAACTTCTGAGCAGGATGTTGAAGCTAGACGTTGAAGCTGAGTTATCTTAAAGTTCACAGCACAGTATGTAACAACTTCTGGAACATAAAAAGGACACAAGCCCAAAGGCTCCTTACGGATCGGTTTGGAAACAGATAAACCCGTTTGTTGCTATGGAAGAGGCCCGAGGCGCGGGGGTCTCTGCTGAGTATTTAAAGTGGGAGAAAGTTTCAGAAAAGTGACAGAGTCCTCTACATAGCAGAAGGTACAATGATAAAAGGGAATATTTTCCAATTTCCTTTCATCATTCAGCTCTGTTCACACCTCCTGCGGGCAGACCTGTCTTTCTCTCCAAACTGCATCCTTTGAGCATCCCTTAATCAAAGAATTTGGGGCCATGAACAGTAATGCATTGAGACCAAAGATTCTGGAGCATTAGGACTGTGTATAATTCATCTTCAATTTTCTTGCACCTAGCACAATGTTTGTCGCATTATAAAAACGCAAAAATATTTCTTCAACTGTTGAGCGGAACTTAACTGATTATCATCAGAGAAAAAAAACACTTACCTTCTAAAGCACATCATAATATCAGTAGCACAATAGAGTGGTCCTTTGATCTATGCTTGTTATGCATTTGTAAGAGATTATGTTCCTTCTAAAAGTTTTTTTTTTTTTTTGAGACGGAGTCTTGCTCTGTCGCCCAGGCTGGAGTGCAGTGGCGCGATCTCCGCTCACTGCAAGCTCCGCCTCCCGGGTTCACCCCATTTTCCTGCCTCAGTCTCCCGAGTAGCTGGGACTACAGGCGCCCGCCACCACGCCAGGCTAGTTTTTTTCATTTTTAGTAGAGATGGAGTTTCACCGTGTTAGCCAGGATGGTCTTGATCTCCTGACCTCGTGATCCGCCCGCCGCGGCCTCCCAAAGTGCTGGATTACAGGAGTGAGCCACCACGCCCGGCCCGATTTTAAACATATTTAAGTTTCTTTTAAGTTAAAAAAATAATAATAACTTTTGTTATAACATTGTCATAATGATGTTTACATGTAAGGTAAAAGGTTGTTCTGCGGATTTGTTAAAAATAGAATTTAGAAAATTGTCAAAACTTACTAATTAAGAAGAAATGGAAATGGTGTTGTTTAGAATTAGTAAAATGTTTTAAGGATGGATATCATTCAGACAATTTACTAATTATCCTACTTCATTTCAAGTAGGAAGTAAATTATGGGCTAAGTTGTTTCAGAAGAGCTTTGCTTTAATAACTGGTTTGGAATGATTTGTTATATGAGAAAATATTTGTTTAAACACTTAAATAATTTAAATAATTTAATTACATACCCTCTAATTCTACTTAGCCTATTAATTTTCCTAGAAAAAAATCTTTTTTTTACAAAGTACCAAATTCAGTCTAGTACCTCTTTGAATAAGTGAAGTTCAAATTATTGAGTTTTTTTTCTTTACTCAATAATACTATATAATCTCCTGGTAGTTGGATTTTAACTTTGTTTTGTGTATTCACAGGCTTCATGTTTGTGGTCAGTAGTTTAGAGAAATGTCTTTAATCTTCTGATGCCAACAGTATAATGAAACAAAGTTACTGAAGAGAGGGTGAAAATATTTTCTTACAAATAAGGTTCATTGAATCTCATACACCAACTGTATACAGTTAACAAAAAGAGGCTTAAAATGAAATCATAGATGTGTCTCAGTTGGTGCGGAAAAAACTTACAGGCTCCTGGCAGCCTTCCTTAAAACAACACCCCCTTTCAATTCATTCAAAGCATTTTAATTTTCATTATGTTCAGGGGGGAAATAAACCAGCCAGCACATTTGTGCTCACACAGTAATTTTTGTCCCGTGGTATGTAATACAGGCACGGGTCCAAATTCGCCTGAAATTCTAGAAGCACCAATGTAGGTCTTTCCTGGTGAAAGCTTTTTCTGAAGTCCCTTCTTCCCCACGGCTTTTCTCAGCCCCAAAAAACCTGACAGGATTCAATATGGGTCAGATAAGGAGGAAGTGCCCATGTGACAAGAACAGAGTTGCCATATTAAATGCAGATTGCCTGGTTCAATTTGAATTTCAGAGAAGCAATGAATAAATGTTTGCTGTAGGTGCGTAACACGCAGTATAGCCCATGCAGTATTTGGGACATCCTTATACCCCCTGAAAAAGTGTTCCTTATCTGAAATTCAAATTTAATTGGTTGTCCTTTATTTTTATTTGTTAAAAAATTATTAAGTAAATTATTTGTAATTTTTATTTGTCCCTTAGTCAAGAAGGAATTGGAAAAATTATTGTAGATAACTTGCAGAGCTTGCTATATGTGGTACCCTTTTTGAGAAAGTAGCCAACCTTTTATTTTTGATGATGTAATTAAAAAATGTTTTACAGTATGATATTAGGATATAGTTTTAAAAGCATATTTGGTTGGCCAGGTATGGTGGTTCACGCCTGTAATCCTAGCATTTTGGGAGGACGAGGCGGGCAGATCACAAGGTCAGGAGATCGAGACCATCCTGGCTAACATGGTGAAACCCCATCTCTATTAAAAATACAAAAAATTAGCTGGGCATGGTGGCGGGCACCTGTAGTCCCAGCTACCTGGGAGGCTGAGGCAGGAGAATCGCTTGAATCTGGGAAGTAGAGGTTGTAGTGAGCCGAGATCATGCCACTGCACTCCAGCCTGGGCGACAGAGCGAGACTCCATCTCAAAAAAAAAAAAAGCATATTTGGTTAAGAATAGGCAAAAGTAAAACACCGTGACGTAGTTATGTTACATCAAAGTCATATTTGCCTTCGCATAAGACTAGCTTCTTTCAAAACTTTAGTTCCTAAATTTAGTGATTTGTTCTTTTTAAAATGAAAATCTACAGAATGATAATTCCTTCCAATTTACATTCTAATCGAGAACATTAGTTTCTTTTTTGATAATTACGTAGATAATATATTTAGTCATTGAGTGCGGGACAGCAGTATGAACGCTAAATGAAAGAAAGATGAATATGCTCTTAAGAGGCACTGAGTCTGGGCACAGTGGCTCACACCTGTAATCCCAGCACTTCGGGAGGCCGAGGCAGGGAGATGCCTTGAGCCCAGGAGTTTGAGGTCACTGTGAGCTATGATTGCAGCACTGCACTCCAGCCTGGGTGATAGAGCGAGACCGTGTCTCTAAAAGGCACAGATACTGATAATTTTGGGGGATTGTGGGTTGAAAGATTTTCTTCCTTTCTTTTTTTCAGGGATTGCTTGCCTCTGGTTAATGTTATAGTCACATACAATGGAAGGAGTAGGGAAGCAGAAGGATAACAGAAATGTTCCTTGAGAGTGAAATGATGGAAACAAAATGAAGTGACCCACAAGAAGACCAGGAATGACAACAGTTTGTGACCCTACCTCCAATGACACCATTGACTTCCCCGCAGTCCCCAGGGGGCCTGTGGGACTCTGCAGACAGCGACTCCAGGCGGCTGACAGCTCGTTCCAGTCTTTCCACCAGTCCTTGCATGTTGGCCATTCTAGAAAAGCACAGGCACAAACGGAGGCTGCGTGAGCATCAGGGAGGATGAACAAACCAACACCATCAGTCTCAACAACAGCGAGGAGGAAGACACAATCACTGGGGATGGCTTCATTTTTATTTTTTAACCATGAAATTGTATGTATTATTGTTGGTTTTTTATTTCAGTAGCTTTGGGGGTGGGTACAAGTGGTTTTTGGTTACATGGATAAGTTCTTTACGGGTGATTTCTGAGGTGTGGATGCACCCATCACCTGAGCAGTGTACACTGTACCCAATGTGTAGTCTTTTGTCTTTCATCCCCCTCCCACCCTTCCCCAAGTCCCCAAAGTCCATTATATCATTCTTATGCCTTTGCATCCTCATAGCTTAGCTCCCACTTATAAGTGAGGAACATATGATATTTGGTTTTCCATTCCTGAGCTACTTCACTTAGAATAATATAGCCTCCAGCTCCATCCAAGTTAGTGTAAAAGACATTATTTTGTTCCTTTCTTTGACTGACTAGTATTTCATAGTGCATATATACCACATTTTCTTTATCCATTCATTGGTTGATGGAGACTTACGTTGGTTCCGTATCTTTGCTATTGTGGATTGTGCTGCTATAAATGTGTGTGCATGCATCTTTTATTTACCTACAGAGTATTTCTAAATATCAGAAAAATATGTGAAATTCAAAAGAACCTAAAACTTGGAACAAAAAAAAATTGGCATTATATTGAGCTTATTTTCTATTCCATTAGTGATTACTACAAGCCCAATATGTAATACACAAATATTCACTCCCTTTATACTGCTTCCAAGTGCCTGTGTGGATGCTTCCTTGTTACATGACACAATCTATGTACAGCACTTAACTTTTTAAAAGCCCACAAAACATATATGGAAAAATTAATATTGCCAGCTCTTCTTCTGCTAATGGTGAGAACATTTTTTCACTATTTCCAATAATTCCTTCTGTTAAAGTATAATTCTCCAGGGGAGAATAAACCCACCGATAATCTTTATTTACTCAATTACATAAAACCAAACAGCCCAGCCCAAGAGAACTGAGTTTATGAATCTGAGCATCATTTAGCAGGCAAAGAGGCCATCACCTCCAAGAGCTAACTGTTTCCCACTTATTACTGATTGGTTTGTTTTGGTGTTTCTGTTGCTGAATTATTTTAAATTATAATTATTCTGAATGTAGGGTTTTAATTTAAAATATGACAAATGGTTATTTTCCTTTTGTAATGCTGCTGGTTATGTTTAAGAAAAATTTAGTCTTAGGTGGGATGGTTTGTAGAGACAGGGATCTTCAGTTACCCAGTACTCTTGGCTGGGATAAATAGGGACTAAAGCTGATTAGAGGACTGGGGATAAAAATGGGGCAGGGTAACCAGGTGTGGTGGCTCACGCCTGTAATCTCAGCACTTTGGGAGGCTGAGGCAAGTGGATCATGAAGTCAGGAGTTCGAGACCAGCCTGGCCTACATGGTGAAACCCCGTCTCTACTAAAAATACAAAAATTAGCTGGGCGTGGTGGCACACCCCTGTAATCCCAGCTACTCGGGAGGCTGAAGCAGGAGAATCACTTGAGCCCGGGAGGCGGAGATTGCAGTGAGCCGAGATTGTGCCACTGCACTCCAGCCTGGTGACAGAGCAAGACTCTGTCTCAAAAATAAATAAATAAAATAAAATAAAATAATAAAAATTAAAAAGTTAGCCAGGCATGGTGGCGGGCACCTGTAATCCCAACTACTCGGGACACTGAGGCAGGAGAATTGCTTGAACCCAGGAGGTGGAGGTTGCAGTGAGCTGAGATCACGCCACTGCACTCCAGCCTGGGTGACAGAGCAAGACTCTGTCTAGAAAAAAAAAAAAATGGCGAGGGGGCAGGGTATCCATGCTTCCTGCTTCCAAACAGAAAATTAAATGAGTGTGCATAGGGTAAGTACCCACTAAAATTATAAACTTATATTAAGATTATTGGCCCTAGAATTTATATGTCATTAAGGCAACCTCTGAGGAATGAAACCCAATCTAATTTGTTCAGGTTACGGAGATCTAGCTGATAGCCACCTTAACCCCGGCCATATCAACTTATGGCTGCTTTTGGCAAAATCAGGCTGCTGCCCCTTAAGAGAAGACCACATGCCTCCTCTTAATCAGTGCCTGGAATTCTTCTCCCTCTTAAGAACCTTCCAAACATCATTCTGAGGAAAAGAGGAACAGCATGCTTCTGAATCAGAGACGCTGCTGTCCTAAAGCAGGGGTAAATAAATTTAATTGCTCTCAGATGGATAAATATTTTATGTTTCTGCTGGGGACCAGGCAATACATTTCTCTTATGTGTTTTGTAGTCCATCAGTTTTGAGCTTAAACACAGTGATGACGTGCCACTGCCGTTTTTCAAAAGCAAGGTTATACTTATCAAAACTTGTATAGCTCTGTAATTCTGTCTGAATGTCAGATGGTCATCAGCTATGGAGGGCGGAGTTTACTGTCTATTTTGGAAAGTCATCTCTCCTGAAACTGGCAGCAGTTACTCTTGCAAAATATGGGGCAGTGTTCTCTGCACAGCTGAAATCAGCATCGAATCCTAAGGGAATTCAAAATTAGAAATTTCTCATCTATTCTTCTCCTCTTCACGTCAGAGCTTGTGCTTCCATCGCAATTGAAGGGAAAAAAAAAAGAAAGAGAAATGTAATTGAATCCTTTACGTAATCCTCTTGCAAGGGAGCTGGGTATCCTGTAGGTGGGTGAAGGCCATTTGAGAAATGATGAAAGCCCCTCAAATCTTTTAATAGTTGCCCATCTGTTCACAGTTATCTATGTTCCCTGTTACTCAACTTGCCAAATGTTACCACCGTAGACCTAGCCTGCGATAGAAAAAAAAAATGTTTGCTTTGTTAGCAAGCCCCTATTCCCAACAGAACGGCACCAGCCACCTCCAGCAGCTCACAGATGAAGCTGTCTTGAGAAGGCCTGTTACATTTCACACTTAGGACTGCCGTCTCTGACTGTGGCTTAATCAGACTCCCTGACAAGACCCAAACTCACACTATCTCATAGTGCTCCGTATGTTGAAAGACAACAGGAGTCAGCCCACAAACTGCAGGGCTGGACAGATTGGTGTGGAATGCAGTCGAAAAGCGACTCAGATGTCACTCCATGTAAAATCACCACGAGCAAGACTGAAATCCTGCCACAGCCTCTAAAGCGGTCAAAATACAGCTCATGCAAGGAAGCTGGAGAGATGTTTCTGGGTTTAAAACTTTCAGAACTGTTACTAAGATAAACTGAAGAATAAATAAAAGAAAGACTATACCAGGAGACATGTTAGCATTCCCAAGGAGACTGATGGGGCCCAAGATGATCGGTATGATCATGCCGCCTTCTCTCCAAACTCTCTCTGTCCCTCTCCCTGTCTCTCTCCCCATACACCCTCAGCCACTAGCCTGGCTCTGAAGAATGAGGAAAGAGCAGAGCTGCAGATTCTCCAAATTCTTCCCAGGCAGTCCCATCCGCCTTAGCATTCCAAAGTGGATTTAGCCAAGTTTTGACAAGGAGGTGGCAGCCAGGAATTAAGAATTAGGTTGAGGAAACTCATAGAGTAGTCAAAGCAAATACAGACAGCAAGGTCAGGGTAAGGAATGAGTCAGAGCCAGGGGGATAGACCGAGGAGTTTGGTTCAGGAGGCCAGCAGAATAGGGGGATACAGCAAGATGGCAGGAAAGAAGATATTGTAAGAACCCAGTGAAGAACAAAAAGAAGCCAGATTCACAGCTGGAGAATGAAGAGACTGGGTTAAATGACACAGCTCAAACTTGGCCCCCCAGGTCTTCGCTAGTCATCCTATTCAAGTAGAAGCCAATGGCAAGGAAAGGTCAAAGGATACACACAAGCACCTGACCAGAGTGTGAGTGTGTGTGGGGAAAAAAGAGGAAGGAACATAACATTGCACAACTTTCTCCTTTTCATGATTTGTTTTAGGGGCGGGGCCAGTGGCTCACGCCTGTAATCCTAGCACTTTGGGAGGCGGAGGCGGGTGGATCGCTGGATCCCAAGAGTTCTAGACCAGCCTGGGCAACATAGAGAAATCCATCTCTACATAAAATTGAAAAATTAGCTGGTTGTGGTGGCACACGCCTATAGTCCCAGCTGCTTGGACAACTGAGGCAGGAGGATCTCTTGAGCCTGGGAGGTCGAGGCTGCAGTGAGCCATGTTCACCCCACTGCACTCCAGCCTGGGTGAAAAAATGAGACCCTGTCTCAGAAAAAAAAATAATAATAATCAGTTTTAAAAAACTGTACTTGAGATTAATGTCAATTCCTTGTTTTGAATTAATTTTTTTGTATTCTCTTTTAAGTTTCATTATAATGAGAAGTGCACCCATCCTCCTTTTTGGTCATTTTTTTTTTTCTTATCTGAATTTTCCCCTCACTTTTTAAGGTTGTTTGTTTTTTGTTTTGAGACAGAGTCTCACTCTGTTTCTCAGGCAGGAGTGCAGTGGCACAATCACAGTTCACTGCAGCCTCCACCTCCTGGTCTCAAGGGACCCTCCCACCAAAGATCCTCCCTAGTAACTAGGATTACAGTGCATGCCACCACATCTGGTCAATTTTTTAAATTCATTTTTTGCAGGGACAGTGTCTCCTTATGTTGTCCAAGCTGGTCTTGAACTCTTGGGCTCAAGCAATTCTCCCATCTCAGTTTCCCAAATAAAGGGATTATAGGCATGAGCCATGGCATCCAGGCTAATTTTTATTTTTATCAAAGCTAGACATGCACATAATTTAAAGAATCAGTAGTTCTATACTCTTCCATTCTGTGTCATAAATGCCAACTATTTTCAATAATTTTAACTGTTTCTTTGATAATCGCAGCCCCCCCCATCTCTAAATAACATGACTCTATCTCTGTGTCTTGTTTGTTTTTCTTCAGTTTGGGTCATTATCTACTGAGGTGCCACCAAAAATACACGGGTTTACTTTTTTCTTGCCCAGTCCCCACTACCACCTACATGCGTATTGCCTTTTGTCTTGTCCTCCCAATAGTGTCATATCACAATTTTTCTGTGATCAATATCCAGTGTTAACACAGTTATGACTATTTGCATCTGAGCCATGAGGTATACTATACACAAGGTTGCCATTAAGTATAAAGGTAGAGAGAGTCTGGAACATGGTCAATAATGAATGCTAGCTGCAGCTATTAAGTCATCCCATCTCATTTTGCTGTCAGTGGGAATAGTTATATTTGAAACGTCAAGCAGTCATCTAGAAGATCTGGTCAGTGGAAATGACTAATGGAAAACTTCAGGTCCGTATAGCCTTATTTTTGTCCCCAACATTTCATTTTCCTCTGTCCATGTACTTATTCCTCCAACATGTTTAAAAGAGTTTTCCCAAGTCTACGTGTATGTGCGGTTACCATAAAAATTGTGGCATGTAATTCGTTTTTTTCATCACATATTTTCCCTATGAAACATTTTTACAATGACTCTTTTGCTTCTCAACAGCAAAGGATGAAGGCCCAATCTCTTTGGGGTCATTTTTGGAAAATAGCAGCACTCCTTCATCCCTTAAAACTTTCAGAACAGTTACTAAGACAAACTGAAGAATAAATAAAAGAAAGACTATACCAGGAGACATGTGAGCATTCCCATTTCTTCACCCAACCCATCTTATGCTCATTGGTGAAGGGTCTGTTAAGCCCTTAACTAGCTCAATCTAACCAGTTATAAAAGCAGCTTTCATAGATGCTTTGAACATTGACACTCCAAGGCCCAATGTAAATGGTGATAAGCCTAGAATAACAACCTATGTGCCTGGATTACCTGTTTTGCATCTGTGAACATACTGCCCAATTAAAAACCTGCCTTGTGCTTTCCTGTCAGCACATGTACACCTCGCTTCCCAAGGATACCGGCTGCAAGCTTTTCAGGGGCTGATGTTGGATCTTACTCTTCTTTGCATCTCCCACTGAGTCCAGCACGGTGCCCTATACCTAGAGAACTATAAATACTTTTTGATTAATTAATTAGCTACCACTCACTGCCTTTTCTTTGCCTACCCACTCACTGACACCATCCCAGATCAGGCTGAAAGCCAGGTTTTCATAGGAGAAATTTTCATTTAAAAGAAGCTGCTAGATTAGTTTTTCCTACCTGGAACCACAGTGGCTCCCTCTCATGACTTGAAAGAGCACACTTGCTCCCTCTAATGTAAGCCTTTGGGTCTCTTTCATGGCTCCTTTTTCTTCAGGATTTCAAATTGTGTTAAAACTCCGCATTGTCTAAAGGGTTTTGTAAATTCCTCACAACAAGTTCACAAAACAAGTAAGAGATAATGCTACTTGGATAATGTTTTCATGTTAATAAAAGAGGTAGGTCTTTCAGGTTTCCTGATTGCTAGCTGAAAGTTCTCCTCACTAGAACAAAAATACAGAAATAACGGTAGTGAGTGTTTCTCTTCCAGTTCTGCAAGGGAGACCCAGATCCAAGGGCTTCTGAAGATCATGAATCTAAGATTAAATAGGAAATAGACTTTTCTCAGAAGAAGACATTTACGTGGCCAAGAAACATGAAAAAAAGCTCAACATCACTGATCATCAGAGAAAAGCAAATCAAAACCACAATGAGATACCATCTCATGCTAGTCAGAATGGTGATTATTAAAAAGTCAGGAAACAATAGATACTGGTGAGGCTGTGGAGAAACAGGAACACTTTTACACTGTTGGTGGGAATGTAAATTAGTTCAACCACTGTAGAAGATAGTATGGCAATTCCTCAAGGATCTAGAACCAGAAATACCATTTGACCCAGCAATCCCATTACTGGGTATAGACCCAAAGGATTATAAATCATTCTGCTATAAAGATACATGCATACATATGTTTATTGCAGCACTATTTACAATAACAAAGACATGGAACCAACCCAAATGCCCATCAATGATAGACTGGATAAAGAAAATGTGGTACATATACACCATGGAATACTATGCAGCCATAAAAAGGAATGAGATCATGTCCTTTGCAGGGACATGGAAGAAGCTAGAAGCCATCATCCTCAGCAAACTAACACAGAAACAGAAAACCAAATACCCCATGTTCTCACTCATAGGTGGGGGTTGAACATTGAGAACACATGGACACAGAGAGAGGAACAACACACACCAGGGCCTGTTGGGGGATGGGGACTGAGGGGAGGGAACTTGGAGGATGGGTCAATAGGTGCAGCAAACTACCATGGCACAAGTATACCTATGTAACGAAGCTTCACGTTCTGCACATGTACCCCATTTTTTAAAGTGTTTTTTAAAGAAGAAATAAAGAAAAAAAAGGAAATAGACTTGAGGTGACAGGAAACTGGAGACTTTCAAACCTTTTCTCATAGTGAGGGTGGGCAACTGGTTTATATGTGAACTCTCTGCAAAAAATAAAGTTACAATGGACTAATTTCTCTATAGGTCCATCAAAATTTAAAATATTTGGTAAACTACCATCAAATCAGACTGTCCTAGATTGTTAAACTCTTTTTTTTTTTTTTTTTTTTGAGACAGAGTCTCACTTTGTCACCCAAGCTGGAGTGCAGTGGCACGATCTTGGCTCACTGCAATCTCCGCCTCCTGGGTTCAAATGATTCTCCTGCCTCAGCCTCCCAAGTAGCTGGAATTACAGGCGCCCACGACCACGCTAGGCTAATTTTTGTATTTTTAGTAGAGACAGGGTTTCGCCTTGTTGGCCAGGGTGGTCTCAAACTCCTGACCTCATGTGATCCGCCCGCCTCAGTCTCCCAAAGTGCTGGGATTACAGACGTGAGCCACTGCGCCTGGCCAATTGTTAAATTCTCTTTACTGTAACCGTATCAGTGACTTTCTTTTATTTCCCAGGAAACTACCAAGCACTGGGAGAAGTAACCCTGTGATTCACTATTACTAATTGGGTAATGGTATGTACAGGAGAAACAAACCATCACAGTATTCATTCATTCATTTTTTAACTGGCTCATTAAATATGTTTGTTTCGTTCACTCAATCAGTCAGTTCCCACTATCTGCTAGGCACAATGCTCATATCTAGAAAACTAAGGCTGATTAAAAAACATTTCCTGCCCTACTGTAGTGTGAGGGGGCTGAAAGCAAACCCTGCTCAGTCAAGCTAGGGAGCTGTTTAACTAAAAGATACATTCACATTGCCAAGGTGCCCGCCTTCGTATCTTTTGCTTACTCTCCTATAGAGCATTTCTGGAGCCAGCTTCTCGCCAAACAGCAAACAAAAAGCACCATTTTCTTTTTATTGCAAAGATATTTCAAGAGTCTCTGATTTTTGAGATGGTGTAATCAGAATAGCTGAGACCAGAAAGTTATATTAGAAAAGGAACACTCTCAATGTTTCATGAAACTGGAGAAAACATGTATGAGATCCTGGTTAGCCAACTGACTCCTCTAGGGCCTCTAATCAGGTCTCACTGCAGGAGAAAAATGCTTCAGCTTGACCTTCAGAAAGGTCTCACCCCAGCTCTCTAGCTACAATTCCCCATGCTCCTGAGATACCCACAAGCCACAGGGACAACTCCCCAAGTCCCAAACATGTCCTACCCTATCCCTCTCCTATGCCATGATTCTGCTGCCTATAAGGTTCTTCCTAGCACCATTACTTTCACTCCCCAAATCCCAGCTCCTCCAAGAGATCTTGCAGTGTCTCACAAATCAGAGTAATCTCTGGAGAGGTATTTACTCCCTGACATCTCCATCGACTATCGAAACCACATATACAATTTCCTCGCCATCCGATTTGCCGCCTCCACTGTGGTGGTTTCACCCCTCAGAACCATCCCTAATTTGCCTTGTATACAAATATTCCTCCTCTAAGTTGAAATTAGAAATACTTACTCCCTGACATTTCCATTGAAACCACATGTACAATTACCTCGCCATCCCATTTGCCCCCTCCACTCCGGAGGTATCACCCCTCAGAACCATCTCTGATCTGCCTCGTAGTTTAAGCATTTGTCCTCTAAGTTGAAATGTCTGAAGATAAAAGGCTAGGACTCCTAACTTAATGTAGTGGAAAAAGAAGTCTGGGGATTAGAGAATCTTAATTTGAGACCCAGACCCTTCACTGACAACCCACTTGATTCTGGAGGTCTTGAGTCTTCTAGTAGACAGACTACTTAATCTGTCTGAGTCTCAGTTTTCCTATTTCCAATATACAAATTCATTCCTTCTTCCTCCTTCAGTGGCTTAAGAAAATCGTCTGCAAAGGTGTTTTGAGCTACATTCGGTACTGGCTTGGGGCTACACAGGTGGATGAGACACAGACTGTGTCCTCAAGGCACAATCTCCTTGAGGAGTAGACAGTTCAGCCACTGGGGGCCGGCCAGCTGTCCACAGCACTGGGCCACAGGGAACTGGGCTACTGTGGCAGGAGGGAGCCCAGTGAGAACTGAGGCCATGGAGAAGGCTAAGTACACCCCGAAGCCTGGCTCTGTGCACTGACTTGGGGTGATGGGGCTGAGTAAGGCAGAGCCATAAAATAAAGGACTCTGAATGCTGACCAGGACCAGGATAAACCCTGTGCTATTCCCCTATCACGGAGTGGAAACTCGCTTGGCTAAACACGAGATAGAAACCCTTCACTGAAGAGGAGCTCATTCCCCAGGCCCCTCTATAGCCCTTTCTAAGCACCTATGCAGTTGAGGAAGCTCTTTCTGTTCCTGTGTCCCCACATTGCCCCTTTGCGCTTGTTTACGCCATGGAGGAGGTAGAGTTCAAAGAACTGCTTCTAGGAGTCCCCTAAGGGCCACACGCTGGCACTGCGAAAAGAAGAGCCATGAAGACCCTGCTGGCCAGGCCACTACAGACTGGGCAGGGGGGTCGTGAACCATTCTCCCTCCATCAAGTAGATGTATTACTCGCCTTGTATCCAGAATGTATAAAAAAACTTTTACACTCAATAAGAAGACAAATATGCCAGTTTAACAATCAGCAAAATATCGAAATAGACATCTTCCCAGAGAAGACAGGCAAATAGCCAAGAGCACATGTGAAAGGGCTCAATATCAGTAGTCGTTAGGAAAATGCAAATCAAGACTCCAATCAGATACCACTTCACACACACTAGGATGATTACAACCTAAAAGACAGAAAATAAAAAGTGCTGGTGAGAATATGAAGGAATTGGAACCCTCAGACATTGCTGGTGAATATGGAAAATGGGGCAGTTGGTTTAAACTGTTTGGAAGTTTCTTCAAAAGTTAAGCACATGTTTGCCATGTGAACCAGCCATTCCACTCTATTTCACTCAAGAGAAATAAAAATATATGTTCGCACACAGACTTGTGCACAAATGTCATAGCAGCACTGTTCATAATAGCCAAAAAATGGAAACAATCCAAATGTCCATTAACAGTGAATGGCTAAGCAAAATATGGCATATGTATTATAATGGAGTATTATTCAGCCATAAAAAAGAATGAAATACTGATACATGCTACAAAACAAGTGAACTTCAAAAGCATTACACTAAATGAAAGACAAGAAGACTGTGTGTTATATGATTCCATTTATAAGAAATATCCAGGAAAGGCTAATCTATAGAGACAGAAAGTAGGTTAGGACATTTAAAATGGGTCAATTTTATTGCATATAAAATTATAACTCAAAAAAGGTTTAAAAACAAACAAGTGAAAAAGGATTGTGCCTCTTTGTAAAGATACAGTTAAAAACCATTAAATCTGGCTGGGCATGGTGGCTCACACCTGTAATCCCAGCACTTTGGGAGGCCGAGGCAGGCGGATTACGAGGTCAGGAGATTGAGACCATCCTGGCTAACATGGTGAAACCCCATCTCTACTACAAAAATACAAAACAATTAGCCAGGTGTGGTGGTGGTCACCTGTAGTCCCAGCTACTCGGGAGGTTGAGGTAGGAGAATGGCATGAACCTGGGAGGTGGAGCTTGAAGTGAGCCGAGATCATGCCACTGCACTCCAGCCTGGGCGACAGAGCAAGACACCGTCTCAAAAAAAGAAAAAAAACATTAAATCTGAGTAACTTTGCTGTTCTCATCTCCCAACGGTCAGAAGTGGTGGTGAAACTTACCCAGAGACTGCTCCAAGTGGCCATACTCCCCACTCCTGGAACTAGTTGTACGGGCCAAGGCAGGTGAGAGAATAAAACATTGATTCCCACCACTCTTTTTTCTCTGCGTAAGAATCACTGGGGGAGAGGTGAGGCTTCTTAAATGCAGGCTCCTGGGCCCCACTCTCAACAATACTGATGTAGTAGTTCTGGGTATTCCCAGGAATCTGCCTTTTTAAGAAGCACTCTTCAGAGTACAAGGGCCCACACTTTGAGAATTACTGTAACAGAGGCATGCAGGAATGTAGTGGGAGCATGTGGGAAGGGGAGCTCAAGAAAGGCAGACATGCAACTGAGCCCTGGGAAGTAGAGAGGCTACTAAAGTTATGATAAGAACCAAATTAAGTCTCAAAGATGAGAGGATGGTATTCAGAAGAAGAAAAATAAGTAAAGGCATCCCAGCGCCTATGCCTCGCATATGCAAAGGCATGGAAGCATGAATGACGAGCAAATATTAATTGAACATTCATTACGTGCCAGGAGCTATCTAACAGAGCATGAGAAACAAGGGATTGATGAGTAGTTAGAAGGGGTGGTAGTGAGGGCTGGGAGGGGAGTTGGGAATAAAGTGACAGCGGGTTGAAGAAGATCTAAGAGAAGTTTACATTAGGCAAGATTTGAGAAAAGATTAAATTGTTGGAGGTTTGGAGGGAAAGAGAGAAGCTAGGATATCTTAGATGTTTTGCTTCAGGGAAGGTGGTGCCAATCAAAACAGAGATAGGGAGTGGAGGTGCCCAGGGCAGAGGAGTTCAGAGTTAGAGGATCTGCATTTCAAGTGCCTACAGTTGGCAGTTACGAGTAGGGACCTAAAGCTCAGGGGCCTTCTGGAAATATGTCGTAAGTATTAGCTACCCAATAATAATACATGCCTCAGGATTCTTGGGAAGGTGAAAGGAGACCATGAAGTGAACTTTGCAACTACAAAGTGATGCCTACATGTCATTATTATAATTTCCCTCTGAATGGTCCACAGCACTCACCACTGCGATCTGCACCCAGTGAGTGCTCAATCCCTGAATTATCATGGCAAGTGTTACTACCTCCTCTATCTTCCAGACCCAATGATGGTAACATCTCATACACCACACTTCCTTTTTTTTGAGACAGAGTCTCACTCTGTCACCCAGGCTGGAGTGCATTGGCATGATCTCAGCTCACGGCAACCTCTGCTTCCTGGGTGCAGGTGAGTCTTCTGCCCCAGCCTTCCGAGTAGCTGGGATTACAGGTGCCCACCACCACACCTGGTGAATTTTTGTATTTTTAGTAGAGATGGGGTTTCACCATGTTGGCCAGGCTGGTGTCGAACGCCTGACCTCAGGTGACCCGCCTGCCTCAGCCTACTAAAGTGCTGGGATTACAGGCGTGAGCCACCACGCCCGGCCTCACACACCGCACTTCTCAAACCAGGCTACAGAACAAGCACACTGCAAAATCACTGCAGACTGCAAGCAGGGGGATACCAAAAGCACCATGGACTGAAAGCATAAAAGAGGCTATCATTTCATAGGGCCAAGCACGGTTGCTTACAACTGTAATCCCAGCACTTGGGGAGGCCGAGGCTGGCGGATCACGAGGTCAGGAGATCGAGACCGTCCTGGCTAACATGGTGAAACCCCGTCTCTATTAAAAATACAAAAAATTAGCTGGGCGTGGTGGTGGGCGCCTATAGTCCCAGCTACTCGAGCTACTTGGGAGGGTGAGGCAGGAGAATGGCATGAACCCGGGAGGCAGAGCTTGCAGTGAGCAGAGATCGTGCCAGTGAGCAGAACAGTGAGCAGCAGCACAGGCACCTGAAGGTTTTTTTCTAAAGAAACCTGCGCCGGGCGAGGTTGCTCACACCTGTAATCCCAGCACTTTGGGAGGCCGAGGCAGGTGGATCATGAAGTTAGGAGTTCCAGACCAACCTGACCAATATGGTGAAACCCCGTCTCTACTAAAAATACAAAAATTAGCCAGGTGTGGTGGCATGGGCCTGTAATCCCAGCTATGCAGGAGGCTGAGGCAGGAGAATTGCTTGAATCCGGGAGGCGGAGGTTGCAGTGAGCCGAGATCGCGCCCTTGCACTCCAGCCTGGGCGACAGAGCGAGACTCTGCCTCAAAAAGAAAAAGAAAAAGAAATCTGGTCTTACTGACAGAAAAGTAGGGGAACAGGGGACCTCATGGTCCACAGAGTATGGGAAGAATTCCTGGTATTTTATTCCTTTCGCTACTTTGTCCTGAGGATGGCCCCAAGTCTTGGAGAACTCTACAGCAGCATAAGCACCTTAAACTTTAAAAGAAATCTAGTCTTTCCAGAACAGGAAAAAAGGATCTTGGGGTAGAGGTGTGTGGCGAGAATCCCAGAGAGAAGAAAGCTAAAGAAGGGGATGCCCTGGCTCTGTGTATGAACCAGCACAAGTCCCTGAGCTGTGTAGTCCCAAAGGCTTTGCAAACTGAAGTAGACATAAACCACTGCTCAGGCTAGGCGTGGTCGCTCAAACCTGTAATCCCAGCACTTTCAGAGGCTGGGGTAGGGAGATTGCTTGAGCCCAGGAGTTCACAACCAGCCTGGGCAACATAGGGAGACCCCGTCTCTACAAAAAACTTAAAAATTAGCTGAGTGTGGTGGCGTGAGCCTATAGTCCCAGCTACTTGGGAAACTGAGACAGGAGGATCACTTGAGCCCAGGAGGTGGAGGCTGTAGTGAGCCAAAATCGTGCCACGGCCTTCCAGCCTGAGTGACAGTGAGACCCTGTTTCAAAAAAGCAAAACATTATGCTTTTGTGCTTTAAATAAAAATGAAAATAATAAATAAAACAAAAGAAGAAATCATGACCAAAAACTTCCAAACTTGGTGAAAGCTATATATTTACAGATCCAAATGGAGTAGTTGCCCTTTGCCCCGTTTCACTTTCTGTAGTTTCAGTTACCCATGATCAACAATGGTCCAAATATAGGTGAGCACAGTACAGTAAGATATTTTGAGAGAGGGAGAGGGACTCCACGTTCACATAACCTTTATTATGGTATATTGCAATAATGTTTTACTTTATTATTAGTTATTATTGTTAATCTCTTACTATACCTAATTTATACATTAAACTTTTTTAAATTTTGAGATGGAGTCTCACTCTGTCGCCCAGGCTGGAATGCAGTGGTGCAATCTCAGCTCACTGCAACCTCTGCCTGCCGGATTCACGCGATTCTCCTGCCTCAGCCTCCCGAGTGCCTGGGACTACAGGCACCCGCCACCACGCCCGGTCTATACCACACCTGGCTAATTTTTGTATTTTCAGTAGAGATGGGGTTTCACCGTGTTAGCCAGGATGGTCTCCAGCTCCTGACCTCATGATCCGCCCACCTTGGCCTCCCAAAGTGCTGAGATTACAGGCATGAACCACCGCACCTGGCCATTTTTTGTATTTTTAATAGAGATGGAGTTCCACTATGTTGGCCAGGCTGGTCTTGAACGCCTGACCTCGTGATCCACCCACCTCGGCCTCTCAAAGTGCTGGGGATTACAGGCGTGAGCCACCGTGCCCAGCCGAGACCTTTAATTCTTAAATGTCTTCCTTAGGGACATCCAGTAAAACAAGGAGTCACTAGAACTATGTCAATTAATGAATTGGTTCATTTACCAATACTGAGCTAGAAAGGTTTTGCCACAATTACTGACCCTTGGTTTTTGGTCAGAACATAGCAGCAGAGTGAGCTACAACAGGAATCTTCAATTTTTTTACTTGTTTATACCCTGAAAGAATTTTGTAAAAGCCTCTTGCACATTTTTAGATTGGCATATAGAAACTGGCACCAAAATGTGAATAGTCGCAAAGAATGTAACTTCCAACATTGTGTAAATATGGACATATAAAGCTTTCTTATATGTCCAGTGAAATTCATTCTTACTCATTTTAAAAGAATACTGGAACAGGCTGCTCTTTAATAGTCACAAATTTTGCATAATTCCGTTTTCTCCTTGCACTTGTATTTCCACACTTCTTGCCCTACAGAAGTTTACCCTAATTTTACGTATTTTGTGCTTTAGTCTATTTCACTCACTAGGCTACCTTACTTTTCTGCATCAAAAACATTTAAATTTAAACTCTAATTCAATGGTCAAAACGTTTTTTAAAAAAAGCTATTCTGATACTGTGTCCGGAATTGATGGGTTCTTGGTCTCACTGACTTCAAGAATGGAGCCATAGACCCTCACAGTGAGTGTTACAGCTCTTAAAGTGGCGGGTCTGGAGTTTCTTTCTTCTGGTGGGTTTGAAGTCTCACTGGCTTAGGAGGGAAGCTGCAGACCTTCGCGGTGAGTGTTACAGCTCTTAAGGCAGCGGGTCTGGAGTTATTCATTCCTCCCGGTGGGCTCGGTGGTCTTGCTGGCTTCAGGAGTGAAGCTATAAACCTTTGCCGTGAATGTTACAGCTCACAAAAAGCAGTGTGACTTCAAAGAGTGAGCAGTAACAAGATTTATTGCAAAGAGCAAAAGAACAAAGCTCCCACAGGGTCAAAGGGGACCGGAGGAGGTTGCCACCGCTGACTCAGGCAGACTGCTTTTATTCTCTTATCTGGCCCCACCCACGTCCTGCTGATTGGTAGAGCCGAGTGGTCTGTTTTGACAGGACGCTGATTGCTGCGTTTACAATCCCTGAGCTAGACATAAAGGTTCTCCATGTCCCCATCAGATCAGTTAGATACAGAGCATGGACACAAAGGTTCTCCAAGGCCCCACCAGAGCAGCTAGATACAGAGTGTCGATTGGTGCATTCACAAACCCTGAGCTAGACACAGGGTGCTGATTGGTGTGTTTACAAACCTTGAGCTAGATATAGAGGGCTGATTGGTGTATTTACAATCCCCGAGCTAGACATAAGGGTTCTCAAGGCCCCACCAGAGTAGCTAGATACAGTGTCGATTGGTGCATTCACAGACCCTGAGCTAGACACAGGGTGCTGATTGGTGTGTTTACAATCCCTGAGATAGACATAAAGGTTCTCCACATTTCCACCAGACTCAGGAGCCCAGCTGGCTTCACCCAGTGGATCCTGCACCAGGGCTGCAGGTGGAGCTGCCTGCCAGTCCCGCGCCGTGCGCTCGCACTCCTCAAGCCCTTGGGTGGTCGATGGGACTGGGCGCCGTGGAGCAGGGGGTGGCGCTCGTCGGGGAGGAGGCTCCGGCCGCACAGGAGCCCATGGAGGGGGTGGGAGGCTCAGGTATGGTGGGCTGCAGGTCCCGAGCCCTGCGCCGCAGGAAGGCAGCTAAGGCCCGGTGAGAAATTGAGCACAGTGCCGGTGGGCTAGCACTGCTGGGGGACCCAGTACACCCTCCGCAGCCGCTGGCCCGGGCGCTAAGTCCCTCATTGCCTGAGGCCGGCAGGGCCGGCCGGCTGCTCCAAGTGCAGGGCGCGCCAAGCCCACGCCCATGCGGAACTCCAGCTGGCCCGCAAGCGCCCGCGCGCAGCTCCGGTTCCCGCTCGCCTTCTCTCCCTCCACATCTCCCTGCAAGCTGAGAGGGCCGGCTCCTGCCTTGGCCAGACCAGAAAGGGGCTCCCACAGCGCAGCGGTGGGCTGAAGGTCTCAAGTGCCGCCAAAGTGGGAGCTCAGGAAGAGGCGGTGCCAAGAGCGAGCGAGGGCTGTGAGGACTGCCAGCAGGCTGTCATATCTCAATACCATTGTTACTATTAGTAGGATGTGACTTAGAAAATAACACAAGTATTACAAATTTTGACAAATAATTACTAAAAGTAAATAAAAAGCAACTTTATTGGAAATCTCTCTTTTGAACACGTATTTTTCATTACTTTATGGATATGGGCATGTGTATACTTATTAAAATGAGTCAAGGTGGCTGGGGGCAGTGGCTCACGCCAGTAATCCCAGCACTTTGGGAGGCCAAGGCGGGTGGATCACCTGAGGTCAGGAGTTTGAGACCAGCCCGGCCAACATGGTGAAACCCCATCTCTACTAAAAGTACAAAAAATTAGCCGGGCATGGTGGCTCGCGCCTGTAGTCCCAGCTAGCCAGGAGGCTGATGCATGAGAATCACTTAAACCCAGGAGGCAGAGGTTGCAGTGAGCCAAGATCGTGCCACTGCACTCCAGCCTGCGCGACAGAGCAAGACTCCGTCTCAATAAAAAATAATAATAAAATAAAAATAAATAAAATGGGTCAATGTTGAGCATCAATTTAATTCTTATTTTTTGTTTTTATCAATGTAATGCTGGGAAACATAATGAGGAGATGGAAATGGGAGGAATTTTGTTACAGAAATGTCACTTAATTTTTGAACTCCAACATCACATGGTAGTGAAATATCAAAATTTATTTTAATTGTCAGTGTAAGGAAAAATTGAGAAGACAAATTTCATGAGTACCCTACTACTTATTCATCTGGGTCATCTCAGTCATTGATTGCATTTGACTAAGCTATTTTACAACTCTGTAGAGATATATGTTAAGTTGCAGAAAACTGATAGTAAAGCAAGTCATACAGACATGCAAATAAACTTTATCCTGTGGAAGTCAAATCACCTTCCCTCTCCCATTGTGGAAGAAGCCAGTTTTACATGTATTAAGCAAATTCATTCCAGCATTCTTATAAATGATCTCCTTTAAACCGACTGCAAAACCTTTCTGGCTCTCTCATTTTTTAAATAAGTTTGAAAATGTCTATTTTTTATTTGTATGAGAGTCAAAATTTCATTCTCTTTTAGAGTTTATCCTTTAATATCGGGTTACTATTTGATTAGATTGGCCTTCACTTTTTGTTTTTTAAGATAGATTTAGAAAACACATGATTTGCAAAAGGGTCTCTGCTCAGGCATTAGAGTCATTTGCTTTCTCACCCCTGAAACGAAATTTATATTCAGAAATTTCCCCCTTTTTTGTCCTCCCCATCCCCTAGAGTTTTACATCCTTGGGGAAAGCAATTTACTAAAATGAGTTAGACATAAACCATTCAGTAAAATGGATTAGGAAAATGGGGTAGACATATGCTTTTCACAAGGAAAGCGAGAGGAAGTTGATTATGGAAAAGCAGATGGGAAAGAGAACTTGTGTCTCCATTACAGGTCCATTCTCATCAAGATTAGCCTTAGGAAAAAGCACATATGGAAGAGGAGGATTTGGACCTTTATATTCTCAAAGCACCTGTGCACATGTACCTTTGGCAAGCCTTTGCATATAGTAAATGCACACAGTTTAAAGATTGCTGAACCAAAATAAGAAGCATAAAAATGAGTTCCATCCCCAATTATATATTATATAGAGACTCACACTATTAACAAGCCTCTTTTTAAAGTTTTCAATTACTGAAGACTTTCAATTGATAATAGTCCACCTTCCATTCAGAAAGAGGCATTGAGGGGAGTGAATTCCTAAAGAAGAGAGAGGCTGTTCTGAAGCAAGATGGAAGGAGGGGGAGTGGAAGGTCGTCTACAGTGAGATCTTTGAACACAGAGAGGAGTACTAAGAAACAGAGAAGAAATCCAAATGGAGGAGAAATAAAAATGTAAACTTAAAAAAAATTGCCTAAATAATTGTGGATCTGCATTGTACCCTGAAAATCTCTAGCCACAGCTTCCAGCATGACTGCCGAGAGAAAGACTATCTGCATTTAGCCTACCTCCTGTCAAGTAACCAATTAGTTGAACCTGTCCATCAATCAACCTAACTCATTAGGCCAGACATTTGGTTTTCCTGCCACTGGAGAGGGGTGAGTAGCAATACCAGGACAGTACACATTCGATGGAAAGATCACACTTATATCATATTGATCTATCACTTGCACAGTTTGGGTAATACACAGGTTACTATGTTAGTTTCTTTCAGGCTGCTGTAACAAAACACCACAGACTGGATAGCTTATAAACAATAGAAATTCATTTCTCACAGTTCTGGAGGTTGGGAAGTCCAAGATCAATGCAGATCAAGGCCCACTTTCTGGCTCATAGATGGCACTTTCTTGCTGTGTCCTTACTTGGCGAAAGAAGCAAAGGGTCTCCCTTGGTTCTCTTTCATAAGGGCACTAATCCATTCATGAGTGCTCTGCCCCATGACCTATTCACCTCCCAAGGCCTTCCACTCCTAATACCATCACAATGGCAGTGAGGATTTTGACATGTGAATTTTGGGAGGACATAAACATTCAGACCATAGCAGCTTCGAAACTAAGATTACAAATGGACGCCTCCAACTCCAGTATATCACACTATAACCACACTGAACTATACATCCACCACTTGGAAGCCTATTTTACCTGGTTCTGAAAAATCTGATCATCTCATTTTTTTAGTGTGGTCCAATTTAACTGTTCTTGTTGCCTTAGGATAAAATAATTCATTTTCATAAGAATCCAGTGATTCTTTTTTTTTTTTTGAGACGGAGTCTCACTCTGTTGCCCAGGCTGGAGTGCAGTGGCGTGATCTCGGCTCACTGCAAGCTCTGCCTCCTGGGTTCACGCCATTCTCCTGCCTCAACCTCCCGAGTAGCTAGGACTACAGGCACCTGCCACCACCCCTGGCTAATTTTTTTTTGTATTTTTAGTAGAGACGGGGTTTCACCATGTTAGCCAGGATGGTCTCGATCTCCTGACCTTGTGATCCGCCTGCCTCAGACTCCCAAAGTGCTGGGATTACAGGCATGAGCCACCACGCCTGGCCAAGAATCCAGTGATTCTTCTCTCACTAAAACTAAACAGAAACAAAGTAGGAAATGATGACAATCATCAGAATAGATCCTTTGAGACTTACGTTTACAGCTTAAGTGTCATCTTCTATTCATTCTGTCTTCCTTCACTGATGTTCATTTTTGCATCCCCAGATGCTAGGGATATGGCAGTCCCTCAACATAGGGGGAGTAAATCAACCAATGGATCCCAGAATTTCTCTGGATTTCCAAATGGAATGATGCAAAGTAACAGAGGTTATTTTCTCATTAAACCGTGCACAATAATAGGACAACAAAGCTGTCTATGTGCTACAGGTCTGTTTTGTTGTGTGTGTGTGTGTGTTTGAGATGGAGTCTCACTCTGTTGCCCACACTGGAATGCAGTGGCATGATCTCGGCTCACTGCAACCTCCACCTCCCGGGTTCAAGTGATTCTTCTGCCTCAGCCTCCCAAGTAGCTGGGACTACAGGCACATGCCACCATGCCTGGCTAATTTTTTTTTTGTATTTTTAATAGAGACGGGGTTTCACCGTGTTAGCTGGCATGGTCTCGATCTCCTAACCTCGTGATCACCTGCCTTGGCCTCCCAAAATGCTGGGATTACAGGTGTGAGCCACCATGCCCAGCCACTACAGGTCTGTCTTTGGTGTCTCCAGCATCTAACTTCTCCAGGAACCATCTTCCTCTTCAGAACTGCCATTTAGGTTACCTCCCTTCTATGTTCAGCCTCTTGTAACCCTCTCCGCAGTGAGCGGAGATTGTGCCACTGCACTCCAGCCTGGGCGACAGAGCAAGACTCTGTCTCAAAAAAAAAAAAAAGTTTGAAATCGTAAATTTATATGTATCTTAAAATAGTAAAAGTAATTTAAAAATTCCTTATAATGGTTTGTTCTGACTTTAAGATGCTTTCCCCCTTCTAAGTTCAAGGAGAAATATCCCGAATGAACGGCAAAAGCTCACTGCCTAAGTCAATGACAGATCTAGATCTGCCCGAGGCTCATTGTTATCAGAATTACCTAACTAAATCGTATCGGAAATACTAGACCACCCAGCAGGATATACAATACAAGGCAACTTTTAGTGAGGTTTAGTAACCATTCATATGCTTTGATTAAAGTAATGTTCCTTTGATGTAATAATAAAGTTGTCTTCCCTCCCATCCTAAACCCAGGTGATATAAGGAGATGAAGATGTCCGTGAGTGATCGGGTTAAAAGGCTCTGCTCTGAAATTCAGTTGTGAAATTTTGGATTTTCCACACTTCTTAAAACGTTTGGAAATACATTTACAACTAGAATGTAAATAGGATGAGAAGTCAGAACGTCAGATCTAGTCATTTTATCTTGGTTTGGGGAAATGAGTAAGTGGTTACATGCCATCAATGTGTAAGTCAAAGGAAAATCAGGTTTCCTTTTTTTTTTTTCCATTAAAATACACGGCACATTCACGGTGAAGAACTCTTGCACATGTGTGCCAAGACACGAAAAAAAGTCTTCGAAGCAGGATTCTTTGTAATAGCAAAACACAGGAACCAACCCAAACGCCTGTCAACGAGAATGGTGAAATAAATCATGGAATATTTGCCAAGAAATATTACATACCTACATGCCACAACGTGGGTAATTCTTTTTTTTTTTTGATATAGAGTCTCCCTCTGTCGCCCAGGCTGGAGTGCAGTGGCGTGATCTCGGCTTACTACAAGCTCCGCCTCCCGGGTTCACGCCATTCTCCTGCCTCAGCCTCTGGAGTAGCTGGGACTATAGGTGCCCGCCACTACGTCCGGCTAATTTTTTGTATTTTTTAGTAGAGACGGGGTTTCACCACGTTAGCCAGGATGGTCTCGATCTCCTGGCCTCGTGATGCACCCGTGTCGGCCTCCTAGTGTTGGGATTACAGGCCTGAGCCACCATGCCCGGCCCAACGTGGGGAATTCTTAATGACCTAATGTTGAATTTTAAGAATGCGAGATTAGGCTGGGTACAGTGGCTCACACCTGTAATCCCAGTACTTTGGGAGGCCGAGAAGGGCAGATTACCTGAGGTCAGGAGTTTGAGACCAGCCTGGCCAACATGGTGAAACCCCTTCTCTACTAAAAATACAAAAATTAGCCAGGCATGGTGGCCCGCGCCTGTAATCCCAGCTACTCAGGAGGCTGAGGCGGGAGCATCTCTTGAACCTGAGAGGCGGAGGTTGTAGTGAGCTGAGACTATGCCACTCCATTCCAGCCTGGGCGACAGAGAGAGACTCCATCTCAAAAGAGAATGCGAGATTATAAGTACCTTTTTTTATAAATCAAAAAACAAACCTAAATACTATTGTTTTAGAATACATACACATGTGATAAAACTGTTTTACAATAAACCAGGGAATGATTAACACAAAATTCAGGGTTGGGATGGACATGAGAGCAGACACAGAGGAAAAACACAAAGATGCAACTGGATGCTAACAATCTAGTACTTTTTCCCCCAATTTTCTGTTTATTTTCTTGAACAATTTTATTGAGATGTAATTCACATACCACACAATTCACCCATTTAAGGTGTACAACTCAATGGTTTTTAGTGTATTCACAGATACGTGCGACTATCACTACAGTCAATTAGAGGATATTTTCATGTTTCAGCTCAAAAAGAAACCCTGTGACCTTTATCTATCACTTCCCTACCCAACCCACCTCCAGCCCCTTCAGCCCTAAGCAACAAAAAATCTACTTTCTAGCTCTATACATTTCCTTGGTCTGGACATTTTCAAATGAATAGATCACACAGTATGTGGTATTTTGACTGGCTTCTTTCACTTAGCATAATGTTTTCAAGATTCATCCATGTTGTAGCATGTATCAGTACTCCACTCCTTTTTATGGCCAAATAATATCTCGCTGTATAGATATACCACCTTTTATTTATCCACTCATCAACTGATAGTCATTTGGTTTGTTTCCACCTCTTGGTTATTATGAATGGTGTTGCTGTCAACATCTGTGTACAGGTTTTTTTGTGAGCATATGTTTTAATTTCTCTTGGACATATATTTACAATGGAATGGCTAGGTCATATGGTAACTCTATGTTTAATTTGAAGAACTGCCAAACTTTTCCAAAGTGAGGGTACCATCTTATATTACCATCGGCGGTGTACAAAGGTTCCAATTCCTCCACATCCTCACCAGTATTTGTTATTATCTGACTTTTTGATTATAGCCATGGTAGTGAGTATAAATTGGTATCCCATCGTGGTTTTGATTTGAATTTCTCTGATGAATAATGATGTTGAGTATCTTTTCATGGGTTTATTGGCCATTTGTATATCTTCTTTGGAGATAGCTATTCAGATCCTTTGCCCATTTTTAAATTGGATTATTTTTCTTTTTATTATTGAGTTGTAAGAACTCTTTATACGTTGTGGATACAAGTCCCTTATCAGATACATGATTCCTAAATATTCCCTCCCATTCTATGAGCTATCTTTTCACAACTATCTAGTTCTTAAGCCCTAGTTTATAAACCTAGTGGTGGGTTCGCAGGTGTTCAGTTGAATATAATGTTCATAACTTACCTAGACTTAGCATATTATTTTTACATATAAAATGTTACATAATAAATTAAAAACAAAACAAAACCTCATGCATAAAGATGTTAGAAAATATTCAAAACAAAACAAAACTCCATAATGCTCAAAATAAGTTAATGCTTTTCTGGAGGGTATTTAACTTAACTACCAAGGTATAACAGGCACTCAAGAGAATGTGGCCCATTAATCCTTTCAATAGGCTCCTCTCCAGATTCTAGCACAGAATCAATCAGTGGGAGTGGCAAACTACTACTAGAAGGACAAATCCATTCCCCTCTCTCTTACTTTTGTGTTTTCTGCTCCTCCCTCAAGCTAAGAATAGTTTTTACATTTTTTAATGCCTGGAAAAAAACAAGAATATTTTGTTACTGGTGAAAAGTTCAAGGTTCAATGTCTGTAAATAAAGTGAAACACAAACATACCATTCCTTCAGGTATTGTCTTTAGCTGCTTTCAAACTATAACCGTGGAACTGAGTAGTTGCTGAGGAGACCATACGGCCTGCAAAACCTACATGTTTACTATCTAGCTCTTAACTCAAAGGTTTACCAAACCCTACCCTGTATCAACAAATTAAATTACTTCTCATATTAACGATGGGGAACAAAAACTTACTTCCTACTAGCAAAGACCACCTTGATAATCACCTTCCTGATATCTCATAGTCAACTTCTTTTTCTCTTTATCCTTAAGAAGTATTTATATGACACTTTGATTGTAAGGTTATTAAGAATTTTTAAATTTCGGGATTCATGGAGAAGTCGCCTTTCCTTGCAAAATATGCAGTGTATTCAAGAAGTCATGCTCCATCTACACTTAAGGTACTGAATTAACTATCTCACACACTTTTATTGTCTATCCATTACATGCTGTGAGCCAAATACTGTTTGGTGCTGTAGGAACTACCAAACAACCCATCCTTGCTCTCAAGAGGCTTGCAGTCTAATTAGACTCTAGTAACTATAAATCCAATTCTCTGAAGTTCACTCTACCGTTGTAATTTTACACTAAGTGGGCTTAGATAGTTTACCAAGAATTCTAAGGAACATTGCTTAAATGAAATCTACAGAAGCAGCAAGGAAATAGGAGTACTCAGTAAACTACAGTGCTCAAGTCTCAGAAGCTTCTGCATTTCCATGACTATAAAACCAAAGGTCCTAGATGTTTTTACCAAGTGTTCATCTCCACTCTGCTGTTTGGACCTAGTCCTGGTTCAATTTCCTAAATGCAGTCACCCATACCTACTAATTTTTAAGAATGCATCCATTCAAATATTGCTACAACTTGCAGCGAACACCACTCTGATGAGAATAAAGAAAAGGCCATCTGCAGGTTGATTTTTGGCCCTAAAAGTGATGATAGGGCGGCTACTTCCACGAACACCCCTCTACCCAAAGCAGTCAGAGAGCCAGCGGCGGGTGCCGTTTTTCCGAGCCGTTCCCCCAGTCTCAGTTGCCTCTGCATTTTTTAGAAGTGACTCATCGCCTCAAGTCAGGTTCTGCAGAGGGGAAGCCAGGTCTGTTTCTTTCCAGCACTTTCTGATCGAGGTGGCTCTGGTCAGAGCCGGCGCAATGACTCCCACCCCCACCCCCCGGAAGACTCACAGCCCGGCGTACGAGACCCCCCAAAGTTAGAGCGGCCGGGCGGGCCGCGGCGCTGGGGTGGGGAGGCCGCGGCCGCCCGCCAACCCCGGGCGGCTCCTGCCCGCACCCCGCCTTCCGAGCGGCCAGGACGCCGGAGCTGGGGAGGCGGGGGCAGGGCGCGCCGCTCCGCTGACCTAGATGGGAGTCCGCCCGCGCCCGCGCCCCGCGCCCGGGTCGCCGCGCCCCGGACCCCTCGCCCGCGCCGCCTTTATTCCCCGCGCGCTGCCGCCACAGCCGCCGCGTCCCAGCCGCTTCCCCACCCCACTCATCGGGCGCAACTTGCCAGCGCCCGCCGCCAGGCGCCCCCAGCACCTGCACCCCGACCCCTCCCCGCCTCGCCGGGCCCCGACCGCTGCAGGATTACCTGCTTCGCTGCCCTGGGGTCCCGTCTTCGGCAATGCAAATCCGTGGTCGGCCACTCGCACCCTCCTCCCGCGGCCCTCCCCTTCTCCTCCCCTCTCCCTCCTCCCAGCTGAATAGGAGCCAGTGTCAGTCACGCTGCTCCAGGGGAGAGTCGCCGGCAGCTTCCGGAGCTCCAAATACAGACGAGCTGAGGGGGGAGAGGGAGAGCAAAGCCAAGCGAGTGGGGAGTGGAAATAAAGGGGAGCAGAGAGGAGAAGGGGGTGGAGGAAAGGAGGGGCAGATGGGCCGTGGGAGAAAAGACAGGGAGATGGGGAAGGCAGAGCCAGGGAACGCCAGCCTGCCTGCCAAGCGCCAGTCTATGCGAGAAATGGATTCAGTGCATGAGGCAGTATTGCAAAGAAGTCTGGAAAGATCCGGAGGCTCCTGGCTGAAGGAGGCACAGATAGGTTGGATCCCCGAAGATTTGTGCAGAGAAATGGGTAATGGATCCTTAGGAATCAAGAGACGGCACGTGTGTCCCCAGACCCAATATGAGGATAAAGTCTCTGGGAGGAGAAGGAGCTAGACAGCTAACCCTTTAGCGAGGCATCAAGACTGGGTGCACTCAGTGCATGTGATGACATTTTTAAAAAGTATTTTATAAATAGCAACTTTTAAAATGTCCTGATTATTTAAAAATTAAAGTAACCAAACCCATTCGGCTTCTTAAGATGTGCAGCATATTTGTGGCCACTTCCCCTTTACATATTGATTATAATTACAAAATTGGAGGCTTTTCTCTTAACGTCATTAGAAGGAAAGCATTGATTTTCAATTTTCATCAAAGTTTATTTCAGTCTAAAAAAGTGACTTGAATCTCTTTATTGAATGAATGCCAGGAAAATAATTGCAGAGAAGAGAAAAAAAGAGGGGAAATGTAACCGATATCTTCTGAAAGTAAAATCTCCAAACAATAAATATGAGATGAATTTCTTAAAGGCCAGTATTCTCTGTCGATGTTAAAATTGCACATAAGTTGGTTCTGTACATTATAAGGCTTATTCTGACCCCATAGGTCAGCACTTATACAAAGGTCATTCCAATTACACATTGCTCTCTGCTGACAGTAATGAGGTGCAGTGAGTCTTTGCTTCCCTTTGTCTGGAAAGAAGGGAAACAAAATGACATAAACATTGATCAATGAGTGCGTACATTGCATAGAGCCAGAGCCAGCACCCTCCCTATCCTGTGGATACCTTGCATATGGCGGGCATTCAATATGTTTGTATTAAATAATGAATGAATGGATGGATGGATGAAGTATGTATGCATTTAGAACATTTGTATTCCAGAAATGCGGAAAAAATATATATCCATAAGAATCAATGTGTGCAGGATCACAGGGAAGTTCCAAGCATCCATTCATATGACATTTTTTTAGCACTAACTTCAACAAACATTAGCAGAGTATTTCCTTAGCTAAATCTGTTTTTTATTGGAGTATAAAGTATTATGGAGTCTAAGAGTGGATGAGCCACAAATCCTGTCTTTAGGTTGATAATATAGTAGGAAGATGTGAAGAGTATAAAAATAACCACAGTTCTAGGAATGTCGTAAAAAAATTCTAAAAGAAGTATGAACAAATTTCCATGGATGTTCAGAAGAGAGGAAGGTTGCTTCTAGACTGGGGATCAGAGAACACTTTCTGATGGACATGAGAGTTGAGTCTTCATGTGGAAATTAGACATGAAGAGTGGATTGTGGAGGAAAAACCCTCAAGATGATGGGCAGGGACAAAAGTGGAGAGGTAATAAAGGATGGCATGTATGAAGGACAGTCTGTGAGTTTAGCTGGAATGGACGGTTGTGGAAGCCAGGTATGGAAGGAAGGTTAGGCCCTGGCTGGTAGAAGCCTTCAATCTCAGCCTAAAATGTTTGAAGCCTAAGTAGTAGGCACTGGGGGACTATTGACCATTTTTGAGCATAGTCATGATAACAAGGGTTAATTTGGTGGTGGTATATAGGACTAGAAAGAGATAGGAGGCAGGGAAATCCACTAAGAAATAATAAGCTAGTCTGGAGGGGAAAGTAACGAGCATCAACTTGAAGCCTGAACTCTTCCCTGAACTAGCCCTATCATAGCATCTGTCTGCTATATGATGTCTCCCCAAAAGGGCTAGCCCCCAGTGAACACTTCTTCCTCACAACTCTTTGATACTTATTGTCCGTATTTTCCAACTAGACCTATACATTCCAAGAAAGTGGGGATTAGGTTTGTTTGGTTAATCGCTATTTTCTTAGGCCAGACACATGAAGATCATTGACTACATATTTGTTGATAACATTTTCTTGTACAGTATTGGGTCAGAAAATAGTGGAATTGGAAAGAAGAGGACAGTAGCTGGGCTTTTCTAAATCTTTTCAGTTCCCCTTGAGATTGCAGCCCAAACCTGCCTTTTTCCTTAGCCCATGATCTCATGATGTGCCAGACAAAGAGGCTGATAACTGTGTTAACTTCTGCTCCTTCAACTTTTCTCCCCTCTACCTCAAAATGTCTCCCGTCATCTCCTTTGTCCTGTATATTTCTTTTGAGTTGATGTCTCCTTCCTTGTCATTGCTAAAAGTATTCTGGTCTCTTTTTCCACCTTGTGCCCTTGTCCTTGCATTCTGAGCCACCTCCTCTGCACTGAGTTTGTCCCCATGGATTACACTCCAATTGCAACAGCCAAGGCTGAACTCAAGGGCTGATAACACAGTAGACTCAGGGGAAAAATCCTTTTTCCCTATTTAACCTATGGTTAGAATGATTCTACTGCTCTTTTACCTTTGTTTACACAAAATAAAACTTTTTAATGCACTCTTTATATAAGGGGCGTTGCTAGAATCTCAACAGAGGAGGTGACCCAGGACCTCAAAATTCTATAAAGCTTATACAATACAGCAGTCCCCCCGTATCCACGAGGGATACGTTCAAAGACCCCCAATGGATTCCTGAAACCACAGATTCGTATTGAACCTTCTATACAGTATATTTTTTTCCTATACATATGTACCTATTATGTTTAATTTATAAATTAGGTACAGTAAGAGATCAGTGATAACAATTAATAATAAAATAGAACAATTATAACAATATACTGTTGTAAAAGTTATGTGAATGTAGTCCTTCTCCCTCTCTTAAAGTATCTCGTTGTACTATACTTGCCCTTCTTCTTCTTGTGGTGATGTGAGATGATAAGATGCCTGTGGGATTTAATGAGCTGAGGTGAATGACGTAGGCTTTGTGATGGGGAGTCAGGCTACTATTCATCTTCTGATGATTATGTCAGAAGACCAGTCACCTGCTTTGGGTGATTTTATCAGTTTATTCTTGCATTGCTGTAAACAAATGCCCAAGACTGGGTAATTTATAAAGAAATGAAGTTTAATTGTCTCATGGTTCTGCAGGCTGTACAGGAAGCATAGCGGCTTCTGCTTCTAGGGAGGCCTCAGGGAGCTTTCAATCATGGTGGAAGGCAAAGGGAGAGTGAGGCATCTTAAGTGGCAGGAGCAGGAGCAAGGGGAGGGGGGAGGTGCCACACACTTTTAAACAGCCAGATCTCACGAAAACTCACTATTGTAAGGACAGCACCAAGGGAGGATGGTGCCAAACCATGTGAAACTGCCCTCATGCTCCAATCACCTCCCACCAAACCCCACCTCCAGCACTGGGGATAACAATTCAACATGAGATTTGGGTAGGGACACAGATCCAAACCATATCAGTGACACTGGATCATGGAGTCATTACCATGGCTATGGTTGGATGCAGGAGCTGATGATGTCAACAGACAGCCTGGACTGCAGGGGTATCCAATCTTTTGGTTTCCCTGGGACACAGTGGAAGAAGAATTGTCTTGGGCCACACATAAAATACTAATGATAGCTGATGAGCTAAAAAAAAATTTTATATATATATAATTTATATATATATATAAATTATAAATAAATCTCATAACACTTCAAGAAAGTTTACAAATTTGTGTTGGGCCACAGTCAAAGGCATCCTAGGCCACGTGTGGCTTACAGGCCCCAAGTTGGACAAGCTTGTTAGACAGCATAAATATACTGGGCAAAGGGATGATTCACAAATGGACAGGATGGAACAGGACGGCTTGAGATTTCATCACCCTACTCAGAAAGGAGCATAGTTTGAAATTTAAAATTGTGTATTTATGGAACGTTCCATTTAATATCTTCAGACTACAGATGAGCACAGATAACTGAACCAAAGAAAACAAAACCACAGGCTGCTGTATCAGATGGCATCCTGGCTTCTATGATCTCTTCTCCAAATCTTCTCCTGAGGGCCTGTTTGACTTGAGACACAAATGGCCTCATTCATCAGAATCATCTGGGTAGATCATGTTTGGTAGGTTTAGCCTTTTGGAAATATCTTCTTTTTTAAAAGACCATCTTATGATGGCCGTACCTTAACTCAAATTCCAGGTATTGAAGTCGGGGTGGGTTAGAAGAAGGTATTTGAGAAGAGGAAGGAGGTGCCTGACACCACTCAAACCACTGTGTGTGTCTCTGATAATCTACCTTGTGGATAAGATTGTCCCCACATAAAAATTTTATGTAACTAAAAATAGATAAGACCACTGATCTTAACAAACATAATCATCTTTTTTAAATGCCACTGACTTTTAGAACTGTACCTGAATGCTTCAGTCCACTTGCATCTCTTCCTCAAATACCTTTGAAATTTACAGTTTATTCATTAAATTAGAAAGAAATTACTATCTTAAATTTCTTCTGTTTTCTGTTTTCTAAGTGTCCCCTATCAACCCGTAAGTGCCTAAAAGCAAGGCCATAGATATCGCAAATGTCTTTTATGTCATTACTCAATCCTAAGGAAAGGGCTGCTACCAGCCCATGTGGTGTCTCTTCCTCTTGTCACCTGTTAGCAAATATCCTCCATTCATCCGTAAGCCACCCACACACCTATACATGGTGTTCCTGAACAAGGACAGTTCATGATATGCAATCAGTGGTGAGTCTATAGTTTCATTAGTTTGCTTAATGAAACGAATCCAGATTTAAAGTTGGGACTTGCAGAGAAATAGGCAAGTTTATCTTTTTGTTTTGTTTTGTTTTGTTTTGTTTTGAGATGGAGTCTCGCTCTGTTGCTCAGGCTGGAGTGCAGTGGCGCGATCTCAGCTCACTGCAAGCTCCGCCTCCCGGGTTCACGCCATTCTCCTGCCTCAGCCTCCCCAGTAGCTGGGATTACAGGCGCCCGCCACCACACCCGGCTAATTTTTTGTATTTTGAGTAGAGACGGGGTTTCACCATGTTAGCCAGGACGGTCTCGATTTCCTGACTTCATGATCCTCACGCCTTGGCCTCCCAAAGTGCTGGGATTACAGGCGTGAGCCACTGCACCTGGCTGGCAAGTTTATCTTAAACAATGTAGGAAATAAAACGATTGCCAAAAGCATGTAACATGTTTTTATAAAAATTACAATTATTGAGAACAAATACGGTAATGGTTTTGATAGCAAAATTAATAAGAGAAAAGCCAGATGTCAAAATTTAGAGACAGTCTGAGGAAGAGAAATTATTTGAGAGAATGTAAGAGACCTGTAGGCCAATTTGAATCCAGAAAAAGCTACCAATATGATATTTAACGCTTGTACTCTGAGTATAAAGAAGGCTTCAGAGGGTGAAATTGCCTGAGGCCGATGGTTAGGTTTTATTAGTAAGAAAGCAAGTTTATTTATTTTCCATTTTAATATAGAATCTTAAAAGTAATGAAAATATAGAACAGATAAAAATATCACATCATCCTAACAGCATGTATTTGTGTATTCTTTCATTTCTTTTCATATCTCTTCTATGTGGTATATTTTGTAGTTGTAAGTTAAAAGAGAAGCCATAATCTATAGTTGAAATCAAGAATTAGATTTCAGGCTGGGCGTGGTGGCTCATGCCTGTAATCCCAGCACTTTGGGAGGCCGAGGCAGGTGGATCACCTGAGGCCAGGAGTTCGAGACCAGCCTGGCCAACATGGCTAAACCCTGTCTCTACTAAAAATACAAAAATTAGCTAGGCGTGGTGGCGGGTGCCTGTAATCACAGCTACTGGGGAGGCTGAGGCAGGAGAATTCCATGATCCCAGGAGGCAGAGGTTGCAGTGAGCAGAGATCATGCCATTGCACTCCAGCCTAGGCCTGGGCTACAGAGCAAGACTCCGTTAAAAAAAAAAAAAGCATTAGATTTCAGTTTTAAAGATAAAATTGTGAGTATTGAGTAGAATCCTGCCCCTCTCATTTAATCAAGGCAGAAGTAAGTTTTTATACTATTGCTAGAAATGGGGCAGCAGGCGAGGGCAAAGAAAGAAAACTGAGAGGTGTGGAGAAGTCTACCCAGAACTTAGCTGAAATTAACAACCCCCTCTGAAGTGAAACAAATGCCCAAATATCACACACCTGGCACATAGAAGGCTCTCAATAAATATCACTTGAAGTGAATATTGTGACACATAACACTTAGGAAAAAATAGGGAAAATATGTATTGCCTAGAAGAAACTTTGATTGTCCAAAAGCAATCTTAAACAATAAATGAAAGTCAGTGGTGTATTATGAATTTAATATTGTATATACCGTGCATATTATATACCTGGCACCATTAAATACAGAATATTTATAATGTTTAATATATACAAAAAAGAGTGGATTAACCTGTAATTCCATGGAATCTCTAAGACAGCCAGTGGAAAATTCCGAAATAGTAACTCTCCCTCCAGTCAGGGAGATTCCTAGTCAGGGTACGTACAAACGTTTTACAAAGACCAGTTCTAGATATACAAGTTTCTGCCTGTTTTAGTTCCATAGTCATTGTTTTGTTGATGACCAAAACAAGAGGGATTAACTTTGAATAATTGTCCTGGCCAGACCTCACTCTTGGAAAACAATACTCTATTGAGTGTTATGGGTTCCTCAGTTTTTGGCAACAATGCAGTCTGGGTGAAATATTTTTGCAATGATCCTTAAAAATAACAATAAGGTTGGCTGGGCACGGTGACTCACACCTGTAATCCCAGCACTTTGGGAGGCCGAGGCAGGCGGATCACGAGGTCAGGAGGTTGAGACCATCCTGGCTAACATGGTAAAACCCTGTCTCTACTAAAAATACAAAAAATTAGCCGGGCGTGGTGGCGGGCGCCTGTAGTCCCAGCTACTCAGGAGGCTGAGGCAGGAGAATGGCGTGAACCCGGGAGGCGGAGCTTGCAGTGAGCCGAGATCGCGCCACTGCACTCCAGCCTGGGAGACAGAGCGAGACTCCGTCTCAAAAACACAAACAAAAAAATAAGGCTGATTTTTTAAAACCTGATCTTTCTTTCTGATACCTCAAGTGTTTTGTTGATCTGATCCAGTTGTTTCTCATTGAACGTACAGGATAACATCATGAGTTATTTAGATGCTGAGTCTACAGGAAAGGAAGCTCTAGGAGCCCCCTTACCAATTCTGGTCAGAAAAACGAACATTCTCCTCCTTCTCTCCCCCACACTTCCCATCCAGGATTATCTCTATCATCTTGTGACTAAAGGAGAAAATAGCTCCCCAGCTGTTAGTGGCTTTCTCAGCTGCCGACATGAGAGCTTGATCACACGGGGGAAATTCCTGAATTAAGGAAATGTATCAGCATGCACACTTTGATTACACCATGCGGGCTTTGGGGTAGTCATCTCATCAGTGCTCGCACAAGAATCTCTGAGGCTACAATAAAGACTTAGCTTATGGAATCTCAAAAGGTTGAACTGGGAAGCAGAGAGTAGAATGGTGGTTGCCAGGGGCTAGAGTGGGGCATGGAGAGATGTTGGTCAAAGGGTACAAAGTTTCAGTTAGAGAGGAGGAGCAAGTTCTGGAGATCTATTGTGTAGCATGGTGACCACAGTTAATAATAATATATTATATACTTGCAAATTGCTGAGAGGGTAGATCTTCAATGTCCCACAACAAAAAGTAAGTATGTGAGGTATGGGTATGTTCACTAGCTTAATGTAACCATTTCACAGTGTATACATATATAGAAACATCACATTGTACACATTGGGTAAATACACAGACAGTCCTGACTTAGGATGTTTGACTTCACCATGGGTTTATCTGGGGTATTAAATGCATTTTCCATTCACAGTATTTTCAACTTACAGTGGGTTTATTGGGACATAGCCCCACTGTAAGTCAACGGGCATCTGTATACAATTTTTATTTGTCAACTATATCTTAATTAGCTTCTGCCATCCTGCCCTCCCTTCCTTCCTTCCTTCCTCCCTCCCTCTGTCCCTCCCTTCCTTCCCTTTCTTCCTTCCTTCCCTTCCTTTCTTCTCTCCTTCCCTGCCTCCCTCCTTCCTCCCTTCCTTTCTCTTTCTTTCTCTTAAAATTTATTCAAGCCTTTAAATTTTTATTTTATTTTGTTTTTGAGACGAGGTCTCACTCTGTCACCCAGGCTGGAGTGCAGTGGTGCAATCTTTGCTCACTGCAGCCTCTACTTCCTAGGCTCAAGCAATCCTCCTTCCTCAGCCTCCCGAGTAACTGGGACTACAAGTGTGTGCCATCACTCCCAGCTAAATTTTGTATTTTTTGTAGAAATGGAGTTTTGCCATGTTGGCCAGGCTAGTCTCAAACTGCTGGGCTCAAGTGATTCACCTGTCTTGGCTTCCCAAAGTGCTGGGATTACAAGCATGAGCCACCACACCTGGCCTTCCTTCCTTCCTTCCCTTCCTCCCTTTCTTCCTTTTTTTTTTTTTTTTAAATGGGGTTTCATGCTGTAACCCAGGGTAGAGTGCAGTGGTGGGATCATAGCTCACAGTAGCCTCGAACTCCTGGGCCCAAGCAATCCTCTTACTTCAGCCTCCCAAGTAGCTAGGACTACTGGCATGCACTATGCTAATTTTTTAATTTTTGTAGTGATGAGGTCTCACTCTGTTGTCCAGGCTGGTCTCAAACTCCTGGCCTCAAGTGATCCTGCTGCCTCCACCTCCCAAAGTGTTGGAATTACAGGCATGAGCCACCATGCCCAGCCACTCCTGTTCTTTTGAATAAGATTTCATATGGTACTAGATCAGAAGCAGCTGGGTTTTCTATGCTTTAGAGACAGCATATGTTCACTCATACCATTTCAGAAGTTCTATGGGCCCCATCAGATCTGTTAATAGTGAGTGGAACAGTGGTGTGAAGAAGGGAGCTGGGGCCCTCCTTGGTGTTGGCTCTTTCCCCAGGCTTCTACTTTCCAGGGATTCATAAGAGCTGGACGCTTGGCAAACTGGAGGCGCAGTGACTGAGACAAAAAGAGGTGAGGATTCCCATGGAGCCCCACAGCAATGTGCACATGCAGGCAGGCCCAGGAGCAGGCAGCAGGAAAGGCAGAATGCACCATGCGGCCAGTGAGGACAGACAGAACCAAGACAGCCCACGGTGCCGGGGTGGTGAGCATGGCTGGCCGGGCTGCGAGCATCACTGGCCCATGGAAACAGGGCCTGAGTGGAACAAAATCTTTCAAGTCAACTTTCCATGACCATATGGCGGGTCTCGCTGAAAGTAATCTTGAATTGAAATTGAAAGAGTCTGGTGAGGCTACCTTTTTAATTTCACGTTTTAAGAATAATAAAAGCATTAATGGGTGAAATTCTGCATTTTTGGAACCTCAGTAGCCACCTAACTACAATTCTGTGGATTTCTCCTAGTAGCGACGAAATAAATTCAATGGCACCTCTGCAAAATGCCTGCGAAGAGGGGCAGTATCTGAGAAGAGAGAGAATTCTATGGCACAGAATGGAATAAAGTTGATATTTCCAGTTTCTGACCTAATGAAGAAGAAAAATTCCAGGGTCTTGAATCTAAGTTGATTCTAAAAAAAAAGAGTGATGGGCAGGGCACGTTGGCTCACGCCTGTAATCCCAGCACTTTGAGAGGCTAAGTCGGGCAGATCATGAGGTCAGGAGCTCGAGACTATCCTGGCCAACACAGTGAAACCCCATCTCTACTAAAAATACAAAAATTAGCTGGGTGTGGTGGCGTGCCTGTAGTCCCAGCCACTCAGGAGGCTGAGGCAGGAGAATCACTTGAACCTGGGAGGCGGAGGTTTTAGTGAGCCGAGATCACACCACTGCACTCCAGCCTGGTGACAGAGCTAGACTCTGACTCAAAAAAAAAAAAAAAAAAAAGTGATTAATTTCTTACTTCTCACATATGCAGCAGTGAAAATTCATTCTTTATGCAACAAAACTCATCTTCAGCCAAATCTTGAATAATTTACTACAACTTTATAAAAAGTGTCAAAGAAATCTGTAAAGTAAGACCTATCTGCCCCACATTTTTAAAAAAGCAATTGGCTGGGCGAGGTGGCTCATCCCTATAATCCCAGCACTTTGGGAGGCCAAGAGGGAGGATTGCTTGGACCCAGGAGTTCAAGACTGGCCTGGGCAACAGAGGGAGATTCTGTCCCTACAGAAAATTTTAAAAAAATAAATAGCAAGGTGCAGTGGCACAGTGTCTGTGGTCCCAGCTACTCAGGGGGCTTAGGTGGGAGGATCACTTATGCCCTATAGGTTGAGGCTGCGGTGAGCTATGATTGTGCCACCGCACTCCAACCTGGGTGGCAGAGAGAGAGACTCCGTATCTAAAAATAAATAAATAAATAAATAAATAAATAAATAAATAAAGCAGGCCGAGTGCGGTGGCTCACACCTATAATCCTAGCACTTTGGGAGGCCGAGGCGGGCGGATCACTTGAGGTCCAGAGTTCGAAACCAGCCTGGCCAACATGGTGAAACCCCATCTCTACTAAAAATATTTTTAAAAATTAGCTGGGCGTGGTGGCATATGCCTGTAATCCCAGCTACTTGGGAGGCTGAGGCAGGAGAATCACTTGAACCCGGGAGACGGAGGTTACAGTGAGCCAAGATCGCACCATCGCACTCCAGCCTGGGCAACAAGAGCAAAACTCCATCTCAATAAATAAATAAGTAAATAAATAAATAAAGGAACTATAGAAAAGTCTAAGTAACTGGATGGGGCCATTCAAACATTTTGAAGGTTGATACACTTTCTAAAATCATGAGTATACATTTGAAGTTTTTTTGTTGTTTGTATTATGTACATTTATTTGGAAGATGATTCTACTATGAATGAAGATCTCTTAGGGTCATAAAACTCATATTTTCAAATACAATAACTGCATTTTCCTTTATTGTAATATATAATTCAGAAGGGACTTCAGTGTCTGAATTTCCTGCGTTCAGGTATTTTGCATGAAGTCTGATGTGGTCATTAATGAAGACTTCAAAGAAAGGTAACTGTAATTATAAGCCTCTTGAAATCTAAAAACAGTTGGTGTAAGGAAGTAGCTATCTTGCTGAAATGTTTCATCATCATTTCCTTGATTACGTCTAACCAGAACCTGAATAGAACTTTCTAAGAATGGCAGCCTCATAAGCCTTTTATTTTTGTGATCTGATTTCAAAAATCCATTGAGAGATTTTTGCCCCATCCCCACCTCCACCCTCCAAAAAGAGAGAACTGGTTGCAAATTGGAGCAAATGCTGCCATAGATTTGCACTTTCCAGGATTCTTCACAACATGAGTAAGAGCTCCATGGCCTCCCACAGAGTGGCCCAAAATAGACAATTTTCCGTGGTCCACTGGAATGTTGGCATTTATCAGTGGAGGAACCTTAGCCATTATGTAAGAATACATTCTGTAGTTTTTCAACTCTTCACATACAATCCAGCCCCAGTGCTTAAAGTCCCAGATGTCTTTTCCCTGGTTTCTGGAGCAGTGATGGACAGTCTGCATTCTGGAGCGGGGCTTGATCTTGGCTGACTCATGGTAGCATTTGCTTTGTGTATTTTAAGACAGGCCATCAGTGCAGTTCAATCACTCATCAGTTCTTGGCTTTGGAAGTAAGCAGACAGCAAATTTCATTTCTCACATTGGTTCAAATCTATCATGTTCAAACATGGTCAGCAAACCAAGAGCAGCAGGGGCCAAGATAACTTTCTTTTTTCTTCTTCTTCTTCTTTTTTTTGAGACGGAGTCTTGCTCTGTCACCCAAGCTGGAGTGCAGAGGCGCGATCTCGGCTCACTGCAACCTCTGCCTCCCGGGTTCAAGTGATTCTCCTGCCTCAGCCTCCTGAGTAGCTGGGATTACAGGAGTGAGCCATCACACCTGGCTAATTTTTGTTATTTTTAGTAGAGATGGGGTTTCACCATGTTGGCCAGGCTGGTCTGGAACTCCTGACCTCAGGTGATCCACCCGCCTCAGCCTCCCAAAGTGCTGGGATTACAGGCGTGAGCTACCGCGCCCGGCCACCAAAAGAACTTTCTGTGATGATGGAGGTGTTCATGTCCAAGTTGGTGGAGGAGTTCAGGTGTACTTTTCCCTCTGTCCTCCCACTGTATCCCTCATAGAATAAGTCTCCTCTACATCTTTGTGAGGACACAGAAAACTAAAATAGCAGGGCCAGGTATGTGGCTTACGCCTGTAATCCAGGCACTTTGGGAGACTGAGGTGGATGGATCGCTTGATGTTAGAAGTTTGAGATCAACCTGGGAAACATGGTGAGACCCTGTCTCTACAAAAAATAACAAAAATTAGCTGAGTGTGGTAGCATGCGCCTGTAGTCCCAGCTACTTCGGAGGCTGAGGGAGGAGGATTGCTTGAGCCTGGGAGGTTGAGGCTGCAGTGAGCTATGATTGCACCACTGCACTTCAGTCTGTCAACACAGCCAGACCCTGCCCCCAAAAATAAATAAATAAAATAAAATAGCAATTGGACAGGGACAGAACAATGATAAAGAGACTTCTAGCAAGAAGTGTTTTATAGTTGTTCTGTTCAACATGGCAGCCACTAGACATGTTGCTATTATCATTAAATTTTAAATTAGTTCAATTAATGAATTGAGATAAAATAAAATATTTAACTCCTCTTTAGCCACATTCCAAGTGCTCAATGGACATATGTGGCTAATGGCTTCTGTTTTGGACACTACAGCATTTAGCTGACCAATAGGTTGTAGGAGAAACAGTTGAGAGGAGAAAAGGTTCTTCCACTCCATGCATCTCCAGCACTTCTTCCTCATCGCCATTATCTCATGCTTCAGAGATTTTAAAAAACACAGGCCTGGGCCGGGCACAGTGGCTCATGCCTATAATCCCAGCACTTTGGGAGACCAAAGGGGGTAGATCACTTGAGCCTAGGAGTTTGAGACTAGCTTGGACAATATGCAGAAAACCTTTCTCTACAAAAAATATAAAAATTAGCCAGGAGTGGTGGCACACGCCTGTAGTCCCAGCTACCTGGGAGGCTGTAGTGGGAGGAGCCCTTGAGTCTGGGAGGTCAAGGCTGCAGGAAGTCATGTTCATGCCACTGCACTTTAGCCTGGGTGACAGGGCAAGATTCTGTCTCAAACAACAAAAGCAACAAAAAAACCCCACAGGCCTATAGTCTAAAGCCATCAGGAGGGCTTCTTGTTTATTAATTTTATATAAGGAAGTCAAACACTTGGCAGATATTGTTAAGGTTCAGGTTTTATTAAAGCATAATTTTTTTTTTTTTTTTTAGACAGAGTCTCGCTCTGTCGCCCAGGTTGGAGTGCAGTGGCGCGATCTCGGCTCACTGCAAGCTCCACTTCCCAGGTTCACACCATTCTCCTGCCTCAGCCTCAAGAGTAGCTGGGACAACAGGTGCCCCCCACCACGCCCAGCTAATTTTTTTTATTTTTAGTAGAGACGGGGTTTCACCACGTTAGATAGGATGGTCTCGATCACCTGACCTCATGATCCACCCGTCTCAGCCTCCCAAAGTACTGGGAGTGAGTAAAGCATAATTTGATAGCAGGTTTTATTAAAGCACAATTGTCATAAAATAAACTGTACATATTTAAATTCGATAATTTAAGTGTTGACATCTGTATGCACCTAGGAAACCATCACCAGCATCATGATTATGAATACATCCATTGTCCCCAAAAGTTTCCTTGAGTCTCTTTGTAATCCTGTTCCCACGCCCTTTGTGGCCCCTCTCCCATCCCCAGGCACCCACTGATGCACTTTCTGTCATTATAGATTCATTTTCACGTTCTCTAATTTTATATATGGGGAACCATACTGTTTGTATTAATATTTTGGCTGACTTCATTCACTCCACATTATTATTTTGAGATTTATCCATATTCATTATTTTAAGTTGCTGAGTAGTATTCCATTTTATGGCTGTATCTCACATTGTTTATTCATCCACATGTTGATGGCGAATTGTTCCAGTCTGGAGCTACTACAAATAAGGCTGCTATCAACATTTGTGTACAAGTATTTGGACATATGCTTTTCTTTCTCTCAAGTAAATACCTATGGCCGGGTGCAGTGGCTCACGCTTGTAATCCCAGCACTTTGGGAGGCCGAGGCGGGCGGATCACAAGGTCAGGAGATCGAGACCATAGTGAAACCCCATCTCTACTAAAAATACAAAAAAAGAAAAAATTAGCTGGGCATGGTGGCGGGCGCCTGTAGTCCCAGCTACTCGGAGAGGCTGAGGCAGGAGAATGGCGTGAACCCGGGAGGTGGAGCTTGCAGTGAGCCGAGATTGCGCCACTGCACTCCAGCCTGGGCGACAGAGCGAGACTCCGTCTCAAAATAAATAAATAAATAAATAAATAAATAAATAAATACATACATACATACATACATACCTAGGAGTGGAATAACTGGGTCATATGGTAGGAGTATTTTGAAACTTTTTTTTTTTCTTCGAGACAGAGTCTCTCTCTATCACCCAGGCTGGAGTGCAATGGTGTGATCTCAGCTCACTGCAACCTCCACCTCCCAGGTTCAAGTCATCCTCCTGTCTTAGCCTCCCGAGTAGCTGTGATTACAGGTGTGAGACACTGCGCCTGGCTGAAACTTTTAAAGAAACTGCCAAAAAGCTTTCCAAATTGGTTGTACAATTTTGGATTCCCACCAGTCTTGTATGTGAGTTCCAGTTGTTCTGTATCCTCACCCACGCTTGGTATGTTCAAGTGTTCCAATGTCAGACATTCTAATAGGTGTGTTATGGTATCTCTTTGTGGTGAGGGTTGAATTTTAAAATTAAAATTAAAAGTTTATATTGCTCCCCTTCTAAGTACTTTTTTTTTCCTTTGAGACAGAATCTTGTGCTGTTACCTAGGCTGGAGTGCAGTAGCACCATCTTGTCTCACTGCAACCTCCACCTCCCAGGTCCAACCAAGTCTCCTGCTTCACCCTCCCAAGTGGCTGGAACCACAGGCACATGCCACCATACCCGGATAATTTTTGTATCTTTAATAGAGAAGAGGTTTTGCCGTGTTGGCCAAGCTGGTCTAGAACTCCTGACTTCAGGGCATCTGCCCACCTTGGCCTCCCAATGTGCTGGGATTACAGGCGTGAGCCACCGTGCTCGGCCATTTCCTTCTATTTCTAATTTGTTGAGTGTATTTTTGTCATGAAAGGGTGCTGAATTTGTCGAGAATTCTATTGCTACATCAACTGAGATGACCATGTAGCTTTTTTTCCTTCATTCTGTTAATGTAGTATATTATCATAATTTTTATATGTTGAAGCACCTTGCCTTAAGGGTTTGTTTGTTTGTTTTTGAGATGGAGTCTCACTTTGTCACCCAGGCTGGAGTGCAGTGGTGCGATCTCAGCTCACTGCAATCTCCAACTCCCAGGTTCAAGCAATTCTCCTGCCTCAGCCTCCTGAGTAGCTGGAATTCAGGCACACGCCATCACGCCCAGCTAATTTTTGTATTTTTAGTAGAGATGGGGTTTCATCATGTTGGTCAGGCTAGTTTCGAACTCCTGACCTCGTGATCCACCCACCTCGGCCTCCCAAAGTGCTGGGATTACAAGTGTGAGCCACCGCACCCAGCCAAGTTTTTTATCTGTAGACTGATATTGATGGGTAAGCCAGTACACTACTTACTGTAATAAGTGAATTTGACTCCTTAAAAAACATCAAATTTTGTATGTCTTTTTTTTGCTTGCTTATAAATTTTTCCTTATAAGATTATTTTCTAAAGTTTATAAAAATTCATCATTCTCATTTTATATAATTTAAGATATTTAAGAGAGGCATAAAGTGTGTTGGTAATAAAAAAACTAGAACGAACTATTTGGAGAAACTACTTATTACTTTAAAGAGAATTCTTGAGATGATTTCAAACTTGTGAAACAATGTAATTATATAACACTTTAATAGATCTATTCAATTATAGTGATAGATATGTAATTTTCTCATTCTGGGAGGTTTTTTTGCTCTTGGTATTTTGGAATTTAACTTTCTCTTGAAAAGTGATAAAGCTGGCACAGGTGTGTCAAGTGATGTCTTCATCAGTCCTACAAACTAGAAAAGTAGAAGAAATGTGCCTTTAGAGCAGAATTGTCAAAGAGAAATGTAACGTGAGCCATGCATGTACCTTTAGTTTTTGAAGTAGCCACATTTTAAATAAAACAGGAAAAAGAGGCTGGGCGTGGTGGCTCACGCCTGTAATCCCAGCACTTTGGGAGGCCGAGAAGGGCAGATTAGCTGAGGTCATGAGTTTGAGACCAGCCTTGCCAATATGGTGAAACCCCATCTCTACTAAAAATACAAAAATCAGCTGGGCATGGTGGCATGCACCTGTAGTCCCAGCTACTTGGGAGGGTGAGGCAGGAGAATTACTTGATTACTTGAACTAGGGAGATGGAGGTTGTAGTGAGCCGAGATTGCACCACTGCACTCTAGCCTGGCGACAGAGCGACCCTCTGCCTCAAAAAAAACAAAAAAAAAACAAAAAAAAACCCAGGAAAAAGAATAAAATTAATTTTAATATACTTTTATTTAGCTTAGTACATTCTAAACATTATATCAACAGGTAATCAAATTAATTTTTTGTGAAATTAATTTTGAGATCAATTTTTTACAAAATCTTTGAATGTGGTAGGTATTTTACACCTATAGCACATCTCAATTTGTACTGGGCACGTTTTACGTGCTTAGTAGACAAATGAGGCTAGGGCCATAGCGCAACTTTAAAGTTCTCCACTTTCTGAATTAATATTAGCAGAATTTTTGTATCCATGTAATTAAATTAAGAATTGAATTATGCAATACTTAGATATATTTCAGTGTAATATTTGTGAAGGAGAGAGAGACTGAGGGTTGATGATAAATGGAATGATTATCCTACTACTTGTTTGGCATTTAGGGTCTATGGATAGCCCTCAGAATTCTTGGATAGATGCTTTATTCACTGGTTGTCAACTGTTTTTTTTAGTTAGGCTTCTAGCAGTGTTTACTTAGTGTCTAATGTATTTGCCACTCATTTCCAATTTGTAATATTTGGCCTCAATTAAAACATTTACTTTTATTATTATTATTATTTTTGAGACAGAGTCTCGCTCTGTCGCCCAGGCTGGAGTGCAGTGGCATGATCTCTGCTCACTGCAACCTCTGCCTCCTGGGTTCAAACAATTCTACTGCCTCAGCCTCCTGAGTAGCAGGGATTACAGGCGCACCCCACCATGCCTGGCTAATTTCTTTTTTTTTTAATTTTTAGTACAGACGAGGTTTCACCATGCTGGCCAGGCTGGTCTCGAACTCCTGACCTCGTGATCCACTCACCTTGACTTTCTTAAGTGCTGGGATTACAGGAGTGAGCCGCCACGCCCGGCCTGTATTTTTTATCTTTTGAGATTGAGTTTCACTCTTGTCACCCAGGCTGGGGTGCAATGGCACAATCTCCACTCACTGCAACTTCTGCATCCCGGGTTCAAGTGATTCTCCTGCCTCAGCCTCCCAAGTAGCTGGGATTACAGGCACCCGCCACCATGTCCAGCTAATCATTGTATTTTAGTAGAGATGGGGTTTCACCAGGTTGGCCAGACTGGTCTAAAACTCTTGACCTCAGGTAATCCACCTGCCTTAACCTCCCAAATGTGAGGCACCACGCCCAGTCCAAATTTAATTTTTAATAGGTGACACAAACATCAGAAAGATGAAATGCAAATGGTAGTATGTTTCTTTTTTATCCTTGTCCTCTGTCTTCTCAGCTCCCTAGTCTCCAGTGCATACCGGTTGTTACTAGGTTGGTGCAAAAGTAATTGCGGTTTTGCCAATAATATTTGTTTCTCCTTTATCCTTCTAGCTAATGAAGCTTAAGCTTCATTTGCCTCAGTTCCTTCCAAGTCCCTGGCTAGGGTTCCAGGCAATGCACTCACAAAGAAATATATTTTTGTAACCTTTTAAAAATAAGATATTTTCAACAACAATAAGTTAAGGCCATTGTCTCTTTCCATTCCAACGTTCTCTCCATTACAACTTCCTTCAAAGATTTTGTACAAAAAAGTCATCTCAAAAATCAATTTCACAAAAAATTAATTTGATTACATGTTGAAATAATATTTAGAATGTACTAGGCTAAATAAAGCATATTAAAATTGATTTCAGTCTTTTTCCTGTTTTATTTAAAATGTGGCTACTTCAAAATTAAATGTACATACATGGCTCACGTTACATTTCTCTTTGACAATGCTGCTCTAAAGGCACATTTCCTCTACTTTTCTAGTTTGTAGGGCTGATGAAATCATCACTTGACACACCTGTGCCAGCTTTATCAAGGAAGGAAGGGTGGTGATATTCAATTTTGGGATCTAGCCAAGAAGAAGTTGACCTAGGGATACATTAAATTGAATAAAATTTTTATTGGATAACTCCAATATCTATAATACATATCTTTGTTTCTATTGTCTGTTTTTTTCTCTTGGCTTTTAGTAATTTGTTTTATTGCTAAAAATACTTAGTAATTTTTCTTTGAATGCCAGACATTGTGTATGAAAAATTCTAGAGGTGCTAGAGATGTTATCATTTCCCAGATGGGGTAAACCTTTAATTTGTTAGGCAGATATTATCTTAGACAGGGGCTGGCAAACTCTTGTTGTCAGGTGCCAAATCATAAATATTTTAGGTTTTGTAGGCCAAGAAGCAATCAAGGATCTTATGTGTGATGTTATCTATATATGAGAAAATAAATTTTCTTGCATTTTTCAATGATGAAATTCAAAATATAATCATAATAATTAAGAACTTTTTGTAATACAGGTCTAATCACAAGAATGCAATTCTTTTTCTGAGACGACATTTTGCTTAATTAGGGTTCAAATTTAGTATTCCCTAACATCAGTCAACTGCAAATGTTCTTATGTTTATGCTGATCTGTAATGAGACTTTCTGTATTTCATGTTTGAAAATGGCTTTTTACGCAGACAGGTACTGCCAAGTATTGGTATCAATAACAAACACAGACCATATTCATTGCTTGAAAGGCATTTATAGAATCCTATCAGAGTCTTATCTCATAGTTTAAGATCAGAAAATACATCTTATGAAAATTAGCATATTAATACAGATCTTCCTTCTTATTTTAGCTTTTGCCAGCACAGAAGATATGCAAAGCATTTTGATATTATTTGTAATTTAAACATTAGTTGTCAAAATGATCTTACCATGGTATAAACTTTACAGATACGTACTGTTTTACCTGGTAATTTTAAATTGAATTCATTAAGAAATATCATCAAATCTGCAGCAAAGCTAGTATCAGAAAAGAAAGTTCACAAATCTATAACTTAAGCTTCCAACTTAAAAAACTAGAAAAATAAGAGAAAACTAAACCCAGAGCAAGCATAAGAAGGAAATAATAAAGATTAGAATGAAAACCACTGACATAGAAACCCCCACCCAGAAAATAGAGAAAATAGATAAAATCAAAAATACAATAAAACTAACAAACCCTTATGTAGATTGACAAAGAAAATAAGAGAGAAAACACAAATTACCAAAATTAAGAACAAAAAAGAGGCTATCACTAATGATTCTATCAAAATTTGAAAGTATAAAGACTATTACAAGCAATATTATGCTAACTAATAAGACAAACTTTGAAATTGGGCAGATGGGGAGAGAGTTGCAGAAAGACACAAATTCCAAAAACTAATTGAGGAAGAAATAGAAAATGTGAATAAACCTAAAACAGAAAGAGAAATTGCACCAGTAATTTCTAATAGAAATCTAATTAGCAGTTAGAAATACTGTATTCCTACAAAAAAATGCTCAGGTCCAAGTGGCTTCATTGGTGAATTTTATTAAAGTAATACCAATTTTCACCAAACTATTAGAAAATAGGGAGGGAGGGAACACCTTTAAACTCATGCTGAGACCAGTATTACCCTGACAACAAAGCCAGATAGTGCAGTCACAAGAAAAGACGATTAGCCAGTATCATGTACATACATGAAAAAAAATTCAAAAAATATTAGAAAAATGAATTCAGGAACAGAATTCAAGTGTATTAAAAAGGTTATATATCATGAACAAGTGTGATGCATTTCATGAATGCAACGTTGGTTCAACACCTAAAAAATCAATTAATGTAATACATCATATTAATAGAATGAATAGTAAGTAGCAAAAATCACATGACTATCTCAATTGATGAAGAAAAACGTGAAAAATATCCAATACCCATACATGAATTAAAAAATCTCAACAAACTAGAAATAGAAGGGAATTTCCTCAACGTGATAACAGGGATCTATGATAAACCTATAGCTAAAATCATATTACATAGTGAAAGACTGAAAACATTACCCCTAAAATTAGGGGGAAAGCAGGGATGTCCACTCTCACTGCTTTTGTTCAACAATATATTCTTCAATATATTCTGTAGTCACTGCAGCAAGTTAAAAAGCAAACAAACAAACAAAAACACAAAATGCATCCAGTCTAGGTTGAAAAGAAAGAAGTAAAACTGTTTATTTGTGTTCATTTCTCTATGTAGAAAATCCTTTAAAATCCACAAAAAAAGAGAAGTAATAAACTATGTTAGCTAGTTCGCAGGATATATGATCAATATACAAAAATCAATCGTGTATCCATATAGTAGAAATAAATAAAAAATCCGAAAATGAAATTAAGAAAATAATTTCTTCTTCTTTTTTTTTTTTTTTTTTTTTGACAGAGTCTTGCTCTGCTGCCCAGGCTGGAGTGCACTGGCGCGATCTCAGCTCACTGCAAACTCTGCCTCCCAGGTTCACACCATTCTCCTGCCTCAGTCAAAATGTTAGCCAGGATGGTCTTGATCTCCTGACCTTGTGATCCACCCGCCTCAGCCTCCCAAAGTGCTGGGATTACAGGCGTGAGCCACTGCGACCGGTCAACAATTTCTTTTTAAATAACATCACAAATAATAAAATACTCACAAATACATTTAACAAAAATATCAAAGTCTTGTATACTGAAAAGTAAACATGGTTGAGAAAAATTAAAACTTTAAATAAACAGAGAGACTGCATACTCATGAACTGGAAGATGCAATACAGTTAGCTCTCCGTATCTGCCTGTTCCACATCCATGATTCAACCAACCATAGATGGAAAATATTCAGAAAAAATAATTAAAAATAATACAACAATAAAATAATACAAATAAAAGATAATACAACTGGGCACAGTGGGTCACGACTGTATCCCAGCACTTTGGGAGGCTGAGGTGGGAGGATTGCTTGAGTCCAGGAGTTTGAGGCTGCAGTGAGCTATGATCGCACCACTGCACTCCAGCCTGGGCAACAGAGCAAGATGCCGTTTCTTAAAATACAAACAAGCAAACAAACAAAATAAAACAACAAAAAACCCTCAACACAGTATAGCAACTATTTACATAGCATTTAGATTTTATTAGGTATTATAAATAATCTAGAGATGATCTAAACTATAGGGGAGGATTGCAGAGGTTATATGCAAATAGTATGGCATTTTATATGGACTTGAGCATCCATGGATTTTGGTAGCAGGGGAAAAAAGCTAGGGGGTGTGGCGGTTTCGGGGGTTGCCGAGTGGGAGGTGGGTGTTGTTGTGGAACCAATCCCCCACAAATACAGAGGGACAGCAGTATTGTCAAGATAGTCATTCTCATCTAATTAATCTATAGATTCTACACAATCCCTATCAAAATCCTAGCATGCTATTTTGTAGACACTGACAGGCTGATCTTAAAATTTATATGGCAATACAAAGTATTATCTAGGATGGCCAAAACACTTTTGATTAAAAACAAAGTTGGAGGATTTACACTATCTGATGTCATGACTTATAAAGCTACAGTAATAAAGACAGTATGGTGTTGACATAATGATAAGTTCATAAATCAGGAGTTGGCACACTGTTTTTATGAAGGGCTGTAGAGTAAGTATTTGAGGCATTGTGGTCTCTGCTACAATTTCTCAACTCTGCCATTATAATGCAAAAGCAGCCCAGACACGTGGAAACAGATGGGAATGGCTATGTTATTAAAATGTTACAAAAAAAAAAAAAAGTAGTAGGCTGGATTTAGGCCACTGACCATATTTTGTGATCTCTGCCATAGACCAGTGAAATAGAATTGAGAATGCAGAAATGAAGGTGTCAACAAAGGTGTCATGACAAATGGAGAAAGGAAAGTCTTTTTGTCAAATAGTGATGAGGCTTACTGGATATCCACTACAAAAAAAAGCAATACCTCAATAGATTATATATATACATATAAATCAGCAAACATGGAATCTTATCTCACACTATACTCAAAAATTAGCTCAAAAGACATCATAGCCTTAAAAGAATTGAAGTGGTACAATCTCTATAAAAACACATGGGGGGCCGGGTGCGGTGGCTCACGCTTGTAATCCCAGCACTTTGGGAGGCCGAGGCAGGCGGATTACAAGGTCAGGAGATCGAGACCATCCTGGTTAACATGGTGAAACCCTGTCTCTATTAAAAAAAATACAAAAAAATTAGCCGGACGTGGTGGCGGGCGCCTATAATCCCAGCTACTAGGGAGGCTGAGGTAGGAGAATGGCATGAACCCAGGGGGCCGAGCTTGCAGTGAGCCGAGATTGCGCCACTGCACTCCAGCCTGGGCGACAGAGCGAGACTGTCTCAAAAACAAAACAAACAGCCAAAAAAAAAACTATATTGAATGGGATCAAACTATGTATGTATTTATGGAGGAAGGAGTATCACTGGTATTCGAGCAATTCTAAAGTCAAAATTATCCAGGCATGGTGGCTCACACCTGTAATCCCAGCACTTTGGGAGGCTGAGGCCCGTGGATCACCTGAGGTTGGGAGTTCGAGACCAGCCTGACCAACATGGTGAAACCCCGTTCCTACTAAAAAGACAAAAACTAGTGGGACGTGGTGGCGTGGGCCTGTAATCCCAGCTACTCGGTAGGCTGAGGCAGGAGAATGGCGTGAATCCGGGAGGTGGAGGTTGCAGTGAGCTGAGATCACACCATTGCACTCCAGCCTGGGTGAAAGAGCAAGACTCCATCTGAAAAAAAAAAAAAAAAAAAAGATATAAAATTATATTTCTTCTTATAACCACTTAGCTTTAATTGTTATTAAAGTTTCTTCCTGATATAAAAATACAGATTAAACTTCACAATGATGGGAAACACTTCAAGATAAATATTAGAATAGATGCAATTCTCATTCTTAAAATACTTTTTAGAAAGAAAGCAAATTTGGACAGCTGATCAAAATAGTTGGCAAAAAGTCAGGAAAAATAAACAAATACTGCTTTATTTTAATGTGCCAGGTCCAAACCAGCCTTAAATAACTCTACAAAATCTTTTATGAAAAATGATTCACTCCAGGAGTCAAATGTCATAGGCATTTTTTCCCCTAAGTACTGGCCAAAATTGGTCCCCTCACTTCCAATTGAGGGGGCTCACTTGACGCATAAGGGCCTATTAGCATGTCTCTTCTCCACCCCAAGTTCAGTGATGCTCATTCTAGAAGCTTGAAATTGACCACTGTGGAAGTATTTTTGCCACAGAAATTGGAAAATGTTACAAATCACTTATTTTCTTAGTTTTTAAAAATGTCAAATTTTATTTTAGATTCAAGTGGTACATGTGCATGTTTGTTACACTGGTACATCAAGTGCTGCTGATGTTTGAGGCATGATTGATCCCATCACCTAGGGAGTGAGCATAGTACCCAACAGGTAGTTTTTCAGTCCCCACCTCCCTCCCTCCCTGTCTAGTAGTCCCCAGTGTCTATTGTTCCCATCTTTGTGTCTGTGTGTACCCAGTGTTCAACTCTCACTTATGAGTGAGAACATGTGGTATTTGGTTTTCTGTCCCTGTGTTAATTTGCTTAGGGTAATGGCCTCCAGCTGCATCCATATTGCTGTAAAGGACATGATTTCATTCTTGCTTACGGTTGCTTAGTATTCCATGATGTATATGTACATTTTCTTTATCTAATCCTCTGTTGATGGGCACCTAGGTTGCAAATCAGCTATTTTTTTTTTTTCTGGAGAGTACTTAAATAACTACTAGCGTACCTCTGACCACTTGCATCAATTTTTACAGTTGACTGCATTACACACCTAGAAACAAATTCCCCCCCATTTCATACTCAACATGAATGCTGCAATGGATCTGTTTGCTTTTTCACTTGCATGTCATTTTTCTCCCTAACTTAACACCACCACCACCACCACCACTACCACCACCAACAACAACAAAATCAAGGTAGCCAGTAGCAATTTTTATGGCTTAAAAAAATTAAGCTGTGAAAATATTGGCATGAGTAATCCGATGGAGGGGTTAAGAATATATTTGGCTGTGCACAGCGGCTCATGCCTGTAATCTCAGCACTGTGGGAGGCCAATGCAGGCGGATCACGAGGTCAGGAGATCAAGACCATCCTGGCTAACACGGTGAAACCCTGTCTCTACTAAAAAGTAAAAAAAATTAGATGGGCGTGGTGGCGAGCACCTGTAGTCCCAGCTACTCAGGAGGCTGAGGCAGGAGAATCACTTGAACCCGGGAGGTGGAGGTTGCAGTGAGACAAGATCACACCATTGCACTCCAGTCTGGGTGAGAGTGAAACTCTGTCTCAAAAACAAAACAAAACAAAACAAAACAAGATTAAATTCTTGGCACAGTACTTTGGAGCCAGGACAATGTACTGATGGAAATTTTAAAAGAAGCCTCAAAATGAAATCAATTGAATGAAAAATAAGATTTTTTATAACTGATTCCAAGGAGAATTTGAAAAGAGGAGATATATACATAAGCCATGAAATAAATTTGCAAATAGATGCAAAACTGGCTATTTCTGCAGGGTGGATAAATCAATTGGGTCTTCACCAAGTGGAATTTATTTGCAGGTCTATTGACAAAAATGTTTGCAAAATCTTTTATCTGTAACTTGCATAGTTGTAAGATAGCTCAAAGTCAATGAAAGACACATGCTCCATAGAACCAGATAACCCAAGGGCACACCATAAGCAGAACACTGTTTTCCACTGAAGTCACTCAGTAATCTTTTGGTACATTTCAAAGTCTTTCACACATGTTTTCTACATAGATTATATAAAACCAAGAAAAAACAAAAGCTTCTCTTATCTTTTCTTTTAAGACAGGGTCTGGCTCTGTCACTCAGGCTTGGCTGCAGTGGTGCCACCATGGCTCACTCCAGCCTCGACCTCCTGGGCTCAGGTGACCCACGATCCTCCCACATCAACCTCTTGATTAGCTGAAACTACAGACACATGCCACCAAGTCCGGTTAATTTTTGTATTTTTTGTAGAGATGAGATTTCGCCATTTTGCCCAGGTTGGTCTCGAGCTCCTAAGCTCAAGCGATCTTCCCACCTTGGCTTACAAAGTGCTGGGCTTAACAGGTGTGAACCACTACCCCCAGGCAAAAAAAAATTTTCATTGATATATAATTGTGTATATTTATGGGTAAATGTGATGTTTTGATACATGCACACAATGTGTGATGATCAAATCAGAGTATTTAGGATATCTTCCTTGAAACACTTAACATTTCTTTGTATTGAGAACATTTCACATCTTCTCTTCTAGATATTTTGAAATACACAATGAATTATTAACTATAGTCATCCTACTGTGCTGTCGAACACTGGAACTTATTCTTTCTATCTAACTGTATGTTTGTACCCATTAATCAAACTCTCTTCATCTCCACCCCACCACTCTTCCCTGGCCTTGGTAATTATCATTCTCTTAGTTTATATTTCTGGTGTCATTCCAAACAGAGCAATGATGTATATTTAATTTTTGGATGTGAAGATTCATCTTTCACTTGCAAGAGCAGAAGAACAAAATGGCTATTGAGAGCTCAAATCCCCTCCCGGACTGTGTGTCTCATGTGGTATAATAAGAGCACACTAGATGGGAGGGGACATATCAGAAATGAGGGACCATCAGATGGAAGTGGGAAGCCAACAGCCTTTGAACCCTCAGTGGGTCTGACCTCTGGGGTTGTCAAATGAAACGTCAAGAAACATTTCAAAGATTTTCGACATTTCTGAAAATTTATTTGTAAATTCTTCTAAACCTAGGAAAATGTTATTTTTTTCTTTTATCAGATCATCAAATTAATTTGTGTCTCCCAAATGAACCATTAATTTTCTGAATTTTTTCTCTTTGGGCTGCCTGATGTAAGAGTTACATATACTTTGCAGGAGCTCCCTCTCTTTTATTTATCTTCTATGTTTTTCATCCTAAAGTTCAAATTCCCTTTTTACCACCAATAACATCAACACAGTAAAGAAATTGTTGAAATGTAGCTCTCATGCTGTGATCAAAGCTATTTCTCTCAAGGTGATTCATATCCGCAGACTCTCAGAAATGTGCAAACATTTATGTCGTTACTAATACACCAGCAAAGCTTCAGCTGTACCAAAGGGCAGAAATAAAATTAGAGAACTGAGATAATTAGCATTGAATGTACAAAGAGGAACTGAAACTTATGTTTCATATTTACCCCTTGGGAATGGGAGGGTGGGCTTTATCAAGTTTAAAACCCAAAACATTGGCAGGGTTCTCAAGTCTTTTGAGATTCAAACAGTATTGCCAGTATTGAGATTCAAACAGTATTCAAACAGTGTTACCAATGGCAGCATGCAATGCCATTCTTGTTTTTTGTTTGTTTGTTTGTTTTTGTTTTTGAGACAGAGTCTCGCTTTGTCGCCCAGGCTGGAGTGCAGTGGCGCGATCTCGGCTCACTGCAATCTTTGCTTCCCGGGTTCACACCATTCTCCTGGCTCAGTCCCCCGAGTAGCTGGGACTACAGGCGTCCGCCACCATGCCCGGCTAATTTTTTGTATTTTCAGTAGAGACGGGGTTTCACCGTGTTAGCCAGGGTGGTCGTGATCTCCTGACCTCGTGATCTGCCCACCTCGGCCTCCCAAAGTGCTGGGATTACAAGTGTGAGCCACTGCACCTGGCCACCGTTCTTAAGAAATATAAAAATTGGCACCAGAGAACCAATTGCTTTGCATCTGGGAAAAAGGATTTAATGCATTTGGCTTTTGAGCTTTTCAGCAACAAAACTGTTTCTCCTCTGACTGAAAATAGCTCTGATAAAAAGGTTTCTCGAGACAAATTATTTTAAAAGGCCTTGATTAGATTGTGTTTACCCTTAACTTAAAATCATGGACTCCAGTGAAGCTTTGTACAAAATTGTATTCGTGTCTGTACTGTCTTTCTGCAGAATTTAAAAACCAGAGCTCTTTGAGCTGCCACCTCCACTCCCTCAATGTGTCTGGTAGAAGTAATTTCATGTTTGCAGGGAAATTTGTCACATTTGCAGGGGAATTTGGTCTGTCTACCTTTTAAAAATCTTTGCAGAGGTTGTTGAATGGGTGTGGTAGGGTGGAATAGGAGTGGCTGTCTTGATCCATTCTGTCAATTTTTTAATCTTCTTTCCTAGTTTTTTTCACAGCATTGCTAATGCTGGCTACTAAAAGCATCTTTCATTCCTTATGCTTAGCAGCTGATCTACTTTGGGAATAGACAATTGTGTTGCAGCAACAGAGAGGCATCAAAGCCTGCCAAAGGTTGGCATGGAGTCTTGAGCCAGAACAAGGTTGAATTCTGACTTTTACTAGCAGTGTGACCGGTGACAAGTTACTTCACTCTATCCTCGGTGTTCTCATCTGTATAACAGAGATGATAATGGTAAAACCTACCTCAATGGGTTATTTTAGAGATTAAATGAGCGCACTTTTACGAAGTGCTTAGAACACAGCTTGGCATTTCGTATGTGCCTTATAAGTATACTTTGAATTGATCAGTTAAGTTAAAATAATTGCTTTTCATTGTGAAGATTTGGAAAAGAGCTAAATATCCATCAGCAGGAATCTGGTTAAATCAAATATAGTACTACATTTGTACAGGAGTATATAATGCACACATTAAAAAGAATGTGACAAGTTGCCCTAATATGGAAAGTTGTCCAAAAACTATACACATACATATACATACATGCATAGAGAATTAGGTGTGGAGAGCATGCAGGTAACTATTATCTACAATTGTTTCTGAGAGGCACAAAGAGACTTGAAAATTCGGGAGGCTGCCTTTTTGTTATGCCTTTTACTTTTACTAAAAAAAAAAAAAAAGACCCAAATTTCAATTACTTTTAAAAAATCCGGTTAGGCTGGGCACCTGTAATCCCAGCACTTTGGGAGGCCGAGGTGGGCGGATCACAAGGTCAAGCGACCAAGACCATCCTGGCCAACATGGTGAAACCCCGTCTCTACTAAAAATACAAAAATTAGCTGGGTGTGGTGGTGCACACCTGTAGTCCCAGCTACTTGGGAGGCTGAGGCAGGAGAATTGCTTGAACCCAGGAGGTGGAGCTTGCAGTGAGCCAAGATTGCACCACTGCACTCCAGCCTGGGTGACAGAGAGAGACTCCGTCTCAAAAAAAAGAAAAAAAGAAAAAAAAGAAAAAAGTATTATGTATAGAAGGCAAAAGCTGAAAAACTGAAGTGTTTGAGTATTAGTAGCTACAGTGAGTGTGTACTTCAGAGATGAAATCCATCAGTGAAAAAGAAATTTACATGGTTAAGTTTGGATCCTGGCTCTGATGCTATTACAGTATATATTCACTTTGTGAGGTAGTTCACATTTCTGAGTCTCATTTTCTTACTCTGCAAAATGAGGATAATACTTGAATGTATGATAATACCAAAAAAAAGAAGTTTTGCTGCATATACCCAGAGCCTAGAATAGCACCTGACATATAATAAGTACTCACTAAATCTTTGTTTAAAAAAACACAAATTAATTAAATGAGGTGATGTAAAGATAACTGAATGCAGGAGGTAGGCAATATATTTTATTTCTCTTTTTCTGGTTCCTGCAAGGTATTTGATAAGGTTCTTCATAGTTTGTTCCTCATGAAGATAGAGGATTATGGGCTATATGTAAGGATTAGCAACCGCTTCAATGGCAATAATCAAGGGGTAGATTAATGGATCACTAGCATTGAGTTTCAAGGCTTAGCATAAGACTCTATCCTTGTTATCTACTTAAATTTTTTTGTCATCTACTTGGGTAAATGTATACAAGGTGTGGCACATCACATATTTGCAAGACACTGAGCTGAAAGAAAGGATATATGTAAGAAAGAATCTAGAGATTTTGATATATTGATATGAGGGACAGAATTAAATAGAATGGAATTTAGCAGGATAAATTTAAGGTCTTGTTTTGGGTCCAAAAAAATCCCAAAGTGTATGAACATGGTGGAGGAGATATGTTTAAGTGACAGAGGTTTTCATCTTCAATAAACCCAATACCTATCAACTTTAGAGATTGTTTGTATCAAGCAGATCATGCAATCTTGAGTTGCATTCACAAGATAATGGTATTATTCAAGTTAGGGCATGGTCCCAATTCACTGTGTCATTTCTGGAAGGTTGCATTCTACTTCCAGAGTCCTGGTTCAAAAACAATACGCAAAAATGAATTTGAGTTGAGAGATGACTGATTAGGGTAGTGAAGGGACTTGACACTATGTGTGAGGTTTGACTGAAGAAACTGGGAAAATTTAGCCTGAAGGAAAAACTTAGATGAGGATAACATATTGCTAACCTGTCTTATGGGAAAGGTATTACATTTGATCTATAAGGCACCAAGAGATAAACTATGATTGTCTGGGAGAATTAATAGACAGATTTTGTCTCATTATAAGGAATAATTTTTATGAGTAAAAACTGTCCAAAGATGGAATAAGCAATAGTGATTTTCTTCATTGAAAACATAATGCATGTCCTTTTAAAAAATGAGAAAACAAAAAATGTTGAAATAGGCACATGGTTAATAGTTTGAAACCTCATCATCTGTTAAAATTCGAGTATGCTAGAACTAAACTTGGCAGATGTCCATGCCGAGGTTGGCCCATAACTCCACAGTGAAGTTAACTACAGGATGGCACTTAGATTAATATGTAAGGCCTCTTCTGGCCAGGCACGGTGGCTCACACCTGTAATCCCGAAGGCCGAAGCAGGCAGATCACAAGGTCAGGAGTTCGAGACCAGCCTGACCAACGTGGTGAAACCCCATCTCTACTAAAAATACAAAAATTAGCCAGGCGTGGTAGTGGGCACCTGTAATCTCAGCTACTCGGGAGGCTGAGGCAGGAAAATCACTTGAACTCGGGAGGCGGAGGTTGCAGTGAGCCGAGATCGCACAACCGCACTCCAGCCTGGGCGAAAGAGCAATACTCCGTCTCAAAAAAAAGTAAGGCCTCTTCCAATACATTTAAGACCTCTTTCAAATCCGGGAGCCTATGACTTATAAATAATAAATGCAGGAAATAGCCGGGCGCGGTGGCTCACGCCTGTAATCCCAACACTTTGGGAGGCCGAGGCGGGCGGATCATGAGGTCAGGAGATCGAGACCATGGTGAAACCCCGTCTCTACTAAAAATACAAAAAATTAGCTGGGCGCAGTGGCGGGCGCCTGTAGTCCCAGCTACTCGGGAGGCTGAGGCGGGAGAATGGCGTGAACCCGGGAGGTGGAGCTTGCAGTGAGCCAAGATTGCGCCACTGCACTCCAGCCTGGGCGACAGAGTGAGACTCCATCTCAAAAAATAAATAAATAAATAAATAAATGCAGGAAATATAGATTCTATTGAGATTGTAGCTGAGTTACTGACCTTGGTTCTAGGCCTCCCATGAATACGTGAGTATTAGTGTGATTCTTGGACTCTGTAAGGCTCCATTCACAGCTGGTTAACTAGAAATGGAAAGCTGATTCAGTTGCCAGGCAACTCAGATTTGGATAAAGATGCCTCCCTCTTTTAGTGTACCACATAAGTAGATAAACAAACATTCTTTTAACTATGACTCAATCTTCCCCTGTGGGTACACTTATAAAATGGATCAAAGGACCAAGGCAGATATTTAGGTAATTCAGGGTAAAATTTTCTATAGATAAATAATCTGATCATTTAAAAGCCCCAAATGGCTGACCCACGTGAATAATTTCCTCTATTCTACATCTCAGTGTGTGAGCAGGACAAAGTCTCAGCTGTGCACTGTCCTTGAGAAAGTGATGTATGGTGGAGCACCAGAGACAGACAAAGAAGACCACAGAACTAGTGGTAAGTGTGCAACTGTTTCTTCTATAATTTGATCACCTCCACAATGGAGTTGATTTGTGAGTTCAGATGTCTTTTTTTTTTTTTTTTTTTTTTGAGGTGAGTCTCACTCTGTCACCCACGCTGGAGTGCACTGGTGTGATCATAGCTTACTGCAGCTTTGACCTCCCAGGCTAAAGCGATCCTCCCTCCTCAGCCTCCTGAGTCGCTGGGGCCATGGGTGTGTGCCAGCACGCCTGGCTAATTTTTTAATTTTTTTAGAGACTGAGTCTCACTATGTTGCCTAGGCTGGTCTCAAACTCCTGGCCGCAAGCAATCCTCCTGCCTCGGCCTCCCAAAGTGCTGAGATTAGAGGCATGAGCCCCTGTGCCAGGCCAAGATGTCTTTTTTTTTTGAGACAGAGTCTCTCTCTGTCGCCCAGGCTGGAGTGCAGTGGCACGATCTCCACTCACTGCAAGCTGTGCCTCCCGGGTTCACGCCATTCTCCCGCCTCAGCCTCCCAAGTAGCTGGGATTACAGGTGCCCGCCACCATGCCCAGCTAATTTTTTGTATTTTTAGTACAGATGGGGTTTCACCATGTTAGCCAGGATGGTCTCAATCTCCTGACCTCCTCATCTGCCTGCCTCGGCCTCCCAAAGTGCTGGGATTACAGGCATGAGCCACCGCACCCAGCCCAAGATGTCTTTTAAAAAAAATCTTGGACCTGCCGGGCACGGTGGCTCATGCCTGTTATCCCAGCACTATGGGAGGCCAAGGCAGGTGGATCACAACGTCAGGAGATTGAGACCATCCTGGCTAACACGGTGAAACCCCGTCTCTACTAAAAATACAAAATATTAGCCAGGTGTGGTAGCAAGCACCTATATTCCCAGCTACTTGGGAGGCTGAGGCAGGAGAATCCCTTGAATCCGGGAGGTGGAGGTTGCAGTGAGCCGAGATCCCACCACTGCACTCTAGCCTGGGCGACAGAGGGAGAATCCATCCCAAAAAAAAAAAAGTCCTTGACATAATGTTTATTCATTGTTTCCCAACTTTGTGGGTATTAAAAATAATGTCACACTAAATATACACAATATATATATCTACCCAACATACCTGAAATGATGCAAATGAATCTTCTGAATACAACTATTATTATTGTGATGCTTAAAAGCTTAAGCCAAAAAAAAAAACAGTTTTCATGAGACAGTGGTGATGAAATATTGATATTTATAGATTTAATTTTAGCAAATCATTAAAAACTTTTTGCTTTTTTGTTAATTTTTTACTTATTTTTATGTTTTATTTTCAGAGACAGGGTCTCACTTTGTCATCCAGTCTAGAGTACAGTGGCATGAACATAGTTCATCGTAGCCTTGAAAGTCTGGGCTCAAGCAATCCTCCTGCCTCAGCCTCCCAAGTAGCTGGGACTACAGGCACGCACCACCGCACTACGCTAATTAAAAAAATATATATTTCCGCCAAGCACGTTGGCTCATGCCTGTAATCCCAGCACTTTGGGAGGCCAAAGCAAGCGGATCACGAGGTCAAGAGATCAAGGCCATCCTGGTCAACATGGTGAAATCCCATCTCTACTAAAAATACAAAAAGTTAGCTGGGTGTGGTGGCAGGCGCCTATAGTCCTAGCTACCCATGAGGCTGAGGCAGGAGAATCGCTTGAACCTGGGAGGTGGAGGTTGCAGTGAGCCGAGATTATGCCACTGCACTCCAGCCTAGCAACACAGCAAGACTTCGTCTCAAAAAAAAAATAAATAAATAAAAACTTTTTTCAACAATTCACTTACGTGCTTGCATTTAAAAGATGGTGAAGCTTCAAAATAATAAAAAGTGTATTTCAATTTTTTGATTAAAAAATAACATATATTCTTTCTATAATGAAGAAAATCATCATTGTTTATAATAAAAAAGAATTATGAAGTGCCCAATTATTCTAAGTGGAGGGCATGGCAGTTGCCTAAACCATGCTAAAGAAGCCCTGGTTTGTGCCCTCGTGGTGGGAGATGAGAAGTGAGGATGGAGTGGAAACTGAGTGCTGAGGCCGAAGGCTCTCTATTCATCGTCTGTTTTAGAGATAGAAGAGCTGGAAGCCACATCCCAATCACAGCTGAGGAGCCTGCAATGATGGCAGCTACAATCTTCTTTCCATCTCCCTACTCCACACACCCTACTGAGCCACCCCAACCCCACACCCCTAACCTATGCTTCACTCTTGTGATTTCTAAGGGGTTTGTGTTGCCAACAGCCCTGGAAGCCACCGGATCTGAGAGTCACAAGAGGAAGGCTGTTGATGGAAGTTTTGTCTTAGCCTTGAAGGACAAATTGTATGAGGGAGAAAAACGAGGCTGGATAAACATAAGGAAAATCAAATTCACTGAAGTCCACCTGGAGAATAGTACATTCTCCTCCCCCTAAAATGCACAAGTTAGGGGCTCTATTTTACTATGTACATTGTCATAATGGGTATTACTATCATCCTTTTTACAGATAAAGAAATTGAGATGCAAAGGGGTAAATAGCTGAGTCAAAATTTATTTTCTCAGTCTTCTGAACATAAAGCTATCACTTTGCCTTCTGCTAAAGATTGTTTAGAGAAGACAGAATGAACAAGAGAAGAGGCTTCATTTAATTTAAATCACCACCCTCCCTACCTTTCTCTCCCTTAGATGGGCAGAGTTGACATCTACCTAAATCAGGGCCCTTCACCTTTCTCATTCCTCTTGCAGGTTCCTAAGATCATGAGCTCTTTAGGGAAAGGTCGTATCTGAGTCCTTTTTGTATCCCTAAGATCTAGCATAGTGCCTTACATCCAGCAGAGGTAGGGAATGAAGCCTATGGGGAGAAGCATATTGCCATACTATCTCTACTGAAAGATATGCAGGCTGGGCACACGGTGGCTTATGCCTGTAATCCCAGCACTTTGGGAGGCCAAGGTGGGCAGACTGCTCGAGCCCAGGAGTTCAAGACCAGCCTGGGCAACAAGGTGAAACTCCATGTCTACAAAAAGTACAAAAATTAGTCAGGTGTAGTAGCCTGTGCCTATGGTCCCAGCTACTCGAGAGGCTGAGGTAGGAGGATTGCTTGAGCCGAGGAGGTTGAGACTGCAACGAGCTGAGATCATACACTCCAGCCTGGGTGACGGAGTGAGACCTTGTCCCCCCCAAACAAACAAAAAGGAAAATAAAAACCCCGCAAAAATCTATGCTTTTGATTCTTTGTAACATAAGTAGGATGTGTTGTGTGCTCTTTAAGATGCCTTCTGACCCTAACCTTCTGCATTGACAGGAAAGCTTACATTTGTTTCCGTAGACAATTGCAACAATATACTGGACTACGTAGTTCATATCATCAGTAGCACTTGCTAGCCCTTACAGAGCTTAGATTTGAGATGCATAATTTACCACTTTAGAGGACTCTCATGTGCTCACAATAAATTAAGGAAAGCATACGGAAAACATGCTTGGACATTATCGGCAAATAATTATGGGAACTGGGGAATCAACTTATAGAAAACACAATGATTTATTAAAATTTGGTGGAAGCCAGCCTGGAGACCTACTAACGAGTATATAATAAGTAACTTTTCCCTAGGAAGGAGATCCTTTATATGTCAAAAGGATTCTATTTGCTTATGGAGGTGTGAAAATGATAATTTTCAGAATCCAAAGATATATGGGCTTCTCTTTAGGAGGATATTATGCCAAGGTAAAATGAGAACCATAATACCAATATGTTTGTATGTACACACAGGAGAATTTTTAAAAATCCAATTAATTCTTAATTTAATACGTTGTCTTAGTAACTACTATTTCAAGATGCTCAGTGCTTACAACATAACTCATAGCTTTACCAAGGCAGGAGAAAAATAGAAAAAGACAGAACCTTAAAATACCTTTGCCAATTAAATCCTGAATTATTTTTGACTCTGAGAATAGTCAGTCATTTACTTAAGCTGCGAAGGATGATAAAGAACACATTGAATCTTCATGCCTCCACTTACATTTTCATTATTTCACAACCTTGAATGTGTTTTGGGGTTCCATACAATCGCCTTTACCTCCAAATCCAAGATGTTAAAAATAGATGTAAAGACCAGCTTACTATCAGATCTTTACCTTGAAGGCTAAAGCCAAAATAATGGAGTTCATGACCTGAGTCACCAAATTCCCATAATCCCAGGGCAATTTCAAGAAATCCATAAAATGTGAAAAGTAAGTGATGAGATAGAGCTACAAACTGCACACCAAAACAAGCTCATGCTTTCTTATTAACTCTTTGCAATGAAAGTTCATTGTTGAAAGTCAAAATGCCTGGATAGGGTCATGGCAAGCCTCAAAGGTTTACTTAAAATTCCAAAAACTGCGCTTTAATAGGCCTCTTATAGTTTCTTATGGCAGGTCCCATTCATTGGCTACTAAAAAGCTATTCCCAACCCCCTTTCCCTTGCCATCCCCACTCCAGAGGCTTAGCAGCCAAACATTTAGCTTCCTATACCTTTTCATCTAGCTAGGGGTAATGACCTGATGGCACTGGGTCCATGAGACATAAGCAGAATCCTGCTGGGGCATGTCTAGGTGAAACTACTGTCCCCAGGACAAGGGATAGATGTGCCTAGGAGAGTCTTTCTTCGTTTCCTCTTATTCCTACTTTGAATGCAAACATGACATGTGGAACTTTCACATTATTTGAACATCATGAAGCCACAAGCATAAAGGAAAGGCCAAGAAACTTTCAGGGACCCATGCCACTAAATGCCAGCAGCCACCTACCTCCATGTTCTTTTTTTTTTTTTTTTTTTGAGACAGAGTCTCGCTTTGTCGCCCAGGCTGGAGTGCAGTGGCATGATCTCAGCTCACTGCAAGCTCTGCCTCCCAGGTTCATGCCATTCTCCTGCCTCAGCCTCCTGAATAGCTGGGACTACAGGCGCCTGCCACCAAGCCTGGCTAATTTTTTTGTATTTTCAGTAGAGACCAGGTTTCACTGTGTTAGCCAGGCAGATCTCGATCTCCTGACCTCGTGATCCGCCCAACTCAGCCTCCCAAAGTGCTGAGATTACATGTGTGAGCCACCGCGCCCGGCCCCTTCATGCTCTTAATAGGACAAAAATCAACCCTTATTTGTTTAGAACACCAGCAGTTGGATTTTGTGTTCCTTGCAGCCAAAAGCATCCCTAGCTGATAGGGTATTTTACATACATCATTGATCTTTCCCAGAACACCCTGAAAGGTAGCCATTATCATCCCTATTTTATAAGTGAGGAAACAGAGGCAGAAAGAATTTAAGTTACTTATCCAATGCTGCACATTGATCTCAATCACTTCACTAGTATTTCCCAGTTTTTATTATTTTATTTATTTATTTATTTATCTTGAGACAAAGTCTCACTCTGTCGCCCAGGCTGGAGTGCCTCACCACAGCCTCTGCTTCCTGGGTTCAAGCAATTATCCTGCCTCAGCCTCCCGATTAGCTGGGACCACAGGTGTGCACCACCACACCCAGCTAATTTTTGTATTTTTAGTAGAGATGGGGTTTCACCATGTTGGCCAGGCTGGTCTCGAACTCCTGACCTCAAGAGATCTGCCCACCTCAGCCTCCTGATGTGCTGGGATTACAGGCGTGAGCCGCTGCACCCAGCTGTATTTCCCAGTTTTTAAATAGGGTTTCATTTACTGGCTAACCAGTAAGGCTGCATGCACTTATTGCACTCTCTTACTCTCTGTGTGTGTGCAGGCACAACTGTGTGTATTTGTGTGTGTGTATTCTAGTGTTCCTACCAGAGAATTTGGGTTCTAGTCCAGTTCTACTACAACTTGCCTTCAGGGTGTGTCCTCCACTCCGTTTCCTCTTCTGTAAAATGATGGACTGGATTAAAGTTCAAAAGTCTCTTCCAGCTCTAACGTTCTGTGATACCATCATTTTCTAACAAGATTGTGAGCTTCACAACACTAAGTAGGGATTGTAGTGTTCTGGGGGGTTTTCCAAGCTTAAATTACTCGGCCCATGACAGATATGCAGTGATTCCATTAAGTCTGAGCTAAGGTTTGAATGTCCCTCCAAAAGCATGTGTTGGAAACTTAATCTCCAATGCAACAGTGATGGCAGGTGGGGCCTAATGAGGGGGTGATTAGGTTATGATGGTAGAGTGAAGTGGGATCGTGGATTCTTTTTTGTTTTTTTTTGGAGACGGAGTCTCGCTCTGTCGCCCAGGCTGGAGTGCAGTGCTTGATCTTGGCTCACTGCAAGCTCCGCCTCCCAGGTTCACATCATTCTCCTGCCTTAGCCTCCCAAGTAGCTGAGACTACAGGTGCCTGCCACCATGCTTGGCTAATTTTTTTTGTATTTTTAGTAGAGATGGAGTTTCACCCAGTTAGCCAGGATGGTCTCGATCTCCTGACCTCGTGATCTGCCCGCCTCGGCCTCCCAATGTGCTGGGATTACAGGCATGAGCCACCGCGCCTGGCTGTGGATTCATTTATAAAAGGAACTACATGAGTCATCTCTGCCCATCTAAGAGAGAGAAAGGTAGGTAGGGTGGCAATTGTTGCCTTGCCTCTTGTTTTTACAGTAACTACCCCTACATTGCCTTTGACCATTGAGTGCCAGCACTTGGGACCTACCATCTTGGAATCTAATTATTACCATTGCATTTATGTTTTTCAATTAAGTGACTACGGTTCCCACTCTAAGGTATGGTCTACAGGGAAGAGCAGTCACAGAGCTCTTCAGGGATTCGGGGGCTGTCCTTACAAATCCATTTCTCAAGGCATTGGTGAAAGGTATGTCTTCTGGGCCCTCCTAGTGTGGGTGAGGTTTCACGTGGCAAATTCACTCTAGCATTATCAACCTTTGAATCCCTTCCTGTACGGTAAACCACAGGACATCAGCCATTCCTAACTTGCTGTTGATGGGACGTCTTTTGATCCATGTTTCAGCCAAACAAACTGTTAGCACCTTTCTTACTCCTGAGCTGCAACATTAAATGCAGAATCTCTGCTTAGTGGGTCCATATTAACAAATTTCAGCCTGATCCAACTGTGGGTTCCCTCCACCATTATCCCACACCCTTAATATCCATTCCCACACGTGTTCTCCATATTTCTGCTTTATAAATTAGAAAAGTCTAGTAGCCCTTTTGGAGTGTAGCACACCTCCTCCTGACTCACACTTGGTATTTCGCCTTTAGGGACCTGATGAAACTTGAGTTTAGTTACAGTTCTAGAAGCAAAAAAGGGTGGTGGGGTTGGGTCCTGAGGAGAATCAGCATTATCTTGTATGGCTACTGCCTCAGGGGAAGCCATTACTATTTCCGGTTAATCCCCTCAAAGGGAGCAGAAAGGTTGATACCACTGTGTGTGGGGACACTGCTGCCTCTGAGGGTGGGAGTAGAAATGGGGAGGTCACTTCTGGCCAGTGAGACTCATCAGGTTCATCAGGGTCTTCCTACACGTCTTCATCACAATTTGCAGAATTCCACCGTTTCCTAATCAATGCCCTCATTTTAGCAGTAGATAGTCTGTGAGGCTGAGAGTTCAGCTTTTCTTGCAATTCAACCAGTCATGTGATGAGGGTTTGTGTTTGATTTTTGGCAATTTCAGACTTGTAGTTACAGGAGAGAAGATTCTGACTCAGGACACACCTAGAGACTCTTAAGTCACTTACGTGGACTGGGAGTCAGGAAATCCAATCCGGGAGATCATCCATTTCCTTCATCACTCTATCCAGTGACACTAGGACCAATCAACCAACATCATTATGACAGGTAAAGCCCACTGGGCTTCTGGGTCGGGTGGGGTCTTGGGGAAATTTTCTGTCCAGCTAAAGGATCGTAAATGCACCAATCAGCTCTCTGTGTCTAGCTAAAGGTTTGTAAACACACCAATAAGCATTCTGTAAAAACACACCAATCAGTGCTCTGTGTCTAGCTAAAGGTTTGTAAACACACCAATCAGCACTCTGTAAAAACGCACCAATCAGCAGGTTGTGGGTGGGGCCAAATAAGGGAATAAAAGCTGGCCACTTGAGCCAGCAGTGGCAACTCGCTCCTGGTTGGGTCCCCTTCTGTGCTTTGGAAGCTTTGTTCTTTTGCTCTTAGCAATAAATCTGGCTACTGCTCACTCTTTGGGTCCACACTACCTTTATGAGCTATAACACTCACCACGAAGGTCTGCAGCTTCACTCCAGAAGCCAGCGAGACTGTGAACCCACTGGGAGGAAGGAAGAACTCCAGATATGCCACCTTTAAGAACTATAACACTCACTCTGAAGGTCTTGGCTTCACTCCTGAAGTCAGTAAGACCATGAACCCACCAGAAGGAAGAATCTCCGGACACATCTGAAGGAACAAACTCTGGACACACCATCGTTAAGAAATGTAAAGCTCACCGTGAGGGTCAGCAGCTTCATTCTTGAAGTCAGCGAGACCAAGAGCCCACCGGAAAGAACCAATTTCGGACACAATTATATTTCTTGATTTTCCACAAATGTTTGAGAATATTATGTATAGCGTCATTACATTCTTTGCCTCTTATAAGTAGTAAATTACAAGTATAAAATGCATTTATTTTGCGTATCTCTAAAACAGTTCAGGCCATGGACTATCAGTGCCCTCTGTACTACTAGAAGTAGAGTCCCTAGCATTTTTAGGTCTAATCAAATTAACGAGCCACTTCCAGAAGCCCCAGAACCAATTAAGGACATTTACCTTAAAATTATGTTCCTTGGCCAGGCATGGTGGCTTACACCTGTAATCCCAGCACTTTGGGAGGCCAAGGCAAGTGGACCACCTGAGGTCGGGAGTTCGAGACCAGTCTGACCAACATGGAGAAACCTCATCTCCACTAAAAATACAAAATTAGCTGGGTGCAGTGGTGCAGTCTGTAATCCCAGCTAGCTAGGAGGCTGAGGCAGGAGAATCGCTTGAACCTGGGAGGCAGAGGTTGCAGTGAGCTGAGATCGCACCATTGCACTCCAGCCTGGGCAAGAAGAGTGAAACTCCGTCTCAAAAAAAAAAAAAAAAGAAATTCTGTTCCTCTAGTACCACTGCTGGTAACAAAATCTGTATTAGTAATGGTCCTTTCGAGAGACAGAACCAGTAGGACATAAATAGAAAGATGGATGGATAGAGAGATCATAGATGATAGACAGATAAATGAGAGGAGATTTGTTAGGGGAATTAGCTCATGCAACTATTGAGGCTGAAAAGTCCCACAACAGGCTGTGCGTTATTTGATATACATACTATAAATGCTATTTAGAGAGTAAATAGTAGTGGCATAAGGGCAGCAGAAGACTCCAGAGAAGAATGTTTCAAGGTACCAGGGGCAAGATGATGAGCATGTAAACTACAACATGGTAATGGGGAAGAAAAGGAATAGACAATTGCAAGTGGTGTCAAGCAGGTACAAAGATAGTATTTGACAACTGATTAAATGATGATTGGGCAAAAGTGTAACACCTGGAAGCCAAGCACAAGGAGGAAGTTTTGTGGAGTCAGATGCTGAGTTTTGTTTTGGAGGTGTTGAACTTAGAATGCCATGCAATATCTGAGGGTAGGCTGTCCAGTAGAATGTCAGACAAATACGGGTTGGTGCTTGGAGGATAGAGAATCATCAGCACTTAGGACAGTGGTTCTCAACCCTTTGAAAACCAGCATCTCCTTTTAAAATAAATACTTAGTATCACTTCTGCAATGTATAGGTAATATGCAGCCACACCTTGTTTTACTGCACTTCACTTTATTGTGCTTTGCGATACTGCACTTTTTACAAATTGAAGGACTGTGGAAAACCTGTGTTGAGCAAGCCTATCAATGCTATTTTTCCAATGGCATGTGCTCATTTTATGTCTCTGTGCCAGAATTTTTTCTAGCAACAAAGCATTATTAAATTAAGGTATGTACATTGTTTTTGGTTTTGTTTTGTTTTTTTGAGATGAATTTCGGTCTTATTGCCCAGGCTGAAGTGCAATGGCATGATCTCGGCTCACTGCAACCTCCACCTCCCGGGTTCACACCATTCTCCTGCCTCAGCCTCCCAAGTAGCTGGGATTACAGGTGCCCAGCACTACGCCTGGCTAATTTTTGTATATTTAGTAGAGACAGGGTTTCACCATGTTGACCAGGCTGGTCTTGAACTTCTGACCTCAGGTGATCCACCCGCCTCGGCCTCCCAAAGTGCTGAGATTACAGGCAAGAGCCACCACACCTGACCCACATTGGTTTTTTTAGACAATACTATTACACACTTAATAGACTATGGTATAGTGTAAACATAAGTCTTATATGCATTAGAAAGAAAAAATGTGTGTGACTCTTGCTTTATTGCAATATTCCCTTTATTGCGATATCTTTATTGCAGAGGTCTGGAACTGAGCCTGCAACGTCTTTGAGGTATGCCTATGCACATATAAATTCTTTAAGAATTCCAATAATACCATGTAAAGGAGACATAAACGTAAAGCAATTTATTCTTTAAAATAAAAAAATTAGCCAGGTGTGGTGTCAGGCACCTGTAGGCCCAGCTACTTGGGAGGCTGAGGCAGGAGAATGGCGTGAACCTGGGAGGCGGAGCTTGCAGTGAGCTGAGATGGCGCCACTGCACTCCAGCCTGAGCGACAGAACAAGAGTCTGTCTCAAAAAAAAAAAAAATTAATATCTACATATTCAGGCATGACTACACTTACAGTTCATAAATATATGTTATATATGTGTGCAATGTTAGTCGCTACAGAATTCATTCATTCTTTCATTCATTTAACAACTGTTCATTGAGTCCCTTCTAAGTTACAAGTGCAATTTTAGGTACTGGGGAAACAGCAGTGAAATGAAAGAAACAGTGCCTGCTCTCATAGAATTTACATTCTCTTAGAGAGCAAGACAGACAAGAAGCAAATAAATAGGTAAATAATAACACAATTTCTTATGGTCATAAGAGCTATGAGAATACAGACTATTGGGATAAGGAGTGGTATTGGGGGAGGTCTACTTTTGGCGGCAAAGTCAGTAAAAGTCTCTCTGAAGCATTAAAGATGAAACACAGAGGCAGCTTCATGGAGGAATTATTGCCCCAAGATGGAGAGAAGGTAAGTGTGTTTGAGGATCAGCAAGAAGAACATAGCAAGAGGACAATGTTTTAAGATGACCTAGAAGTAAGCATAAGTCATATCATAAAGGTCAAAATAGGAAGCTGAGGTTTTTTTGTTTTTTGTGTTTCTTTTTTGTTTGTTTTGTTTTTCTCTTGAGATGGAGTCTCATCCTGTCACCCAGGCTAGAGTGCAATGGCACGATCTTGGCTCACTGCAATCTCTACCTCCTGGGTTCAAGCGATTCTCCTGCCTCAGCCTCCCAAGATTAGAGGCGTGTGCCCCCACTCCTAGCTAATTTTTTGTATCTTTAGTAGAGATGGGGTTTCACCATGTTGGCCAGGCTGGTCTTGAACTCCCAACCTCAGGTGATCCACCCCCTAGGCCTCCCAAAGTGCTGGGATTACAGGTGTCAGCCACCACGCCCAGCCAGGAAGCTGAAGTTTTGTTCTAAGTGCCAGATGAAACCATCAGAAAACTTTAATCAGAGGTACGAGATGATCTTATCTACTTTTTTTTTTTGAGACAGAGTGCAGTGGAGTGATCTCAGCTCACTGCAACCTCCACCTCCCTGGTTCAGGTGATTCTCCTGCCTCAGCCTCCCAAGTAGCTGGGATTACAGGTGCCTGCCACCATGCCCACTAATTTTTGTATTTTAGTGGAGATGGGGTTTCGCCATGTTGGCCAGGCTGGTCTTGAACTCCTGGCCTCAAGTGATCTGCCCACCTTGGCTTCCCAAAGTGCTGGGATTGCAGGCATGGGCCACTGTGCCCGGCCTGATCTACTTTTTAAAAGTATATTCTTCAGACTTCCCATTATGATAGCATAGCAGACTAGATTTCTCAAATGACTCTTTCATGGAAAACAACGAAGAATTATGAATAATTATGTATTTTTAACATTTCAACGATCTGGCAAACACGTGAAGAATTTGCAAATGCCAAAATGAAATAAAAACAGGAATCCTAGGAGGCATATTCCTGAAACTGGCTTTTATCCTAAGGGTATTTTCTCAATTACAGTGAACTGTAGCAAAACGTTGATTGACACTTAGGGCACACAAGAAGGGAATGAAGTCTCAGGACCATCCAACGTGGGAGTCGATTAGAAACTCCCCATATAAAGCTCAGCTCTCAAAGGCATGCATCTTAAGGAGTGAATGAGAAATAAAGCTACAGTGCAGAAAGAGAAAGCAGACGTTCCCATACAGTGTTGATGAAAGTATAAAATAGTATAACCACTTTGGAAGATGGTCTGGCAGTTTCCCATAAAATTAAACATAATCCTACCCTATGACCCAGCAACTCTACTCCTGAGGTCTTTACCCAAGAAAAATGAAAACGTATGTTCAAAAAATGACTTGTATGGAAATGTTCACAGCCGCTTTGTTTATAATAACCCTAAACTGGAAGTGGGCCCAAGTGTTCATCAACACAAGAATGGATAAACAAACTGTGGTATATATATATATATATATACATACAATAGAATACTAGCCAGCAATAAAAAGGAATGAGATACTGATACATACAACAACATGGACAAATTTTTTAAATTATGCTGAATGAAAGAAGCCTCACACAAAAGAACACAGACTGTATGATTGTATTTATATGAAATTCTAGAACAAGCTAAAGTAAGAAGGAATAAAAATCAGAACAGGCTGCCAGGCGCGGTGGCTCACGCCTGTAATCCCAGCACTTTGGGAGGCCAAGGCAGGCGGGTCACGAGGTGAGGAGACTGAGATCATCCTGGCTAAAATGGTGAAACCCCATCTCTATTAAAAATACCAAAAAAAAAAAAAAAAAAAATTAGCCAGGCATGGTGGAAGGTGCCTGCAGTCTCAGCTACTTGGGAGGCTGAGACAGGAGAATGGCATGAACCTGGGAGGCGGGGCTTGCAGTGAGCCGAGATCGCACCACTGCACTCCAGCCTGGGCGACAGAGCGAGACTCCGTCTCAAAAACAAAACAAAACAAAACAAAATCAGAACAATTGATGCCTCTAGTTGTTGGAGGCAGGGGACATGGGACTGACTCTGGGAGGGGGCATGAGAAGACTTTCTGGGGTTATGTTGATGTTCTATATCTTCACAGGACTGAAACTTTTACAAGGTAAAAAGATTTGTGCATTCTGGCTAGGCACTGTGGCTTACACTTGTAATTCCAACACTTTGGGAGGCTGAGGTGGACGGATCATTTGAGGTCAGGAGTTTGAGACCAGCCTGGCCAACACGGTGAAACCCTGTCTCTGCTAAAAAAATACAAAAATTAGCCGAGCATGGTGGTGCACACCTGTAGTCCCAGCTACTTGGGAAGCTGAGGCAGGAGAATCGCTTGAACCTGGGAGGGAGAGGTGGCAATGAGCTGAGATCATGCCACTGCACTTCAA